>NC_032016.1:10288278-10366720 GCF_001865875.1 Lupinus angustifolius
TCTCAGCCAAGGAACATGGTTTCAATCAGACACACCATACGTATCTAATAATGTTGGAGAGAAAGAAATATAAAACGATCATATCTATGATTTCAGCAAAGGAGATAACTCTAAGAGTGAATTTTAATCAAATGGCAACTTTAGGCTTTTAGTTTTCAAGAAATCACACTCATGCTTGTGCTTACTCTATCTTTCTTCCCCTCTCATTCACAAACAAACACACATGTACATTCTCACCACACTTTCTTTAACCTACTCGTCTTTCACTTGTTTACAGTTTAAATTAACTTGCATTTTCTTTGTCTCGTTAATTAATGTGAAGGTGCTATTAGCACTTGTAGATATATATGGTAACAGTTTTAAGACATACTTTATACTTATATTTGATTGAAAAATTAATTTTAAAAGCTTATACGTTACAAACACCATATCTTAATATAAAACCAAACAAATCAAGTAATTTATTTTCAGTTATTATTGTAATGTAATTATAATTTAAGAACATTAGTTCACCACTTAATATAGGTGGTCGAAAATTGCAAAACATCTTCCAAGAAGAACTGATAATGAGATTAAGAACTTTTGGAGAACTAGGATCCAAAAATACATTAAGCAAGCAGAGAATTTCCAACAAGAGAATAGTTGTGATCAGACAAATGATTATCACCATCATAAAGAAAGCACTAGTCAAATGTCCACCACCATGGCTCATCATGAGCATGTGGGAACAACATACTCTCCACCTTCTTCATACCAAGGAACCACTTTGGATCCCATATTTTCAACTCAGCTCCCTACAACAATTCCTGATCAATCTAGTTGTTGTCCTACCAATGACAACACCTATTGGAGCATGGAGGATATCTGGTCATTGTGATTAATTACTCAATCGAGATTAATCAAACCTATGCATATAATATAATATATTATATGTTTTCTTGAGTTCTTATGTGAGCTAGAGTGTACTATCTAGCTGAATAACATTATTAATTAGGCCTGTTTATATAAGTAGTTGAAGTTTATTTATTTTTAAGTACCATGAGTTGAGAGGAAAAGTAGTTATGGGTTGTAATATAGGACCTTATATATATATATATAATACCATATATCTGCATGTTCTTATTATAGTAATTTCCTATTATTATCTCAATGACGGCTTGTCTTATGTTGCTTAAACTAATTCAAGAATCTGTGGCTTTTGTGTCAAGCTGAACCTGATGATTAGTTGTACTTGCATAGTTTATAAAGATTTATTCGCACTTTAGTAAAGTTGAAACTTTGGATTAGTGGATAAAGGGAACTCAAAGAATCAGGAAGAGTTAATGTGAATTTGACTAGTGCTTTCATTCTTATAAACTTTCATTCTTATAATCCACTCTCATTCTCATATATGGAAAGACGACCAAGCAAGTATGTACGTGCACTTTTTTTGGTTTTCCACGTGTATTCTCGCACTAGAGGCAATCATGTCTGAGCCGGGAACATCCATAGGTACGTGGGGCTAACTCTCCCAGCGGACATTTTTTCTATCCACAAGACTCGAACCCGAAACCTTGCTTAAGGGGAATCACACATGTACCACTTGAACCAACGTCCGTTGGTAGTATGGACATGCATTTGCATTTTCATTTTCATTTGCATTTGCATTTTGGAAAAAGAAATTTGGCCATACAGTGCCTAACTAAAGCCGCAAAAAAATGAAACATGGTGATGAAATAGTAATAACCAGTATCTATTTTTGTGAAAGATTCACACCCACTTTTTCCCAATTACCTATTTTAGTGCATGGCCATGCAACATATTGGACTCCGACGTAAACCTAATTTGTTGGTGATGAGTGCAATTGAAGTCTTCACATACATCTCTTCAATTCACACCACTTATGTTCTCAACAGTCCATATTCAGAAGGAAGTAAAGAAATGGTTATTGTTAATATTATCACTTATAATTTTATACAAATCATCATTATCGTTATCCATCTTTAGTTGTTTTAACTTTCCAATGGTCTCAAGTCAAAGGTCCAAGATGTATTTATTTATCTATTATGATTTAGTAGTTAAAATTATGACTTTATTCAAAAACAATAATAAAGAGTTCATTACTGAGCTCATTCTCTAACATGTGAAATTAAAAAAAATTAACAATCCAGTTTTTTATTATTATCCAATTAATTAAATAAAAACTTATAAAATTATCTCCATTCTCACGTTTCAATACTATAGGGTCCAGTTTGGAGATGATCTCATCTCATAATAAATATGTATCCAAAAGATTTTCATCTAAAACTAACCAACATTTCCTCTTTTTACGTAGGTGTAGTTGGAAGGTTTTCATTGAAAAATTAAAGAAATGTATAAAAAGGACTCCTAACAAGTCATCACAATAAAAGGGGTTGCTCCTATATATAGGAGTATTCTAAACCCCATTTTAATTGTTTTGTTTATTTCCTAGCTTTATAGAGTGAGTCTTTATTTAGCTTGTGGGGGTAAAAGTGTGTAGGAATTACTCCAATATCATAAGATGGGGTTTGATGCATTGGATTGCTAATTATTATTTTAATGCATTTGATTGACAATGATGAATGGTAAATTGTTGGAGGAATGAGATTAGGATTAAATTGAAAGAAATGTCATTTTGTGAGCACCAATTGAAGTTAGGCCAATGTATAGTGATGATACTGGAGTAGAATTCATGGTGTACCAAACTTCAACCTTTTAAGCTCTAAACAAATATTTCAAACAAAGGGATTGTGGAGGGTGACTCAAGAGACCTTGTCCTAGGGTTATGTTATATCTTAGAAAGGAAAAGAGGACAATTACTTGTGGACTTTCACTGTATGTTATATCTATTTGCCATTCATTCTATTCACTCACATGTTTTATGTGCAAAATACATTTTCAAAACACCCATGTGATGGATAAGGTTCTTTCACGTGCTGAGTCGGCCACTCAAGGAAAACGCAACATAGCAATTTAAGATGAGACAAAACTAATACTACTTTTTCTTTTCTCAATTTTATTCCTTTGCTACTTTATTCTAATAATATTTTATGAGGAAAATATTCAATAGGCTTGTGTCTATTACCACAACTAATTAATTATGTGCATATCATTATAATAGCAATTTTAAAAGGATAAAAAAAACTCTTTGTGCCTAATAGTTTAACACATTTACTTTGTACTACTCTAGAAACTTTTGTAATATCTTTGCTACATCCTTATTAGGATGAGAAATAAATGTTATTATAAGAAATGAGAATAATTAATATAAATCGTTGGATTTTATTTGAACGGTCAAAATTAAAAGAAGTTGTTATGTGACCAATAATTATATTTTCATCATAACCATATATATATATATATAGTATAAGACCCAATATATTGTGTTGTTCCCTATATATATATAGGGACATGAAACAGAGTGAATGTTATATATACAGTAAATTAAGTTGCCTTCCAATCTTCGTGTCATTTGAACTCTAATTCCAAATTTTAAAATTGTTAACAATCTTCTTAACCTGCTTAGAAGACCACCATATTCTTTTGTTAATTTTTTATTTATCATTTTGCATATAAAAGTGTCATTCACTGAAGAAGATAAGAAAATAAAAAACCACACAATTCCATGTCAGTGGACATTAATATATTCAACAAAGTGAATTTGGTCATCAAATCCAAGTGCTGAAAAACTTATAATAACCTGAACCAGCGTTAATTAAGTCGAATCACTTTTTCAAATATCTCAGTTCTTTCATCTTCATTTCCTCAAAATATATGGTTAAAATCATACAACCACAAATTTAAGTCATGTAGTTAAAGTTTAAATTTATGACATTCTTCAAATTATTGATCAAACTCTTAGAACTTGGCTACTGAAAAGATAATTCTTAATGAACAATATTCTTAATGTAACTTTTGGTGACTATTAGTATGTTAAAATTTGATAAACATCATGATATGCATAGTACATCATGAATTCATACTTATATACTCTAGTTGCATGTAATTATAACATGCATCATTATATAAAACAAGATAGAATGATAACATACCTCTAGAAGCCATGGATTGATAACTTGGTTTCATCTTCTTTTTTGCTTGAGTCACATATGATCTCAACCTGTTTTTTTCACTCAAGAATTTGATGAGATTTTATGCAAAATGCATCAACTTATTTTCATATGTTCCAATACATATTTATAGAAAAGTGAAGAGTGGACCTACCCTTTCATATAGGTTACAATGGTTTAAACCATATTAATTGTACTTTACATGACATCTCAAATCGACAGATCATAGAAATGAATATTTCAAGAGTTGTTAAGACAACTTCAATCAATTTTTTAATTAATGAATGGAAGACTCAAAACAAGAAAATAAATACAATAAGCCCTTACACTTTGTCAAAGCACTCGCGTACATTTGTTTGGTTAATATGTGTTCAACCGTGACTTCATTGGGGTCCACCATTTCTCTCACCATCTAGAATACAGCAGGATTGCTATCATGATATATCTTCAATGGCCTACAAGTTGAATAAACTACCAAGGGTGTTAAAATGATCATAAAATATACACTTATTTTATGACATTTTAACTCTTTAATAAACCTAAATGAATGATTTATGCTCTTACATGACAAACGCTTGTGAATTGATAAACTATCATCATTGAAGTGTTTGTGTAGGCTTAAACCAAAGGAATGATCGAAAAAAGTAAAGTTTCCGGACAAATATCAACTTGGCTCAGCGCAAGAATCAGGCTGAGTGGATCAGGCAGCAGTTGAGGCCTGCACTCAGCACAAGTTCCACGTTCATCGAAGGAAGACCCACGCCCAGCACAAATCTTGTGTTGGGCGTATTCAATCAATAATTAAAACAATTAGCATCTATAACTTATACATTAAGCGCAAAGCCTGCATTTAGCGTAAGTGTAAGGTGCGCTCCGTGCAGATGTTGAGCTCAACACGAGCTAGTGCACTAAAAGGTTGGATCTGGCTAGCTGAAGAGTTGTGTTGAGCATACAGGTGGTAGGCTGAGCGGCTGAGCACAAATGTCATCATGCAAACACTATTTAAGAAGGTTTAATTCGAGCTATTGGGGACACACTTTGAATATTATATTGCATTTTAATGCAAAATTTCTAAGTTTTTAAGAGACTTTAGCTCACTTAGATCGTGAGAATTAAGTGTAAGTATTAAAGGAGTTAATTTATGCTCATTTATATGTGGTTTTATCACCCCATGAGTGGTGGTAGAACCACTCATTTTGTGAAAATGGGTAGCTAAGTTTTTCCTTTGATGGGATTGAATATAATATGTTAACCGACAATAGGAGTATAAAACTACCTCAACGTCACAAATAAGTATAGAGTAAGGAGTTTTCATATCCACAAGGACTTGCTATATACAAGCCTTTCAACTAAAAATTATTATTTTAAGTTATGATTCAAAGAGTTTTTTTTTTGTGACAAAATAAATATCAGAATTGCAATACAATTATAAAAGGAGTTGAGATTGAACGTCACACTTACTATCTGTGCGTACCTGATTCTTAAAGCAAGTTCATTCAGTAATGATTATTCCACGTAATGACCTCAAAAGTACCAAAAGCTAATGTCTTAGTCAATTTAGCAACTTATGCAAGAAAGTCCAATATCTAGTAACTTCAATTCATAAGATTAAGAAATATGACTTGCAAAATCATATCTCTTTGCCTAGTAGTCGATGCATGTAACACCTCAATTATATTAGTCGCCAATGTCTTGGTCTATACTAACACTTTACCAAATATAGCTCTATGTCTAGCAATTATAATGATAAATTTCATATTTTTGAATCTTCAAGCATATCTCTATGCCTAGTAGTCTATGCCATTCAATTTGAGTTATAAAATCACAAGATTAACATTATATCTAGATACTAATACGTAAAATGCTTAAGATGACAAATAATATAAGTCTATGTCTAGAAAATGTACTACTTGTTGAGTTATGTAAGTTCAGAATAATGTAAGAAAGAACTAAAGCAACTTATTCTAATATCATGTAATAAGATGGTCAAACTTAAAGCAAACATTAAGAAAATACAAGAACTCAAAGATAAACAAAAATTCATGAATTAATAGATGAATTAGTGTGTATACATCAAGCTTGTGTTACATTCAATCCCAACAAGAGTTTTAGCTACTCATTTTCACATGGTATAAGTAAGATAAGGATAAAACACAACTCATGGGATGGTAGAACCATACACAATTGAGTATAGATTAACTCCTCTAATACCTACACATCAATTCCATAACTAAAATGAGTTAAACTACCCTATAAACTCAGAAGAGAAGTATTACAAATAATATGACATAGTGTGTATCTTTTGGTTCGATTTGGAGGTCCTCAAATAGTTTTTAGATGTTGTCATATGCGTTCAACGCACTGTTGGTATGCTCAGCGCATCTCCAACTGGCTTTTCGTGAGCTTTCAATGCACCAACTTGCGCTAGGGGAAACTCGATGCGCTCAGCATACCATCCATTGAGCTGAGCGCAAGTGAGTGCGCTAAGCGCAGATGAAACAGTGGTGAAATGCTGATTTTTGCTGTTGCTTGCACTAAGCGTGGAAACATGCACTCAACATAGAGAGTTTTGCTCATATCGATGATCTGACTATTCATATTGAAGATCCATCAGTTAGAAACAACATATCCAAAATTCAACGTGATCCAATGTTGAACGAATGAGTTATCGTAGTTTTACTCGGACTAGTCATGGCTGAATTCTTGTTTTTGTCCGAAACTTATCTTTTTCAATTATTCTTCCGGATTAATCCTACAAAATACTCGAGATGTGTGGCTTGACCATTTAAACAAGTATCATATATTAGTATAATTTCATTCATTTTGAATTGATTAAGTAGTTAAAGTACCATTAAAAGAGTGTATTAAATAGGATCAATTTGACACTTAAGATACATATTGATTCATTTAGTATTAATCCATGAAGTTTTAATTCTTTTGAGTTATATATGTGCTTAATGTTTGCTTTAAGTTTGATCATCTTATTACATGAGTTGTGAATGAAATGCTTAGAGAAATCTATGCATAATTTTGAATTTGTATAATTATAAAAGTAAGGAGTGAAAATGTTAATTATTTTCATGTAAAATGGGTGTTTATCCCTTTGAATTATAGTATTTTTTGTTAACCTGTCTTAAAACTTGTTTTGGACTAAAGTACCTCTTGTTCTCCATGTCCTCCTCAGTTTCTTAATTGGTGTTCTTGTCCCTCCTCATGTATTTGTTTAAGCTTAGAATGAATCACACACACGTACACCACATAAGTTATGGATCATAGAGGATAAGTTAGAACAAGAATAAACACTATTACTTTACTTTTGTGGTGAATGGTGATCAATATCTGGAGCCTTATCCACGATTCAGGTAATCATATTCATACACGTTACAGACCACAAACAGTAATGAATAATGATGACATGACAGGTGTGAGTAAGCGTGTATAAGGGGCATTAGAGTAAATCCAAATGGTCCCCATTGTCATTTTCATCCTCATCTTCAATTCTTGTTGATTGGGTTATTGATCTTCACAAATTTGGAAGAAAAAGAAGAAGAAGAAGAAGAAGAAGAAGAAGAAGAAGAAGAAGAAGAAGAAGAAGAAGAAGAAGAAGAAGAAGAAGAAGAAGAAGAAGAAGAAGAAGAAGAAGAAGAAGAAGAAGAAGAAGAAGAAGAAGAAGAAGAAGAAGAAGAAGAAGAAGAAGAAGAAGAAGAAGAAGAAGAAGAAGAAGAAGAAGAAGAAGAAGAAGAAGAAGAAGAAGAAGAAGAAGAAGAAGAAGAAGAAGAAGAAGAAGAAGAAGAAATGGGAAGAGCTTTTGTGTATGTAATTCTTGGTGGAGGCGTGGGTGCTGGTTATGCTGCTCTTGAATTCGTGAATAGAGGACTCTCCAATGGTCAACTTTGCATTATTTCTCAAGAACCTGTATGTATGTTTTTTTATATCAATTTTCTCTCTTTTTCTCTCTTACTTTCTTATCAAATGAATTTCATGTTTCAGGTTGCTCCTTATGAGAGACCTGCATTAAGCAAAGGTTTTTTACTTCCACAAGGTATTAGACTAAACACCTTCCCAATCTTCAATAAACATCTTGATTCTTGAAGCTTAATTTGTGTAACATTAACATACAGCTCCTGCACGCCTTCCATCCTTTCATACTTGTGTTGGTGCAAATGAGGAAAGATTGACTCCAAAATGGTATAAACAACATGGTAATTATATTTTTAGAACTCATCACTGTGTAAAACAATTATTCTACCTACATGCAGATTCTGTAATTTGTTTTACTTTCTTTCAGGAATTGAATTAATTCTTGGGACTGCTGTTAAGTCTGCTGATGTGAAACGTAAGACCTTGTTAACAGCAACTGGAGAGACCATAAGTTACAAGATTCTTATTGTTGCCACAGGTGCCCGGGTATTAAGACTAATCTCAGAATGAGAGTTTTCTTCGCATAAAACAATATGCTTATCTTTTCAAGTAATTGCATTCATGCCATGCATTTTTGAAGAACAAATTGAAAGGAGATGCAGCCTTTTCGAATTTTCTGGATGTATGAGAGGATCCAGGAACATTATGTTTTATCTTGGACTGAAGTAATATTGTGTCTTAATGTGAATCATGATTATACCAAATACTAATTTATGAACAATGACAATTATTTCATCAATGTGGAGTGCAGGCTTTAAAGCTTGAAGAATTTGGTGTGACGGGATCAGATGCTGAAAACGTCTGTTATTTACGAGATATAGCAGATGCAAATAGGCTTGTTGATGCTATGCAATCTTCTCCCGGAGGGAATGCTGTTGTCATTGGTGGTGGATACATAGGCATGGAGTGTGCTGCATCTTTAGTGATCAATAAAATAAACGTAACCATGGTCTTCCCTGAACCACATTGCAGTATGTATTAACTTCAAATTTTAATTTCTGTTCACTCAATTTTGTGTAATTTGTGTGTTTGTTTGCAATTTTGCATGTATTCTATGTAACTGAATGCTCCGCATTGCCACTCATAATTTCTTTTTGTATCAGAATTCATTTCTTCAAACATTGATACCATTTTTTGTTAATTATACAGTGGCCCGTTTATTAACACCAGAGATTGCAGCCTACTATGAAGAATATTATAAATCAAAAGGAGTAGATTTCATCAAGGGAACTGTGCTTCAATCATTAGATTTTGACTCCAATGGAAAGGTAACAAAAAAATCATTGGAATCTGGGGTGTTGATAATGGATATTTTCAGCAAATTATATTTATCTTCCTATATGAAAATAATTTAAAGAAAAAACACTATATTTCACAATGGTTCCATTAGTTAAGTGACTTTTTTACAGGTTACAGCTGTTAACCTTAGAGATGGAAGAAAGATATCCGTGGACATGGTTGTGGTGGGAATTGGTATACGTCCGAATACAGGACTCTTTGAAGGCCAGCTTACTTTGGAGAAAGGTGGAATCAAAGTGAACGGAAAGTTGCAGTCGAGCAACAGCTCGGTCTATGCAATTGGAGATGTTGCAGCATTTCCGGTCAAAGTATTCGGGGAAATTCGTAGACTCGAGCATGTTGATGCTGCAAGAAAATCTGCAAGGCATGCTGTTGCTGCCATAATGGATGGAGACAAAACAGGGGAATTTGATTATCTTCCTTTTTTCTATTCCAGAGTGTTCACATTGTCATGGCAATTTTATGGGGATAATGTTGGGGAAGTTGTTTATTATGGAGATATGTCAAGTGGTGAAACATTTGGAGCCTATTGGGTTAGCAAGGGTCATCTTGTTGGGGCATTCCTTGAAGGTGGAACCAAACGAGAGTATGAAGCAATAGCCAAGACCACTAGGTTAAGGCCTGAAATTGAAGACCTGGCCGAGCTGGAGCGGCATGGTTTGGGGTTTGCAGTGACGGTTAGCCAGAAACCGGCACTAGTATTGCCACTGGTCGATGTTAGAACCTCTGACCTACTTTTGGAAAAACCACTGTTTGCTTGGCATGCTACTGCTGGGGTTATTCTTGCTGCTTCCATAGCTGCATTCGCGTATGTTTATGGAAGAAGACGCCGTAGATGGTGAGACCAAAATCAAGATTATTGATGTATAAGCAAACTCTAGGCGGATTCAGAGAATGTAACATTGATAGGCCTAGGATATAATATCATATACTTTCTTGTATCACATCCAATTTGCAATTTCTATGATGACAAGTACATAAAACTAGAATTAATTAAATTTAGTGTAGACATCCATACTTGAAAGCAATAAAAAGATAATTCAAACTATTTTGCATAGGGGTCATGTTCACTAACATCCAGACAAAGATAACATTGTGGAATTTGCGTTGATGTTTGGATTGTGTCATGTGTCTGAAATTGCATAATGCCTTTGTTTGGATAAGTGGGAGTATTGGGTTGAGATAATTTGATTCAAAGTTTAGATGTTTAAGAGTATGTATAGATGTTTGGATATGTGATGAAGGAAATAATGGAGGAAGTGGTAAGGTTCATAAGTCTATTTTCATAGACCCACGTGAGGCTGAGGCATCTAGCATGGCCTACAATTCTCTTTCTATAAATTGTACTCTTATGCTTCTCTTTTTGTGTTGCTTATTTTGGATCCATGCATTTAAGTTCTGGGGACCTCTCTCACCCATTCCAATAATCACAATATAAAAACAAAACTTCCTGACACAGAATCGACATCTTTTACCCACTCAACATTTCAATTCTAGCAAGTACTATTCTATTACAGATACAAGACACGCATACAACATTATGGATATATTAATGCACAAAATATCTATGAAATATAATTCAAAGGTATATACATAAAATGTTATCTAGTAGGAGTGGAGAGTTGGAGACCTCATTTTCTTCCTTAAAAAAATGAAAAATCACATTGATCCTAAAAACTTTTAAATGTTGGTTGAATTATTCCTTTTCAAGTTAACTTATTTATAAAAAGAGGGCCTATTTTGATCTACTTTTCAAAATATTGAGGATCAATTTTTCATTTTGAGGAACCAAATTAATACAAGAAATTTTTGGTACCAAAATGGATCAACACTATCTAAAAGTATCAAAATATCCAAAAGATATGACAACCATTTCAAAGTACTACATAGATCATACTAAAAAATAGCAACCACTCTCTCAAATATTACAAACAACATAGTATATATATAACTCTACATACAAAGAAATCAACATAGCTGAAATACAGATTGAGGATCAAAGGAACAGGGCAAGGCAGCACAAAATGTTTTGGATCCTTCTCAGATTTCTACAATCAACATCTCTATAGAATCTTTACTAACATCACAATTTTTTTCTTTTAACTTGGCCAAAATAGGTACTGGAATCACAAATGTCAGGTACAGGTATTAACAAAATATCAGTCATCAACAGGGTCCTGTGGAGTTTCATTTGCCTTGCGTTTGATAGTAATAACAGGGCATTCACAATGCTTAACACAAAACTCACTCACAGTGCCAACGAAAACCCTGCAGAACACATTCATATGAATTAGTTAGCAAACCGTTTCAGAATAAATTGATTCTAGGAGCATTAAGGGGGCATTTGGGAGAACTTCAAAGAGCTTATGACAACATGTTATGAAAATAAGTTCATAAAAAATAGCTTATATCCCTCCTATAAATTCTTTTTAGCTTATCTACTAACCTTATGAAAATAAGGTCTTTCTAGTTAAATAAAAAAAGGAGCCTAGGCGAATGAGCGTTTAATAAAGTGGTTTATTCAAACACATCCTGATGCGTTCTTAAGATTTCATTAAAAAAAGATTGAGCAATTTATAAGGTAAACACACATACTTCTGGAACGGGCCAAGACCTCGGCTGCCGACAACCAGAAAATCAGGCTGTAACCGTTTCACCTCATGACAGATTACTTCTTTGGGATCACCTAGTTTTGTCCATGCTTGACACCTCACCTACAAATATATCATGATGTTGAGCTTGTAGAGATGATCACAAAAAATTATTAAGGTGCCAGAAAAGAAACTTTAGAAACCAAATTACTTAAAAAGAATGGAGGTAATGGAAGTGAGATCAAGAAGAACAGGAAAACTATTACCCCAATTTCATGACACCTATTGACAAAATACTCTAGCAGATGAGTCCCACTAATTCTATTTCTCTGATTCAAGTTCTTAAAATCTTCGGGCGATGCATAGATACTGTCCATGTCATCAAAGCCTAGCAGAAACAAAGACAGAAAGCACTGTTAGATTGCCTTGCATGATACCAAGGCCTTTCTAGATTAGATCCAGATTGAAGAAAGAGAGTGAACAAAGCAAAATACAAGAAAGACAAAGCAAAAAAAACATGAAAATTGTCAATAATGTTTTAAAAGCTTAGGCATGATACTAATATTGTAAAAGTTCAACTAGTGCTGGTAGCTAGATTTGAAGAAGTGCAAATCTTAATGACTTGTTCATACCCACAACCCTATTTATGTCATGAAGAACAAAAAGTAATAAAAAAAATGAATTTCATTATCAGAATAACCCAAATTACATAATGTTATCTTCAATTGTCATTTCCTTCCTCTAAAACAAACTACATCTTCTAAATATACATGACAATATGGTAAAAGATGATCAGTTAAAAATGCAAATTCCCACTCACTAATCTCTTCAATTCCAAACAGGGTATACTCAATTAACAATTTTTTTACAAATAAATGTTAAAATTAGCACTTAAACTATAGACATCAATCATATTGGAACCTAATATTGAAGAATCATCATTGATCCAAACACACACACACACACACACAATAAGAGATATTATTTAATTGAAATTTCAGTGATCTTAATTTTTGTTTTCCCTTAGTTAGAAGAATAATACAAAATCGTAAGTAATAATGAAAAATGATGAAATGAATAAAGAGAAAAAGGAAAGAACCATCTTCATCGGGAACTTGAACATGAAGAAAGAGAAGGTCGAAGGCGTTGACGTTATGACGAACGATCTTCTGAATGGTCCATTCAAAAGCACCTTTGCTACTGATAGAAGGGTTTGGGTAACCCTTTATACTTGACTCGTTCACTCCTACCATTATCCGAGTCACTTCTCTTGAACTCGCTTCCGCCATTTTCACCAACTCGCTTCTGAGTCAACTCGCTAACTCTTTTGTTTCTTCTACCACCAATTACTTATAACAACGCTAAACAAATATGTCGACGATAGCCTAACTTCTCTCCCTTTTACTAACTTCCTCACTATTTATAATTTTATATATTATATTATGGAGAAAAACTTTTATGCAGACGGAGATGCAAATAATATGTAATATTAAATACAAGTATATTTTATGATTTTTAATAATATCATTTAATATTAAAATTAAAATATTGATGTGTTATGAATATCTCATTGATTGTCTTTACATGATTTCATTTTCACTTAAGCCTTATATCTAGTCAAATCATTATATCATTCTCCTTCCATTATATTATTTTTATTTAGAAGTAAAAAATAATTGAAAATGAATAATAGATTATATAATAATAATATAAAAAACTATTACAAAATTAATACATACATATTTTTGTATTAAAATAAATCATGTCGATTAAAATGTGTAAATACTAAAATTTATCTTCCTTTTCAATTATTCTTGTCGATGTTGTGCTCTATGGTCAGACTGAATTGAAAAAACTATGATACTCAAATTTAATAAGTAGAGTTACAACATGTTGCATGAATATTAGGTAATGTCTTTACCAATTCACGAGTCACACCATGCATCCAAGTGACTCCTGAATTTATCCATGTTACACCTACATCCAAGTCATTGCCCTTTATCATAACAGATTCTCTTGCAACAACAATTTCTACTTCAACTTCTCATCTTATATATAGATGATCATCTTCGACATTGCCAATATTTGTCTCAATATCTATTGCCCCACCTAATTCCTTGTCATCTCAGTCTCAATTACACAACCTTAATTAGACAGCAAAAGAAATATCTGAAAAGACATAAGGGGTACTACTCATTGTGAGTTTGCTGTAATGATTACATATATACAGAATCAAAACAACAATAAAATTGACTAAGGTCTCAGCTCAATAATAATGTAAAAAGACAGGTCTTAAATTGAATCTAAGACCCAAGGAGATTGAGACTAATGCTAAATTGCAAATGATATTTTTCTTAAACTCCTGAAAATTAAAACACACTTGATAAACAAAAATTGAATCAATTATTGAGTTAGGGTCTCCATGAAATAGAGAATATTGAAAGAATTGATGAATTCAATCATGTGATGAAGAAACCCTTCCAAAATCCAAATGACCAATTTGATAAAGCTCCAACCAAACCTTCTCAGCTTCAAAGGCAGCATTGACAGTGACATTGTCCATTTCACCAACAACATTAGTGTCCACCATTGAATTCATTTGCCTGTTTCTCTCAAGGACAATATCAACATTATTATTAGCATCTTCATTATCATCTTCATAATCATAATCATAATCATAACCCTTCTTGCAGCATTTCCTCTTCACTTTTCTGTCCTTGTTCTTCTTTTTCCCTAACCCCAAACACCTTCTCCCAACAACCCATGGCGCCTTCACAAAAGCCAAAGCAAAACAGTGAAGAACAGCACATGGGCAACAACATAGTGCAACACAATCAGCTATCAACCCTGCCATGCATGACTTGAAATACTTTCCAGAACAATCTATCCCGCCACCGTCATCTACGGTGGCGGTGGCGGCGAATCTGCTCTTGTTGTTGCTCCTCTGAGGGGTGGTGGTGGCGGCAGAAACAATGGTAGTGGTAGTAGGAATATTGGTAGGCCCATCTTTGGTTCGTAAAAGTCGAGGTGTGTTGTTATTCTCCTCCATCATCATGTCATTCTTTTTCTTCTTCTTCATGATACCTGAAAAACAAAAACTATTCTTTTTCAATGACCCTTCTCATCATTCATGAGTATTCATTCCTCTAGTAATTGTATTTCAATGTTGCTTTTCATGTATATATAAATCTATGTTCTATGTGCCCACATTATTCTTACTCATCACTATTATTATATACTTAATTTAGATAAATAAATAAAGATGGAAGCATTGGTATATAAGATGATGAACAAAGTATGAAAGTTTGGAAGAGATATAATATGTTATATGGTGTGTAAGATGTGATGAGATAAGAGAGAAAGAATAATGATAAAGTGAAAGGTGGGGAAGTGATGATGTTGATATAATAGTCCAATAGAAAGAGGGAGTGAGAGTAATAAAAGGTTTAAGGATAAACAGTGGCTTGGTACTTGTAGTAGACTAGACTGGACTGAACTTGTGGGACTGTTTCCCTTTCAAATTTGAATATCCCACTCATCACTTTGACCATATTTCTTACTCATTTACTCCTATTCACACAATCCCATTTACAATTTTTGTTTCTAATCGTATCTTATTTCCTATTTCAAGTCAAATCATATATTGACATGTAAATATAAGAAAAAATTTAAAAAAATAAATAATAAAAAATAGTATTCTGATTGACAATGAATAAGACATTATTTAGATGAGATTTCTTAAATCTCACTAAATATGCTTATTCTAAAGTCACAAACATAAATAAAGAAAAATTATAATAGATGATTAATTTTCATTCATGCATTCACCCTATTCAACAACTCATAAAAGTTGGTTCCCATTTTTTCCCCTCCTCCTCCCAAAATCTATAAAATCAAATAGAACCAGAAAAGATAGTTGGTTCAATTCAATTTCATTTTAAGTTTGTGAAATTATATTCAAATAGTTCAGCTCTCAGTTTCAATTTTTAAAACCACAATATCGGCACATTCATGTAGCATACAATTATTATTATTATTTAGCCTACAATTATTGTAAGAAATTAACTTATTTATATTTGTTATTTGATGGAGTTTCAACTTACTATTGTGTTTTTTTGTTTCTTACATGTATGACAATCCTGACTAAGCCGGGAACATCCACAGGTATGTGGGGCTAACTCTTCAAACAGACATTTTTTTTATCTATAAAACTCGAACCTGAAACCTTGCTTAAAGGAAATCAAACATGTATCACTTAAATCAACGTCCCCGAGTCTTACTATTGTGTTTTGATATTTGTGTAGTTCAATAGTTGTTTTGTAAAATGTGTCAAGTGTTTTATGGGAAACACATACCGAGTTTATTGGATAATTAATTTGAACTTTTGATTTTAATAAAAAAAAATGTGTGGAACTTTATTAAAAGATTTATTATGATTTTCTAGGTTTTTTAATTTTTAGTGAAAATAAGTCAATTTAGGTGCATTTAAATTTTTGTACCATGAACCAATATGAATTGAACTAAATCAAATCATCTTATTTTATTTGGTTCAGTTCCTAATCTTCCACAAAAAAATAAAAAATAATTGTACACAATAAATTGTGAACATGCAGTTTTATATTAAAAAAAAGACATACAATTTTATTTATTTATAAATAATAGAATTTTTTTACATGATGAGAGCCAATGTAGTAGCTTTTTAGTAAAGTGATAATATGATTCTTTAGTTTTACCACCAGGAGATTTTTGACTATCTTATTTTATAGATTGTATTTAGTTTGGTATTCTATTTTTAAGATTTATTGAATAAATTTATTGAAATAAGAAATATAATCATTTTATAAAATAATAAACAAAAATGTTGTCTTGTTTTTGGGGAACAATTCCAGCTGCAAGGAACCAAAAAGACTAAAAGGGGGCAGAAATTTAACACATATTAAATAAAATTAACAATAACTAATTTTTATGTAAATATTTATCAAAAGTTTAACTTAATGAAAAGATAATATATGGACTATTTTTATGCAAGGAAAAAACTTATAAAAATGATGGACTTCATTTTAATCATTAAAATTGTATTAATAAATTTGGAGGGATGAAGAAATATATTAGGAAAAAGAATAGCATCATGAACATCTATTTAACTTTAAATACATGAGGGATGATATAAGAATTTGATAGTTTTATATTATATATATATTAAGGTAGGTAGTATTGCAGGTGAGATGGGTAAAGTAGTAAAACAAAAGTGCTGAGACAATATAGAGTGTAACATATTTTTACCTGAAATGAAAAAGGTCACTCCTCGAAATTGGTATATGACTGAGATGTATCAGACAATGTAGGGAGCCAAGTTTATGAAAATAAGGTTCCCATTTCTTTCAATCCAAAAATAAGTTCCTATTGCCTTGTCTATGTGCATTATGCAAGTTTATGCTATATAACATTTATTCATTGCCTCTTTATTCTAGTATAAGTAAAAGCATCATTTCATCCAAAATCACTATCATCCTTGTAAGGGATTTCATAAACTAAGGGGACATTCCCTATTTTATCAAGTTGACTAGGTGGTATATCACCATAATAGATTCTTAAATATTATTATATAAGGCTATATTATTGTAATTAAATATTATTGTCCCCTTTAAAATTTTGTTCAAAATCCGTCACTGTAAGGCTAAATACTAAAGTTGATCCTATTATACAAATGATTAGTTCCTTATTTATAAAATGAGAGAATAACTTCATTAGTAAAAGAATAGGCTAGAAGATGACTGTATTATCTTCAAATTATATAAAAACAATAAATAAAGAAAAAAAATATAAGGTGATTATTTATGACCAAGTTGAGAATTAATGTGAATGTAAATGATAAAGAAAAAGGTTAAATCCCACCAAATGCCAAAATCTTGAAACATCACTCACTCTGAGATTGACATGAGTTGTGAAGGGGGTACTAGATGTCCTCTTCTATTTCTATTATTAGGGGTGAGAATGTTTATACTGGTTTTAACCTATTTCACAAATTAAATGAGATAGGCTTAAATCTTTCTAAAAACATTATTTAACAATACATACTTAAACTTAAGCTTTAAAAAAAAACTTATTTAACCTACCAACTGACCTATTCATAAATACATTATACAATACTCACATAATTAAATTTATATATGATATAAGTAATCGATTAAAGGTTGCATCTATTTAAAAGAACTTTTTATAAATTTTTATTTAAAAATTTAAGTTGCTTGCCTTCATACTAAACTTATATTTTTCACAGCCCGATTCAAACCATATATACCTTATAAAATAGGACTGCAATTTTTGCAAAATTTTGCCAAGTCAAATATATATTTTTATAAATAAAATATTGTATTAGGAAAAGTAAATGGTACCAAAATCAATGTTCCCCAACATGACAAAACGCTGTAATTGGGAAAAAGATGCCCATTCACGTATGATTCCTTTTCTCTGCTACTATGTTCTCACTCAGTGACAACTATTGGTCTAAGATTTGTTTAGATAAAAAGTAAAAGTACAAAAAAATATTTAAGCATCATAAAAACAAAAAATAAAATGATTATTTGACTTACTCAAATAAATTTTACAATAAACAAGCAAAGGACCAGTTCTTTTTAAACTTTATTTATGAGTAATTATCTTGGTTTCAATGAGATCCACGTATGAGTAACATGTACATGTGTATATTTAAATATTCTTGTGGTGAATCATGTACATCTTTTCACAATAAGATCTACTTTGACCATAGAATAGCATGATAATTAATATTTTTGTATTCGTATCACGACTAATTTATTTGGGATATAAATTTCTCGAACAGTGAGTTTTATTTCTGTAGGACTAAATGAAGAAGTTGGCTCAAATTCTGTAGGACTATACTCTATGAAGTAAGATCTAAATTATATTGGCGGTGGTATTAACCAAGGTTTTACCAACTGGTTAATCTTACTAATTAATCCTATAGGTAATGTATTTTTCACTTAGGTTCCATGTCTTTGAATATGATAGCACATTCTCTTTGAATATGATAGCACATGTCTTTGAATACAAATTGAAGTATATATTTACACATTGTAAACCAATCCATGATGATGCACGTTCAAAATTTCCAAGTCTAATAGAACAGTAACATATTTTAACTGAAAATGTGATAAACCATAGGGTGCATGCACTTATATTCATAATTTGAAGCTCAAACTAAGCTATAGACGAAAATGTAGAACTCAATACACCAATGCATTAACTATATATTGAAGGAATTAAGAAATATAAGAAGAGATTGAGAGACATACATGAGTTGAAGAATGAGAATGGCCTCTTCTCTTAGCTTTAGTTAGTGTGTATAAACTCCTTCCTTGGTTCTCATGATAAGATTGATCTCTTTGTGTGGTATATATTGCAACCACAAACTTGATCTCATATATAAGATGCTCCCATTTCATACTAACTAAGTTTATCAACACAACAAGAATCTCTTTCTCTCTCTGCATCTCTGAATGCTTTATAATTTATTTTATCGTAGTTTGTAAAACTTTATTAACTAAAACCGAAACCATTTTATAATCACCAAAGTACTGTAGAACAATGTATATGTGACTATGTGTGTAGAAAAACTGTCTCATATATTAAATTAATTCATTTATTGGGAAATGTTATTCATAGTGTGCTAAGAATCAAAATTTATTATACATTCAGACAAATAGTATAAGATACATATTATACGAGCTTATTCACATTTCATGGTGAACATATTTCTTGGACTATAAGTATAATAATTTAATTTCTTGTTAAGAGCATTAGTCAAACAATTACTTTTTTATTTATGGGAAAGTGATGAAAGTAATAGATTTAGAAGTGATTCAGGTGATTGTTAAAATAAGTGAGAAGCAAGGGAGGGTGGTTAAGAGTCCCAATGAGAAGGTATATGGGAAAATGTTCCTCTTCATTAATTATATTTTAAAAAATGTATATACTAACAGTGTAAAAAATTGTCAATCAATAATTTAACATTTATTTTACTAATTATCGATTTTAAAAAAAAATACAAATTAATGATTAATAATATAAAATGCATATAAATTTTTATATTAATATTACATAGATATTATGCTCTTTCTCTTTTTCTAGCAACTCTTATCATTAAATATATTTTGTTTTGATTTCTTACACCCTGACCTAACCAAAGGAGCAATGTCCAGGCACGTGAGTGTCAGAATGCACGTGCATCCACGTTGTGTTTTGTTTTATTTCTTTGAAGTTTTTTTAACAAACTCAAGTGAGGTAAAGGTGTATATATAAAATGTATATAACTTTGAGGTGTTTAGCTAACAGACCAAACAATTTAAGAATGAAGAGAAGCAATGAAACTGATGAAAGCATATTAGGATAAGGAATTTGATTTTTCTTCCCTTTTCTTCTTCTCTTTCTTTTAAATAGAAGAGGGCTTTCAGCGGTTTGAAAGTTAAGGTGCAAAGCCTTTACTTAAAGTATTAAATTTTGTAATACTAGTAACTTTGTCAACAAAAAGGGATGTTTGGACTTTTTCTTTGAATTGCATTGTGTTTAATAGTGTTCAGAATTCATCCTTTGTTGATATGGGTGATTAAAACTATTAAATTTTGATATATGATCTATTTAATATAGTCAATGTTTGAACAATAAAATAAATTTCATGTAATAGAGATAATAATATTATGTTACATGATTAAACACATAAAATAAGATTAGATATGAGTGTATTACAAAGTAAGGGTGAGCAGGACTTGACCCTAACCGGTAATCTAGTACGGCCCGATCATGATCGAGTCTGAATAGGGTTGGATATGATCGGGTCTATGGTCGGGTTCGGGTTCCAAAAATAGACCCTGTCAATATTTAGGGCTGGGTAGGGACCAAGCATGAACCGACCCGTCCCGTCCCAGGGTCAGTCGCTCGTCATGTTTGTATGTGTTTTTATTCAAATGTTTATAGAATAACGATACCCTTTTAGTCGAAAGTATCATTTATTCTTTAATTTTCCATAATATATACATGATTAATAATATATATACATTTACCATTTTATATATAAACTACATATTCATAATAATAAATAATATTGAGAAGTTTTATCTAAAATGAGTATACATTATATTTAATCGGGTCTAGGGTTGGGTCGGGTTTAAAGGCTGACCTGATCGCTATTTAGGGTCGGGTTAACTTCGGGTCTAGGTCCGGGTTCAAAAAAGTGACCCGACCAATATTTAGGGTCGGGTAAGGACAAGCCTTAACCCGTCCCAACCCGGCCCATGCTCACCCCTATTACAAAGAAAGTCGAAGCTCATATTGTAGAAAAGGCACTAGGAGCACGTCTTGGATGAGGATCACATGTCCCCATTTATGTCTCAATTTATGTACCACGTCAATGATAAAACTCCATTTATTTAAAAGAAAAAATATAAAAACAAAAATTAATATTTTAATATTATTTCATCAAATTTGATTAGTCTGGGATAGAGGGACAGAAAAATTATGGGACATGTGATCCTTGTCCGCATGTCTTAAGTTGTTTGAACATGTGTGTAAGAGATCATTAAAATGCCTAAAAAGAGAGTAGATCAAATGAAAGTTAGACAATCTTTTAAGGATTTATTTGTGAATTGAGTTTTAGAGGGAAATGACTGCAAAATGAAGGCTTTAAAATCATATCACCAGTGTATTTCATGACTCACAAGTCTTCCATTTCTTTCGTATCCAAAACGCAACTCGCAAAGAAATCCTAAAAGAATGTAGAGATCAAAAAAGTATAGGCAAAATGATTATCAAAGATTTAGAAGTCAATATTTTAACAATGAAGATGATTTATGATAAAACATTATGTCATCGTTGGATGAATATCATCCTATCATAATACTTGATTATTATTGTTGTTAGTAGGTATATGACAAATTCCATGTATAAGCTATAAATTTGTTTTTTTTTGGACTACTTGTATTAGGTAAATTTTGAACCTTATACATATGTACTGGTCAGGACCTGTATTCTAAATTGTAATGCTCAATCATTTTACTTTTCTATATATAGTTTACATGAGAGGTGCTTTATTTACATGATCTCATTATCTTATACAAGTTATCCAAGGAATAGCATCTCAATAGTTGGTGTCTTCCTTAACATATATAAGTTGATACATGCATGGACATGGTAACATTGGTTGAAATAAGGGCTAACGAACTACTCGTTGTTTTTCAGTTTTATAAATATGAACTATTTCTGCCACCCCTTTTGCTATATTCAACTCTAGATTCGTGAAATAAGTTGCACAACTATTACATGTCAAAATGATATTATAAAGTATAGGGGACATGCATATTGCTTGCTAAATACATTTTTTGACTGTGCAACTTCATATGGTGATCCACAAATATAGCATATAACTACATGCATGATAAGATATACACGCAGCAAATCTGAAACAATCTTCAGATTCATTGCCAATTCGTATTAGTATGTTAGATTCTCATTATTGTCATATATAATAAAATAAGGATACAAATACATATCTGAATCTATGTTATGAGAATTACTCATTTGGTATACCTTAAGAGTTTGATATGATGATCTTTCTTAAAGCAGATTTTGAATTTCTCAAAGGTCCTTTCGTTTTCTCTATGATATGGAAAGGGAATTTTTTTTGTGATTTAGTGTGTTGGGAACCCTAACCGTTCCTAACGTGTAAATATCTAGGGTTCACATTATCTCCTATTGGCCAACTCAATATCCTTTTATTAAGTCCATATCAGATTTGGAAGTGGTATGAGTTGTTAGAGTTGGACAACAACTTATTCTATATCACTTAGAAATAAATGATATAATTGTATTAAATATATGATTTCCGCATTAATTATGAATTATAAATTTCTAACAATATTTTACTTGGACTTCATATTTTTCCGAAACAATTATATCATATATCCTTTAGGTACACATTTGTATGTTATTTATGTGTAGACTTCTAATTAATATAATCTGATTGATCTTATATATATCAAATATGGAACCACCGTGACCTTCATCACAATCAAGCATGACTCGACCACGATGATCACTATATTAATATATTCCATGACATAAATCAAATATGGATGAGTGTCATGTAGATTTTATGCAACGTGATCTCAAACATTTTTATTTCAAACTGATCCATTTTTACTGTTTAGTTAGACCAATCTATAATATTTAATTGTAACCCGATAGTTACACATGCAAAATTCAAAATAGAATATTAAATCATCAACCTTATTATGCATAAAAGTATATAAGATGAACAATATGTTCATGAAAGACCATAGGTACCAAACCCATAGTCAATGGAATAGCTAGTATAAAATTTGTCCCTATATGTTCTATTGAAATTTGTTTATTTTGAACACTTTGTTTAATAACCAGAAACTTGATGTATTTAAAATTTGACTTTATAGAAATTCTATTATTGTTAGAGTATAAAACTACAAACATGTTGTCACTATAAATTTCAATGGTCTTTCAATATCATCGATGTGCATAAGTTAATCACAAAAATCCGCAACCATATCACATGGTCTTATGTCTCAAAACAAGTCATGAACTATACAACCATGGTTGTAGGAGACTTGAATGTATGTTTAGAAGACTTCCAAAAGATAGAACCTTCAGTCAAAATGAAGACATATCTAGATGTGGAATATCTACTATCTTGACATCGAACAATTGGAGTCAGAATACTAAATGATCTCAAAACCGTCAGACATTCGATAAGTGAACATGTACTCTTTTGTTCTCTTCAAGTAACACACATTTGACTGTCGTCGAGTGATGCATTCCAAGATTGCTCAAGTACATCCCCAGAACTCTCACGACAAAAGCTATATGAGGACGTGTACAAAATTGAGTGTGCATTATGCTTCATACTGCAGATGCATAAGGAATCATCTATATCTCATATCTTTCAAGGTCATTTTTGGAACACTGTTCGAGACTAATCCCTTAGATGTGAGGGTATCATATGGCTTACTATCTTTCATTCTAAGTCTATTTAGGACTTTATCAATATAGTTCTCTTGTGACAAACTTAAGATACCTTGAGAGCGATCTCTTAGTATTTGAATAACTAACACAAAAGAAGTTTCGCCAAGATCTTTCTTTTCGACATTCTTCATTAGAAATCTCTTGGTCGCACACAATTGTTCCGTATCTACTGGAAATTAATATATAATCGACATATAATACCAAAAATATAAATTTACTCCCACAAAACCCGTGGTACACTCAATCATCAACTTTTTTGCCTCAAAACTATTCGATGTAACAACTTGATGGAACTTGTGATATCATTGACAAGAAGTTTATTTAAGGCCATGGATGGATTTCTTTAGTTTACATACCATCGACTGTGAGTCAATATACACAGTTTTTTAGTTGCATCATATACATTGTTTCTTATATGTCACCATTGAGAAACACCAGTTTGACATTCATATGACAAGAACTAAATATAAATGAACTAGTAGTGGCAATATTATTCTAAAGTAATCATTCGAAGATACTAGAGAGAAGTTTTCTTTATAGTCAATATCTTCTTTCTTATTGTAGCCTTTAACAACTAGAAGACGTTTATATCTATCAATAATATCATGCGAATCCTTCTTGGTTTTAAATATACATTTACAACAAATAGGTTTCGCACCTTCATGTAATTCGACAATATCTCAAACATCATTATAATGTACAGACTTTTACTCATCGTTCACGACATCAATCCACTTTTAAGAGTTAAAACTTTTCATAGATTGACAAAAGTTGAATGAATCATCCTTTGCTAAACCAATATCTTCCTTATATGAGAGAAAATGTGAGTTCAACTTTTCCCTCATTGTCACGTTTTCTCTCATACTCACATTTTCTCCCCATAAAACATTAGTTCGGAAGGTCTAAATGTTTCTTTGCTGCAATTTGCTGATGACACCATTATTATTGGTGATGGTTCTTAGGGAAATGTCTAGGTATTAAAAGCAATTTTGAGGACTTTTGAACTTGTGTATGAGCTTAAGGTGAATTTCTCTAAAAGTAAAATTTTTTGGATCAACATCTCTCCTCTTCAGATGGATGTTGCATCTATTAATCTTAATTGTTTTCATGGTTCTTTCCCTTTTAAATACTTGGTTTTACGCCTAGGTGAAAACCCAAGAACTCAAAGATGTTGGCAACCAGTTATTGACACTATAAGAAAGTGCTTATCTTCGTTGAAAGTCAAAAACTTATCTCTGGGAGGACGAATTACTATGATAAATATCGTGTTGAATAACATCCCTATTTTCTTCTTGTCTTTCTTCCAATTTCCAAGGACGGTGTGGAAAATTCTAGTTAAGATTGAACGTGATTTCTTATGGGGTGGAGGAGAGGACAGAAGAAAAATTGCTTAGGTAAAGTAGGATCTGGTGTGTCGAGATAAGTAGGATGGTGGACTTGGCATTAAAAACCTAAACTTGCTCAACTTGGCGCTATTACCCAAGTGGAAATGGAGACTTTTGCTTTATGGTGACTCCTTCAAGGGGTCTATTATTCGTGGAAGGTATGAGAGTTTTGACGCTGCAAATTTAACTATTTCTAAAGGTAAAAACTTATATTGGTGGAGAGATCTATGCTATAGTGGACGATTTAATGATTTGGATGATTAGTTTCTAGTTGTGTTGCTAAAAAGTTGGGATGTGATGATAAAACACAATTTTTAGAGGAAGCTTGGTTTGGGCCAAACAATTTTAAGTCAACTTATTTATATCTTTATTTGCTCTCTTACTCAAGGAATGACCGTTCAAGAAGTTCATACTCAGGTGAATGATGTATGAACATGAAACTGAAATTAGTGTTGTAACCTTCACACTTGGGATGAGCCTGCCCTTCTTGAGCTACAAGAGATATTGTGTGATGTTCATCTTGATCGCATAGTGCATGACTCTTAAAGGTGGACTCCTTGTGGCACCAACTTTTCAGTTAATTCAACTAGGGGGCTTTTGATATATGAGTCCAAAATTTGAATGAATATATTTTATACCATTATTTCTTTATTTTTTATACTAAGTCAATAATATTATACTAACTAATAACAATTAATGTTTTTGATGGATGATCAAAAAAATTATTGACATAGTTTTATTAGTTATCATGATATTATTCACTTAATATAGAAATAAATAAATAATAGTATAGAATATCTCAACTAGTTATTCACTAAATAGCAACCGAACCAAATTTAAGTCCCAAAACAATTAGCTACCAATTATGATTAATCACAAAATACTTGAAATCATTTTCTCATGTTCCATGTTCTAGTATTATAATCGGTCACGTTATAACCCACAATTATAATCAGCACAAAAATAATTTTTTTATGATAGTAGACATTTTTCTGCTGCAAATCAATGTCAATGTAACTTAACATTAAAGTAAAATGAAAAGCTATATCTAAAACATATCTATAATCTCACTCTTTTTCTATCCTCCTTCTTGCATGAAATTGAACTCACTAAAATAAAAATCCAATCACTTAAAAAGTTAAAAGATAAAACATGAGAGTGGATAATAATTAGAATAGAGCAAAACCAAACAAACCTTGTTTATACGGTAAATACGTTCTTCTCTTATTCTCTATTATTCTATGTTTAGAATTCTCCGATTTTGCTTCACCCTTCTTCTTTAAGAAATTGAACGTGTTCTTTCCTTTGCTTTTGGTTCGCCGGAGCAAATCTAGAAGGTTCCATATCTTCGTTGATGAACCTGTGGAATTGCTCTTCTTCCATCTGTTTGATGAATTGCTCTTCTTCGTCCACAGACAGTACGTATCCGCAGGAATTGTGTCCAGTTCATCTACCTTCGTCGAAGACAGCGAATCACTGCGATGATTGTCATCGGAAATCAACAATTTCAATTTGGTCATTTCCATGGTGGAACCCCGTGTTCCGGCGTCATCAACGTCGTGGAAGAAAACCTGATGCGAAGCTTGTTTTGGGAAGGAGACGAACTCGAAGGTGTCGTTATCATGATCTGTTTTGAGTTGATCTACGATATTGGAAAGTTTATCAGAAGAGTAAATGCTGAAACTTGGACAAATTAAATAGTTAACACAATACTCTTTCTCTTCTTCTTCTTTATGCATTTTGAAACGCTTTCACTTTTGATTTTAATTTGTTTTCTTGTTGGGGATGAGAAATAATGGTGTGCTGCATATTTATACACGAGTTGAAGAGGGGGGAAGGAAGATGGTACTGTCACATAAATTATATTACTACATGTATCATAGAATATGATTGTCAAAAAAATAATTAATTATTATTTTTTTAACTTCAAAACATTTTTTTAACTGATCATAGACTAATAATATATATAGTGTGATACAATTTGATTATTAAGGAAGATGGAATGGGATAAGAAAAGACAAAGAATTGTATGGTATGTCCCTTAAATTTCTTATTTCTTTATCTTGAACCAATCAATATGTTGGCTAACAAATAAAAATTAATATTTTATTTTAATTTTATTTTACAAAAATAATATATTTAAACCACGTGTCTAGATTTATGTGGGCGATACAAAGTTTAAGATACCAAGTTGGAACATATGATATTCATCTTAATTTATAAGTATTTTTAAAAGTGTGAAGATAGATAGAAGCTTATAGTGACCTAAGTATCTTACTTGTGGGTAAAATTATATTTAGAATAATTGAAAATTCAAAAAATAATTAAAATACAAATGCAAATGTTAGCAGATTTGGGGAATAGAGGAACGATGTTTGGAGAAAGAGGAAGTCGAGAATATCTACAGAGCTCTAGAGTTTGAACATTTAAGTAAGATAATGTCAATAGGTTGGTTTGGATCCATGGAATTAGAAGTGCTTATCAAATGCTATAATAGGAGGATGGAAATAATAATACTTACTACTCAAGATATTATTGTCAAAGAATAAATGCATAGCTTCAAAATAGTCGTGAATGGAGTACTAACAAAGTTTAACCCGAAGAAGAGGTGTCTTTCTGCAAACTTAAGAGGTGCTTTATGCGAAGAGTTGGATACAATTATTCAAATTGCAGGCCACATCAGGTGATGCGGCCGCAATATTGCGGTTACGGTAATCGGCACACACCACAATTACGATATGACACCAATTAAATCACAATGATGCGACCATAATAGGCCTTAACACAACCGCGTCAGATCATATTAGGCCGCAACATGATCGCATCGGACCGCATCAGACTACATCATTATCAAAAATATTTTTTTACTTACAAAATAATTCACACTACAACAGCTGCAATTCACATCACAATTAATGCAATTGCGACTACAATTTAAAACACTGGTTGGATAAATTAGTCAACAATCTATTTTTCTCATCTTCAAATTCTTAAAATGTTTGACAAATACTCTCGGTTCTACCTTATCTCTATTATTCACAATGAGATTGAGACCAACTTCTCAATTCATGATGACATGGTAGAGATGGACAAAAAGAAAAGGAAGGAGTTAATGTCTCTTTGGATCTTAACTATCTGGATCATTTAGCATATTGAAAAGAAGATCATTTTTTAGAGTACAATCTTTTACATGAATAATGTGGTAAAGTTAATTTATTTGAATTCTTAGAGCCTCCTAAAAAGAAAACACTTATTTTATTTCATCCTATGCCGAATGAATTTTAAACTCATCAACATGTTTTAATTTTGTTAATACACGAGAGATTGTAAGAGGATTAAAGTATCACTATTCTCTTAATCTTTCTTTTTGGAACCTTTGCTAGGTATTATGAGCAGGCACAACCATGTGATTTCAGATGATTAATCATTTTTATCGATATATACGATATCTATAACTATAGCTGTATCACATGCACGATTCATGGAACTTAACAAGTTTGGTATATAGAAAATTTCGTGTAAAGCAACATCTCTCTAAGTGGAAAAGTGAGTCCAAACACTTGGGCGGAATGCAATGATGATCAGCACTTTCTCATCTCAAAATAGTTTGAATTTAAAAGTAGTGGTTGATTATGAGTCATCATTAATTGTAGAATAAATAAATATCTATGATGCTTAATGGCCAGAACGTGGACTTCCTCTAGAAGGAAAATCATCGACAAGTTACTATACATATCTATATATGTATCACCACAATCAGAAAGAATGAGAGTTTAGATCTCTAAAATGACTAAAGATTAAATGTTTGATTATTTAGAGCGACATTTGTTGGAATGGACAATCACGTACCCGAAAGAAAAAACCATCTTCTACAATATTACACTAATGGCTGAAAGACTTGTGACCTGTCAACTTTCTCTTCAAGGTAACCAAATCGAGTTAGTTGGGAGTGATTCATGAGTAACGAGATATCAAGAACATTATGGTGATCACGAGATATCAAGAACATTATTATATGTTAGCCACCAATAGTCAAAGTTTGTTACCTAAGAAAGCTTGTTTATACATACAATAATTTTAGTTATTATATTTAATTATATAAAGTATATGAAAATCATACATGTACAACAACCCAACAATTTTAGAATGAGTGTGATGTAGGTGATAATGATGGGTTGTATTGATTAGGATCTGAAGCGGATTGAGTTGAACTTAGATTCACCTCAACTCGACACACATTAAGGATTAGGTTAATTCAAGATTTGAGTAGAGTTGAATAATGTTGAATTATTTTTCAGCTCAAGTTCAACTCAATTAAAGTTTATAAATTTTTAAGCGACTTAACGAGCTCAAATTTATGTCATCAACCTAAATTTAAAAGGCCTACAATGTGTTTATGGATTATGCATATAATTGTAAAGAAAGATTTGTACATATGATATGATAATATATTTTGCTACCAATTAAATTGCATGTAGTAAATATTATATATATATATATAGAAAGTGACTAATGTGAAAATAATTTTTAATATAAAAAATGAAAACAATTAATATGTATTATTAATTATTATTTGAATTATCAAGATTAAAACTTAAGTACACATAACATTTTTATATGATCATGTGACGATTAATTAATTTTAATCTTAATCATTTATGTGTGGTTGTATGATGTTGATTACCTATTCTTATAAATTTTATATAAAAATTGTTCTCACTCAAGTTACTCTCGTATGTATATGTATATAATCGAACTACTCATGCACATAATGAATCAAATTGTATGTATTTAACTTAATTATGACTCATTTTTACTCAATTTTTAGTTTAAGTTCATTTTATTTGGTTAAAGAGTCATATTTATGGAGTTAAATAACGAAGTTAGTTTTGAATGAGTGTATAGTTAGATTTATCATGGGTCCTAGTATAAGTGATTCTGTTGGTGGGTAGGTATAAGAATGAAAAAGTGGATTGTCATCTCATTCTCACGTTTCTAATTGAACTCTCTCTCTCCGTATGATAGTTGCACTAATATCATATCTCTCCATTTTTGTCATGGATTATATTAGGATAGATGAGACTATCTTATATTGTCTCTATTTAATTCTGGCCATTAAACGGACTTTAACTATTAAATAAATGTTATTGAAATTAAATAAAAAATAGTAAACTAGCTAGAGGTCTCTGTTGAATTAATATAGTATTTTTTTGCTGTATTTGAACTAAAATTTCAGAGGGTCTTCACTACACTACAAAGTACAATGACTTTTGAATTCAACATCCGTATAAAAAATTTGGACGTTATTCTTAAAGTCATACCTAGACAGTATACCAATTTTTATCATCTAGAAGCTAAGTGGGATAAGAGTTTGACATGCTTTTAAATTATTATATATTCTCTAATATGCACTAATATGATTATATATTCTTTAATATGCCTTCTTTCATCACCTTTTTTTGTTTGGTTTTTCTCCCCTTTTCAAAGATCTCTATCCCTTCACATCAACGAATTTTATCATTTTAAAGTTATAAGGGAATCAATGATTTGTTTATTAGACGTTAAAGGGGGCTAAAGACTTTCTTTTGAAACACTAATCTTACACTAAATGAGCTATTTGTTCTTATGCAATAAAAAACTATAATTTGATTTGAGAATAAGATATATAACCAATGATGGACACACGTGCTGCCATGACTTCACACAATGCAAGTTCAACTTCCAAGTCCTAAAAAGGAAACTCCTTACAATAAATTGCGGATTGTGGATAGGTGCAAATATTAGACAAAATATTATTATATTAGCTATACATGCTTTTCTTATCCTATAATTACCCATTACAAATATATTATAAAAATTCAATAATGGGATGGCTAGATTATTGAGGGGAAAGCATGATGGCTGGTATGGCACAATTTTCAGATGCATGCAGCCACTGCTAGCTTCACTTACCCACTCTCATGAAGCTACTTTATTATTATTTGCTTTGTAAAAAATAAGTAAGAAACGCCATCAGTGTGATATGAAAGTATATCACAACCTTGTTACTTTTCCTTATAATTAATCACTTCCTTTTTCTCATGTGATATATATTTGGATAAGTTTAACTTGGTCCCATTTTGATAATATGTTATTTGCTTGCATGATTGCATGCAAAATTGATTCCGGGAATACTAGCTAGTAGATTATTTGGTACTTCGTACTTTTCTCAACCGGTCATTAAGTTTAAATATATAATCATTCATTAAACAAAAATTACAGAAAATTCCATCATTTAAAAGTTATTTTCTTGAAGTGGTTTTTAAAAAAGAAAAAAAATATAAACTATAATAGTTTTAAAAACTATCAGTATATTCTTTAACATTCATATTTCATCATTAATATTTTAATATAAATAATACAAATTAATGATTGATGTTATACCCATATTAATTACTCAAACTAAAGATATACATTAAAATAACTTGGAGTTTCGAAAACATATATATTAAAACACACTAATGAAAGATTTGAATTTTGTAGTTATTCGTGTATTTAACTAATTACTAATTAGTTAATTTATTAATTAAAAATCTACGTAATTAATAAATACAGATAAAAAAACAAATAAATACATTATTGGTCACATGTTAAGATTTGCCACATTCTTTTTAATCATTCAATATATATTTTCTTTGTCACATGTTAAGATTTGCCAAATAGCTTTTACTATTATAACTTTTCACTTACATTCATAGGTCGTAGCTTAGTTTTTCAAAATATCTCATAAGTTAATAACCCAATGATGTAAAAATGATTTTATTTGGAGCTTTGATTCCATAAGTAGGCTCATTGCCTGATAAAATTTCAAAATACTGACAATATAAATTTATATATATGATTGATGTATCATTCATTATTAATTTATATTACTTTTATTTAGAAATGTGTCAAAGATAAATGGTGTAATAAGTCATGTTGTTTTATCCAACAAACAGTTTTATGAAAGATGTAGTTGAATGTACAAAATATTACAATAGTCAAGCAATGCTTAGAGAGTGAAAAATAATACAAAGAGATGTGTTTAGTAAAGGTGAATGAGGTCAAGACAATTTTAGTAGACTTTGATTAGGATTGGCAGCCCATTCTAAATAGAATATTGTTGATTTGCACCTTTTTCTAATGATTTAAAATTAAGACTTTGCATTTATTGCTTCTGCATGTTGTATGAGCGTCTAAGTTGAGTTGAAAATAACATCATTCCTAGCTAGTTAGATAGAATAAATTATTGCTAGCCATATGATACTCCAGAACTTTAAACACTTTTTGCAAATTTGCATACCCACATGAATGGTAAAATTATTTTAGTTCTCGAGTTGGTGCAATGCAAAGATCCAACCATTTGTATATTAGTTGTCAAACTAAATAGGTAAACTTGCAAGAAGAGAAGAGGTACGGAGAAGATTCTTGTTGATCATTACTTAATCTGCATAAGAGATGTCATCCATATGATGGTACAACTCCCCTTTCTAAGCAAGACTTTCATAGTTTGCGATCTATCTCGAAAGAGTTTCCATGAGAAAGCAGTGACCTTCAATGGTGGCTTTGAGTTCATTAGAAGATTAGTGGTGCTGTTTTGAGTGTGTTCCCTTTGGTGTGTCTGTTTGGCGAGAAGCTTATAAGCTGATTTGACCGAATAGATGTTTGATTTGTCATGAAGCCACACCCATTAATATGTTGTATGTCTCCGGATTGCGCAATTTTGAAGGTCATGCATAAGAAGGATAGTAAGCATACAAGAAAGGTAAATAAGACAACCTTAATAAATACAACTCGGTCTCCAAAAGAAATTTGATCCTTCTCCCATGGTAAAAGTCTTTCTCAACATGGGGTTTCTAAACTTCAATTCTCGAATGATTCACACTTATAGGAATGCCTAAGTAAGAGAAATGTTGGATGCTAACTTTACAGTTCAAGGCAATGGATAAAGTTTTGGTGCCATCCTCAAGAATTAATAGTCAACCCAATTAGTTTGCTCTTGGTGAAGCTCACTTTAATATTGGATGTCATCTCGAAAACCTTAGGGCATTCTTCATAGCCTTGATATTCTACTCCGAACATTCACAGATTAGAATATGACATCATATGTAAGAAGCTTAATTAAAGTTGGAAATATATGCATTGTGAGGTTGTTGGTTTGATACCTTAGTTATGCCTATAAAAATAATAAAATGATACAGCTGCCAAGATTTGAACTAGAGACCCAATGTTTGCTAAGTAGTATATTTAACGCTAGGCTATGATATAAATTCAATATAAAGCGATTAGAAGAGGTCAAAGTATTCACCATAAAGTCAACTGTAATCCCCTTAGTTCTTCAAATATTTTGGCTTTCTCTCCTGTTGTCTCTGCTCCTGAGGGTCCACCTGCTCTAGCTCCCATTCCTTTGCCTATTTTGGAGAGCTCCTTGTCAAATCAAAGTTGTGGGCAGAAGGTATTACCTTCTTCAGATTGTTGTGAGGTGGACGTTTCGGAAGGGGAAAGGCTCGAGAAAGGAGATTTTGCAAAAACCTTTTCAGTGTCTTCTGATAAGGTTTTGTATAAAGGTGATGATTCTAAAAAAGTAACATCTCTCTCTTTGGCTGGGTCCCTTAGTATTTTGAAAAGGGGTCTTAAGAAAAAAGTGGGCCTTAGGCCCATTCTTGTCTCTGAGTCTGTTTGTGGTTCAGGTTTGGGTGGTGGACCTTTGAAAAAAACTCCTCATTTTAGGGATTCCCCTAAGAAAAAAAAGGAGTTAAAAAACGTGACATCTTTTTCGTGTTTTGAAGCGGGGTTTCCTGGGGAAGAAAGGGTTTTGCATTCTAAGACATTTGCGAACTCTGTTTTTGAGGTTGGAGCGTCTTCTAAGGCATTTAAGTGTCTTGGCAACAAGTCTCATGAAAATGGTGCAGTGGATGTTAGTTGTAACAATACTTTGGGGAACCTCACCAAAGACAGAGGCAAGAAATTGATGGCATCCAACAATGTGCTTCGGATTCCTAGCATTATTGCTCAGGTACAAAGGAAGAAGAAATTTCACCCTCCCTTGGTTCTAAAATGAAGACAGAGTCGTAAGAAGAACACTGAAGGTCCATTGCCACTGGAATGTCGAAGAAAGGATGATTCTCAGGTGTTGTTGAATAATAGTCAGCTTGATCCAACAATCAGCAACTCAATTGATGATTCGCATGTGAGAAGTGTGAATAAGTTGCTTTTGAAAGATGGTAATCACGTTGCAGAGAAGATTTGGGAGATTGGTAAAAAAATGGGGGTCACATTTTTAGGGGATGATGTTGAAATGGTAAATAGAATTGAGGAATTGGAAGCCAGAGACACGACTGGATCTCCTCTATCTAGTCGCAGGGATAATCAATGTGATCAATGATTTGTACATCTTTAAATGTCAGAGGTTTAGGGAGTGGTATCAAGAGAAGAGGAATTAGGGAGTTGGTTGTTAAAAATGGTGTGGACTTCTTAGCAATCCAAGAAACTAAAATGGAAGTGGTGGATGATAAATTGTGTTTCTCGGTTTGGGGAAATCAACATTGTAATTGGGATTTCATTCCTTCTGTGGGTCGGTCGGGGGGAATCCTTAGTATATGGGATGATTTAAAGTTTTCTCGTTTGTCCACAGTCCGAGGTTCTGGATTCCTTGCGATTGTGGGTAAGTGGCTGCTGGATAGTTCAATTTGTTGTTTGGTGAATGTTTACTCGCCCAACCAATTTCATCAAAAGTTGGTTCTTTGGGAGGAGTTGTTTGTGTTAAAGCAGTCGATTGGTGATTCTAGATGGTGTGTTATGGGTGATTTTAATGTTGTTAGAGATGGCTCTGAACGTAAAGGTTCTTCGACCAGAGTCGATTCTAGGGAGATGCAGTGTTTTAATGACTGGATTAGACGCATGGAGCTGGTTGATTTACCCTTAATTGGTAGAAGGTTCACTTGGGTTCAACCAGGGGGTAAATGTATGAGTAGGTTGGACAGGTTTTTTTGTCGGCTGAGTGGATCGCTAAGTGGAATGATGTTTCCCAATGGGCTCTTCAACGCTCTTTCTCATACCATTGTCCAATCCTTCTTAAGTATAAAGCGATTAGCAGAGGTCCTGTTCCGTTCAAATTCAACAACTGTTGGTTCAAACACAAGGATTTTAAAAGGTTTGTTCAAACTTCTTGGAATGATTTGTTGATCCAAGGGTGGCCGGCGTTCGTCATTAAGGAAAAACTTAAGCTGCTGAAAGTAAAAATTAAGGAGTGGAACAAAGTCCACTTTGGCAACCTGGATCTTCAATTAGGGAATGTGCTAAAGGACATTCGGGATTTGGACCTTTGTTCTGAAAGTGGTATCCTGTCAGATGCTCAAGCTCATCATCGGTGTCATCTGTCTGCTGAGTGGTGGAGACTCTCGTCTCTTAAGGAGAGCCTTCTATTGCAAAAGTCTAGGTTTCAATGGTTGAAGGAAGAGGATGCCAACTCCAATTTCTTTCATGTGTGTATGAAGAATAGATCTCGCAGGAATCAGATTTTAGGCCTCTCGTTGAATGGCCAGTGGGTTGAGGAGGAAGGCTTGGTTAGAAAAGGTATTGTTGAGTACTTTAAATCCTTATTCTATGGGAGTCAGTGTCGTAGGCCAACCTTAGATGGGGTTCAGTTTAATTCCCTTTCGTTAGAACAAGTGCTGTCTATTTCTGCTGAATTTAGTTTACCTGAAATCAAGGCAGCAGTGTGGAGTTGTGCTACAGATAAAAGTCCTGGTCCAGATGAGTTCAATTTTAAGTTCTTTCATGAATGTTGAGATTTAGTCCATGAGGATATCTGCTGTTTTCTGCGGGATTTTTATGTTAATGCAAAAATTTCTAAGGGTCTAAATGCCTCTTTTATTACTCTAATTCCTAAGACTTTCAGTCCAAACAGAATTGAAGACTTTAGACCGATTTCCTTGGTCAACTCTCTTTATAAAATTTTGTCCAAGATTCTAGCTTCTAGACTAAAGTTGGTAAGTGGGTCTTTAATTTCTGACTCTCAGGCAACTTTTATTCAGAATAGAAGTATCTTGGATGCAGTGGTTGTTATAAATGAAGTGATTCACTCGGCAAAGAAAGGTCGTGAAGGGTGTTTAATTCTGAAAGTAGATTTCGAAAAAGCCTACGACTCGGTGGACTGGGGTTTTTTGGACTATATGCTTTCTCAATGTGGTTTTCCTTCATCTTTGAGACGTTGGGTTAGAAATTGTTTGTCGTATACTTCTATGCATGTCCTAGTTAATGGCAGCCCTACAGATCAATTCTTAGTATCGAGAGGAATTCGTCAAGGTGACCCTATGGCTCCTTTTCTCTTTCTTCTGGTTGTTGAAGGATTCTCCGGGCTAATCCGTTCTGCCAGATCTGCTGGTTTTTTTCATGGCTATAGTCTCGGTAGTAATCAAGTTGAGGTTTCCAATTTACAATACGCGGGTGATACAATTTTGGTGTGTAAAGCAAATATTGAGAATCTCTAGAGTATGAAGAGTATCTTGCGGTGTTTCGAACTTGTCTCTAGTTTGAAGGTGAATTTGTTGAAGAGTCCTATTTTCGGTGTTAAGGTGGATCAATGCTTTCTAAATTCTGCTTCTAGCTTTTTGTGTTGTAGCATTGGCAGAATTCCTTTTAATTATCTTGGTATCCCGGTGGGTGCAAGTCCAAAGAAGTGTTCTACCTGGGCTCTGGTAATTGTAGCTGTTTCTAAAAGGTTAGCTTCTTGGAGAAATAACTTTATTTCCTTTAGTGGTAGGGTGGTTCTTATTAATGTTGTGTTAGCTAATATCCCCACCTATATGTTATCCTTGTTTAAAGCTCCAAGGAAGGTAATTTTGAGCTTAATGGAGATTCAGAGGAGTTTTTTGTGGGGCAATAAAAATGGTGGTAGGGGTATTGCTTGGGTTTCTTGGGGAGATGTATGTAAATCGAAGAAAGTGGGGGGGTCTTGGGGTTAAAAATCTTGAGTCGTTTAACCTTGCATTGCTAAGCAAGTGGAAATGGAGATTCCTTGTGGAGAACGAGTCTTTGTGGTCGAGGGTTATTAAATCTAAGTATGGCAATAGTCCCTTGTTTCTTCACCCTACAGTTTCTGTGTGGTGGAAAGATGTGGTTAGGGTGGGAAAAGAAAAAGGGTTGTCTCATGACTGGTTTCAGCAGAATGCGTTCAAGATCATAGGTAATGGTGTTAGTACTAAATTTTGGAGTGACTTGTGGGTTGGGTGTGACAGTTTGGTTGATCGTTTCCCAAGGTTGTTCTCGGTGGCCTTAAATAAAGAAGCTTTGGTCTCTGAGTGTGGGTACAGGTTGAATGATTCTTGGGTGTGGAAGGTTAAATGGCGTAGGTCTTTATTCAGTTGGGAAGAGAAGATAGAACAAATCATGCTCAATAATATTTCCCACATTTGCTGTAAGTTTGGGGTTCCAGATGTGTGGTATTGGTCCCCTTCTAAGACCGGTTCCTATGAGGTTAATTCTGCTTATATATCTACTTTGAACTTGAAGTCTTATGCTTCTGATTAGTTACTGGAAAAAGTTTGGGTTGGTTGATGTCCTTCCAAAGTGTGTTGCTTCATTTGAAAGCTTTTGAGAAGATCTCTGCATGTGAAGATGGAGTTGGTTAATATGAACATAATTTCATCTGGAATGGATTTGAATTGTAATTTATGTTTGCAGGAGTTTGAAGACGTGAATCATTTGTTTGGATCATGCAATTTTGCAGTCAATATATGGACTGGTTTTTATCTTTGGATTGGTGTTGCTGATACTACTTGGATCAGTGCTTGGAACACTGATAACACCGCTGCAGATTTAAATTGCAGCAAAAATGCCTTTGCTGTCCACTTGGCTTTGTGCAGAGATGCAAAAGGTTCCCATTGGTGGAGGATGTTGTGGTTTTCGGTTGATTGGTCGATTTGGTAATTGAAGAATGATGTAGTTTTTTAGGGCAAGGAGTTAGCGTTTTAAACTGTTTGAATTCAATTAAAGTCCGGTCTTGGTTATGGTTTTATGTCAAATCCAACTGCACTTTGTTTTCTTTTGTTAATTGGTGTGTAGATCATTGGTTGTGTATTTTAGATTCTTTGTGATTGTTGCTCTTATTACTTTGTTCTTTTTGGGTTAGTACCCCTTATGCTTTTAATCCAATTATCTTGCTTATAAAAAAACGTGCATAAATTAATAAATTAGTGAACGTTATTCGAATTTAAGTAGAGGTTTCAATTGCGTTTGAATAGATGGTATGGAGAGCCAAGTAATATCATTTTTACCTTTAGGTCAATATGGGCATGCGACAAAATTGGAGTATAGGTGTATAAGAAAAAAAAAGACATCCTTTAAAATCGGATCACGAAAAATGAAGAATATAAAATGTGTGTGATGTTATTCAACAGAAGTGTTGACATGATTGTATGTGATGTTATAGAATGACAAGTATTTATATGAAACATTATTGATATTTTAATTATATCCGTTGAAGCTGTTCATAAAAACCAAAAGAGGACAAGAAAATGTTGACATAATCTCTTCATTTTGGACAGAATGTTGACATCAAAATCAAGTGCCTCACTCAAAATTGTGTATAATGATTCATAAAAACCAAAGTTGGTCATCATTCTTCAGAAAACCAACCTGAAACCTCTTCTTCTCTTTCCAATCCTAGTTACCTCTCTCAATTTTCTCTTTAAGAGCGAATAGCTGTTGAGTTTGGTTCATCATAGGGTTCTCTAGATCATCTTGACAAAGTTGGTGTCCTAGAACAATAACTTGATAAAACAATTAGTGTTTTTGTTGTCTTAGGACACAAACTTTGTCAAGATGATACATGAGAATATCCTCATAGGTGACAATCCATGAGAGAGTGTATGTATGCATTTTTCTATCTCTCTAGTAGATTATTCATTATAGGGAATAGACATTCAAGTTCCTCATTTTTACTTTTAGTTAATGTTTAAAAGTATTTGATACGTGTTTTTTATTAACAATTATTTTTCTTGCAAACAAAAAAAGGCACCCTATTATTTAGTTAATGCGAGTTAAATATGGTAGAAAAATGAGGTGCATTTGAATCTATAAAGTTTGTTTGTGTGTAGTACATATATACAATGTGGCAAACTCAGAAATGATGGTTGGTGTATTTAGATTGAGAACCACATATTTGGAGGATCAAGGATGAGATTTTATCTATAAAATCCATGGTGTATGAAGCATTGATTCTACCAACTGATAGAGAAGGTTTAGACTTTACAACATGTACTTGGACCCCTTCTGCTGGAATGTTCAGTCCTTTACTCCTCCGCTCATTATCATGTTTTGTATAAATATATTTATTTCCTATATTCTGAAATGATTATTTTATTATTTCATTCATATTGAAGAAGCTAGTAAGTGAGTCACCTTGGTAGAAAATAGAATGTGTAAGTAAATGAGAATGAATGAATAAGTGAGAGTTTGTTAAGTATATATAGTTTTATCTGTGATTTGAATGTGTAAGAATAAGAAAAACATTAGTTATGAAATATATAAGATAATTATAAGGTTTCCTATATTTTCCCCGATATTACCTCCATGTCACGATGACATTTAAGAAGCCTCCAAATCTTTTGGAATGCCCACACTGCCACATTTTCTTTTACTTATTATTTGGTTGGTGTAAGTTTAAAGAGAGATAAAGGAGAGTTCCTCTTATCTGGTTCACAATTCAAAAAGGAAAGATGAAAAAAAAGCTACTTCTTCTTTCTTCCCTTATTAGATAGGTAAATTACTCTTTAAAATTATAGAAAAAACTTATTATAATATATATATTGGTTTGGGTAAGGGTATTATTTAAATAATATATATAACAATAAATTTAATACTTAACATTATAATTTATAGCTAAAGTTAATATAATAAGGGTATTATTGTTTACTCATGAAAAAATAGCTCATTTTCTCTCTCTTTTTCATTCATAGTTTAATACCAAACAACCCTTAAAATCTTACTTCTTTCTCTCTATTCATATTATATCTTCTCTCCTACCCTTTTCTTCTCTAAACCAAAGAGTATAATGCTCAAAGAATTAACTTGAATACCATATGGATAGTATCTAATGGTTGATATGTAGCAATGGGTTAATCATTAAAAAAAATGCATAATTGTAGCTCGTTAATAAATCTCTCCCTATATATATCGTTTTAGAAAAATGTTTTTTATTACAAAATTTTACATTATTAGAGTATTGAGATGACAGAAAAGTTGTTTATAATATTTGAACTGATAGACTCGTAGATATGTGATATATTAATGCACACATGTGGGTATAGAAAAAATGGGGTATGAGAAGAGGTGAATGATGCAAATTGAGAATGGGGTTATGATGATTGTAGGTGTTATAGTTAATCTCCAACATTCAAACCTGATCTTGAAGGATATGCATGGGTGAATTGAAGCTCTCATTTCCTTACCTTTCACTTTCATTATCCACCTTCTACTCATCACATTAAAATGAGAGTAGCAACTAGTCATAGACTCATACCTAACTACTACTATATAGCAATATCATTTGAGTCTTCATTTCATCAATGTCGACTTCTTCAATCAACGGTTGGTGTATCTCTTCTATCTCCCCTAACAAAACTTCTCTCAACAAATCCACATTGCGCCCTTCAGTCTTTGCATCCCTTAACACTAACCCTTCTTCTTCTTCTTCAACTTCTGCAACTTCTTCTTTCCCTTCTCTCATTCAAGACAAGCCTGTTTTTGCTGCTCCTTCTAACATCATCACCCCCGTTGTGGTATATATATATACATATACAAAAGTTTCTTTATTTATACAAATAAAATTGAATATCATCATTGTGTTTTGTATTCATGTATCATTTGTATCTGTCAACCATATAATTAACCATGATAAGAAAATTTACACATAAAATATAGCTATATATGTATATAATGTGAAACTGCCTTGAATGGAGGAGCTAAGTTAGTTAAGTTGGAGAACTCTAAGGCGGATAAAGAAGCAAATCCAAACCACTTTTAGAAGAAAAGGTCCATTCAAAACCAGTTTTGCCAAATTGCCTAGTAACTAATAATCCTCATACACCATCTCCAACTTTTATATTTCTAAGAAATTTTACACTATTTAATTACTTGGTCAAATGCTAACTATTATATTCCTTTAGTTTTCCCTTTTTGTCCTCACAATTATAGAGTTATAGGTCTTCAAATTCCACCATGTTCAAGAGAGAATTACTTTTTGTTTCTCATTTCTTTTGTACAACATTTTTTTGGACATCATATAATATACCATACTATATCTACTTTTTTCTACTTTGTAATGTGGCTTGATGATAGAGAAATTATAAACAAGTTGTTAGAATATAAAAATAAGGTATGATAATAAGTTAGTATAATGACTTTTTTGCCCTTTCTAAAGAGAGAGGATATGGGTAAGAACTATGAGGAAGCTGTTGAGGAACTCCAGAAACTACTAAGGTAATAAAATCTGAAACACTCTCTGATAAAGTATTTCAAAAGATGAAGTTTCTTGATAGCATATTCAGTTGGAATTGCCTTGTGTTAAAAAATAATAGAGAGAAGGCTGGTCTGAAAGGCACAGCAGCTGAAAAGGTAGAGCAGATAACAGCTGAGTTGAGCACAGCAACATCATCAGAAGGAGTCCAATCATCAGAAGCATCTGAGAGGATCAAAACTGGTTTCCTTTACTTCAAGAAAGAGAAATATGAGTTAGTCATCACTATATATGTCTTCATAAATTGTTTTGTTATAGATTAAGCTTTCTTATTTCCTATATATTAATTTATTTTACACAGCAAGAATCCAGCTTTGTATGGTGAACTTGCCAAAGGGCAGAGCCCAAAGGTAATGAATGTTTGATGAATTGAATATTACCCTTTTGCATATATACATAAATGTTATGTGGATAAATGTTTGTATTTTGCAGTTTATGGTGTTTGCTTGCTCAGACTCAAGAGTGTGTCCATCTCACGTGCTAGATTTCCAGCCAGGAGAGGCATTTGTTGTCAGAAATGTTGCTAACATTGTCCCACCATATGACCAGGTCTCTTTCTAATACACTTTTTGCCTTCTTCTCCTAATACAGTAACACTTAATTCACTACTCAAATGATACTTTATTTGTTATCAGGCTAAATATGCTGGAGCTGGAGCTGCTATTGAATACGCAGTTTTGCATCTCAAGGTACTTTATCAATCATTACAACATAAATTCTAATCATTCTACCTATTTCATACATACTTTAATCTACTCTATTAATATCAAAACAATGTGCATTTGTTAGCAAAGTTGTATGAGAATAATATTGGGAGGAGTCAAAACTTTATAACAATAATAACTAATATTCTTGCAGGTGTCTGAAATTGTAGTGATTGGACACAGTGCCTGTGGAGGTATTAAGGGGCTTTTGTCTTTCCCATGGGATGGAAAGTACTCTACGTAAGTCAATTTTACAGTGTTTGGTACAAAGACATAAAAAAAGTTACTTATCTTTTTCTTGTTTGTGGTGTGCAGTGATTTCATTGAGGAATGGGTCAAAATTGGTTTACCTGCAAAGGCAAAGGTGAAAGCAGCACATGGAGATGCACCATTCGGAGAACTATGCACACACTGTGAGAAGGTATATGTATATATCTCTCACAAATAATGGCTACATGAACAAGTAACCATGTATGTGATGCTTAACACAAGTTGAATATTTATTTATTACAGGAAGCTGTAAATGTTTCCCTTGGAAATTTGCTAACATACCCATTTGTTAGAGATGGGTTGGTGAACAAGACTTTGGCACTGAAAGGAGGATACTATGACTTTGTTAAGGGTTCTTTTGAGCTTTGGGGCCTTGAGTTTGGCCTTGCTTCTTCTTTCTCCGTATGAACATCCAACCATTATCAATCACCTCTCATCTTGATTTCCTAAGTATTCTCCTTAATTCATATTATCTACTTTGTAATTATCCTTCTTATCAAATAATAATGATAATAAATTTCCTAAGTTAAAGTTCCTTTTATGCAAGAAAAATATGTAGGAGCAAAGTGTAATTTAAGGTGTATTATTTTTCTTGTTTGTTAGGTAAAAGATGTGGCCACAATCCTGCAATGGAAGCTGTACTAGGGCCATGCTTCTGCAATGAAGAGGGCTAACTAGCTACCTTCACATTTGATATTCATATCTAATTTTAATATATATGAAACTATGAACTTGGTTTATGTTCATCAAAATCTTCATCATTTGGGGAATAAAATGAACTTCATGGACATTCTAGAGAACAATTAGACAAGACTACAGGTTTTATATAACAAGCATGGATATCTTTAAAAAAACAAAGCATGACGAAATTTACTGCATGCCATTATGGCATAAAATAACACCTATAAGAAGATAAATGTATTATTATGTCTCAATCAAACCAATTTCACATTCATTTCACAATCCACTTCTTATTTAATTTTATAAACTTATTCGTCAAAGAAGAACTTGAGCTAAATAAATGAATCCAATTTAAGCTAAATACAATTTGACTTATTAGTTTTATGAGTTATCTCGATTATATATAATATATATCTAGAGAATAAAATATTTTCTCATATGAAGAAATGAATGATCTCATCTAGACACTAATTTATGACATATATCATACTCAACTTTTTTCTACAAAAATATTTCTAAAAATTAAAAAATAAGATAAATATCATAATTTTAATAGTTGGATGAGATAATTTATCTCCTCATAAGATGAGATACGTTATTTTTACACACAAATACATATATATTAAAAATGTTTTATAATTATATAAATATACATTAATATTTTAAAATTTTAATTCAAATGATTTAAAAGTTTCATTTCTCTTTATTTATATATACCAATGATCCTCATTTGAGATTATGAGCACTTTCAATTTTAGATTTTTAACCTATTTGAAAGTTCGTGAACTTTAATTCGACCATCTTAATCAGAAAAATAGTTCACACTAAACTTAGGTCATTCACTAAAAAGTTGAGTCGAGCTGAGATCATCTTAATTCAGTTCATATTTATCCCTAGTTTTCTTTAAGAGTTCAAAAACCTTTTCCTATTTTATTATTTCAATTAAATATTGACTTTCTCACTTAAATTCATAAAATTTTATGTTATTGTTTGAAGCATCTTAATTTCATAATAATAAAATAAAAATATAACATATTTAAAAAGGGTGAAAACGAATGTATCTATTGAACCAAAAAATATAACATTTGCGTTAGTTAGGCTAAAACAAATCAAAATGCACCTTTCATTTAATGAATTAATTAATTTCTCATTAATTATTTGTAATATCATCATTATTATTATATAAGTAAAACAATTAAGAGAGGTATTGGGAACCAAGTATAAATAATTTTAAAATTTGAAAATCTAATTACAAAATTTAGAATTTATAGACATTTTTAAAAAAATTGAATAATTTATGGAGGATAATTTAACAATATAACAAATTAACACCAATAATGTGTTAGTCTAGTAGTATAAGACATCATTAGATCCACAAAATTACCAAAAGGTCGAGGTCAAGGGTTTGACTCCTGATAGCGTCATTGGTTGGGAGGTTACCCAAAAGGGATTAGTTTCTTACCCAACGGTGAGGGAATACAATTTAAGTCTTCGTCATATACACATTGGTCGTAGTGGTGTAAGCCCCGACTAAATCCACATGATTAACAAAAAGTGAAGTTCAATTCATAAGAGTGGCATTTATTGAGAGTAACAATCATACATCCTGAAAATAGTTCCTAAACTTTTTGGTAGTACAAAAAGTTTTTGTCGTATGCCATGGATAGGAGAAGAACCTAGAAGAGAATAAATTTAATGAATTGGTGTTTGGTCACCCTCTTGACTTAATTCAGATTCTTTTTACAAAAATGTAAGAATTAAATACCCTTTTCGTCCTACAAAGATAGAAAAAGTATTGCCCCAGATCAAAGTTATAATAATAAAATGAGATCATTTGAAAATTGCAGACAATTATGATTAATGTTGAGAAAGAGTAAAAGTGCATTATTTTAGCATCGACAAAGGAAAAAAATATATATATTGACATTGTATAAATTTAATACGTTATAATTGTATCATACAACATTCATATTTAATTATTATTAACTCTTCAAAAAGATAATCTAAAAGAATTATAGATGATATTGTAACTCCATTTCATAAGAAGTATTTTTCAATAAGTGTATAACTTGTTATAATTGTATAGGAGCACAACACAAGCATTAAAAATGTACAGTTTAAAGAGTTTTGATTCCATTTTTTGACATTAATATTTGGCATGCACATGAATGAATAATTATCTTACCCCATTAAACAAGAGCAGTGATACCTTCCCATTATACATATTATGTACATATGGACCTCTTCTTGTAAATTGTAATGAAGAAACAAACAATCTAAGAATACACATAACATAGCAGCATTCAGTATGATTATCATGTTTCATCAGCCTTTGGCTCAAGAATCACTGGGATCTTCTCTTTCTGATCACCTCTCAACACCTCCACAATCACCTGAGTATCAAATATTACACACACTATCATAATAAATAGATCAACAATAGAGACACAACAGCATTACTGCCACCAAATATATCACCACATACCTCATCACCTACTTTACACTGGTCAAGAATTCTGTACAAATCGCTTCCGTTATTAACCTTTTTCCCATTCACTGATGTTATGATGTCACCTAAAACGAGTCTACCATAGGCATCACGCTTTGTTGGCAGCAAGCCCTACAAAACATTGATATCCGCCCTACTTCATCAGTCAAATTCCTCAACATTGAAAATTTGTAAGAGAGTAAATAAAACCGTCGCATTTCAACAAGTTACAGTAACTCAATTAATAAGACTTACTGCTTTCCCAGCTGGACCACTGGGTGGAGCATCTAGAACAAGCACTCCACTTACACCCAACTGCTCCACCGATTGATCTGGAGCAAACTTGATTCCTAAAATAGGTCTTGTAACCTTGCCAAACTTCACCAATTGGTCAACAATGCCACTTACCTTAATAAATAAAATAGGAATCATGAGCTATTTTAGAGGATATGGAAAAAAAGAAGCTATGTGATTCAATTGAAACTTGCCTCCATGAAGGAAAATTCTATAATGAAGGTTAAATTACGCCATAGGTCCCTGTACTATACAGGTAATTTCCAATAGGTCATCGAACTAAAAACAATTCTAACTTGGTCATGAGAATGCAGAGAGAAATTTTAATCGGGCCCCTCGTACACTTTTTTGTTAGGCTTTGGCTAAGTTTCCCAAAAAGTATAGGGGCTATTTGAATTTTTGCAAAAAAATTAGGGACCCATAAATGAGGAGTGGACGAATGACTTAACAGAAACCCAACGGAAAAGTGCACGAGGGACTCAATTACACACTTTCTATGCGTTCAGGGACCCAATTACAAACGTTTTTAGCACATGGACCAATTTGAATTTCCCCAAAAAGTACAGGCACCTAGAAGGTATGAGAAAGAACTCACTGTGTCTACTGGAATAGAAAATCCAACACCAGAGGATGCACCGGATGGGGAATATATCGCTGTATTTATCCCAATGAGATTACCAGAACTATCTAAGAGTGGCCCTCCACTGTTACCAGGATTAATGGCTGCATCTGTCTGTATGACATCTTGAATTGGACGACCGGTTGCAGCAGAACTAATTTCTCGCCGAAGTCCACTATTCAGAAAGTATGTATCAGTAAAACTCAAACAATGTAAAAGGAACATAGAAAGGTTATCAAGTGTCAACATAGTATATATTTATGACGTGCATATTTGAAAAACAAATTATATTTAACCATGTGTAATGTCTTGCTTAAAAAGTTGAAGTTTCAAAGAAAGAGGAATAAGAATAGGCAAGAAGTATGAACTATGATGCATCTTTAATTCGGGAAGGGATTGAAGGTATCCCATTTGATAAACAAATATGATTCTGACAAGACTTTTCCCACGAGTTTCTACCAAGTATTTTGCCTCTTTCTTGGAACCTACTCCTCTCCCTGCAACAGATGCTGTCACATTTTTATTAATTTACTTAGATTTTGCATATACATTATTAGACAGAGATTGACGAAGTGGTTAATTACAATTAACATCTTCCATTGATTCATTCATCTTCACCAGTGCTTCTAATGTCAAAATTTATAAGGTAATACATGTCATCTTGAAAGTCGCTCCAGAAAGTGTCACTAAAAACAAGACAATTGTTGCTATTTTATGACACCACAAGTTTATAATCTGACATCCGGATAGGAACGGGAGTAGCAAATTAGAAACTCTATTCTTAGGTAACGGAAAAGCAATTTACATCAAAATATTCACTTTACTGTTTTCATACCTGATGACACCAGTTGTAAGAGTGTGGTCAAGTCCAAACTGCGAGATGATAATCACATAATTAGATTCATGTAATAGTCATAATATTGACACCAAATCATTTACAACAAACAGCATACAAGTCATGAATGACTAAAAGCAAGATGAAATGATTGAGGAACATTGAAATCCTTTGAACACCAAAACTTTAACTCGTTTTCAAGCTCTTAATAATAGTAAATTCAACAGCTTTCCAAGAACTCTCTACTTTGGGAAATTCACACATCATGCATACTATACTGTCTGGCCATCTCACCGGGTTCCCAATAGCAAAAACTTTTTGACCAACAAGCAAATCAGCAGAGATGCCAACAGGTATAGGCCTGAGTTTGTCTTTTGGAGCATCGACACGCAACACTGCAACATCCTTGTCTTGGTCAAAGCCAACAACTTTTGCGTCATAAGTTGACTGATCCGCTAGAGTGACCCTGCACATAACTAGCATCTTTATGAACAGCAGCAATCAATTCACTCACATTTTAAACCATCCCAACATGTGCAATGTTTCAACCATCAAATTTTCTTTACAGTGAGTTCAAGTTCCAGTCCTCTAACCACAAGCAATACAAACAACAATGACAACCAAGTCGAAAGTAAGAAAGTGAATGAAACCTGAGATCAGAAGCACCACGAATAACATGATAATTGGTGACAATATGACCATCTTGATCCCAAACAAAACCAGAACCAGAACCTTGTGGAACCTCTAAAACGTCTAAGGTAAACGCATCCTGCCTACAAAAATGAGAAGATTATGAACATATATATAGTTAAATAATAATGATTAATAAAGAAAAGTGTGTAAAGATATTAACTTGACAGCGAGATTGGTGATGAAAACAACAGAAGGAGTGTTTTGTTGGAAGAGATTGACAGTAGCGAGTTCATCAGATTGTAGCTTCCTTGGAGTATTAACAACAAAAGCGGATGCAGAAAGAGGGTTAGAGAATACAAGTGTTAAAGAGAGTGCCAATGATGTGCATACAATAACAAATGAATCCAAAGCAGAAGAGGAAGAAGAAGATGATGAAGATGAAGAGAATATAGAAAGACTTGATTTTGAAGGGTTGAGGGTAGAATGGGTATTATCATAATTAATGATGGGGAATTTAAGGGATTTGGGAATAATAGGTTTAGAGAATGAAGAAGGAGAAGAAGAAGAATGGAAGAGTGTGGAAATGAGTGAACACATAGTGGCCATTGTTGTTAATGGCTATGGCTGGATTCAACTCAACAAAAGGATAATTAATCAATTCTTCTCTTTCCTCTCCATCACCCAATTTCACATCATAATAATAACATATTACAAATTACAATAGGCCTCAATATTATACATTTCTACCTATATCTCCATAAATATTTCCAATTTTAATTCTATAAAATATCAACAAATTGGTAGTTTAGTGAAATAAAGTTTTGTTGAATTTCAAATTAACTAAAATGTCAAAAATTCAATTCTTGATAGCATATTTATACACTTATTATTGTATTTACTAATTCCTTGTAAATACAATGATGAGATAACTTGTCCAAGATTATTAATTCAATTTACTGCATATCTTCATATGTAATCTTTTTTTTTTGTACTACCATATGCTTATCATTTTGTTTAAGAAATTAATCATTTTTTGGTACTCTGAAAATATAGTAGAGTCTTATACTATTAGACTTTGTTGTTTTTTCTAATCTTATCAGCTACAATTAATACTAACTATCAATGTATTTCCTACAAAGATGGCAACAGGGAAAGTCACTTTTTCTCTCCGATTGTGCAACATTCTCTTCAAGACCCTGAAATTATTGTTTAATGCTATCATCCAAATATTTTGTTCACTCTAATAACCTTGTACTCTCTTCTCCCATCTTCCTTGATGAATCTATGAAAACCAAAAGAAAATTTTTTACACATGTAAATGAAGTTTAATAGTAATGTAAAGTTTCTTATTAAGTTATATTAATATAATATTAGTAAATACTATTTTTATTGGATCAAATCAATAATAATTAATAGATGAAAAATATATTTTTATAGGTAGACAACATTAAAAAAAACTCTTAATTAATTGTATAAGAAAAATCGTTAGAGAATAAGATATCTCCTCCAGCATGTGAAATCATGACACGTGTTATATTTTTCTAGTTTTTAGAAATATTTTTATAGAAAATAATTGAATAAAACATATATTATAATTTTATTGGCTGAATGAGATAACTTATATCATGATACTTAATATTTTTGTGTTAGAACACCATTTTGCTATAGATCTTCTCACCTATCAGGTTTGCTCTAATTATGTTACCTTTTCTATATATATATATATATATATATATATATATAGTAGCATTTAGTACACAGACAGAATAGAGCAAAACGGAATGTGATGTTCTGTTCTCTTTGTACTTTTATGTTCTATTTATAAAATTAACCAAAACATGTTTGAATCCATTAACTAAAACATGTCTCTGGTGTTGCAGGATGGATCTGATATACATGTTTGAATCCATTAACTGAATACTGAAACATTAGAGGTGGGAAAAGCAATCATCCACTTTTATTACTATATGCCCAGATAATGATGAAGCTGCTATATATAGCACTATAGTTTAGTTATATATTTTACATGTTAAGAGGGTGCCAAGTAAACAAGTACAAATGAGGCAGCAGAGGCATAGGATAGTGCAAAGAGTGAGAGTAATGAAAGAAGGATATATATATATATATATAAAGTGGTTGGTAAGGATTGTGCATGGCCCGCTTTGTCTATGCATTCCATCATGGAACCTTATCCTTCACTCTTAACTTGTGAATTTCATCATCATGAATTCCAAAAATACTATGTTACCTAATCAACTGTAATTTGGATACATTATCAAACCAAATTTTTTACTATCAACAAATCAAATATCATTTAACAATGCTTTTTCAAGACAAATATTATAGCTAACCATTGTTAAGATTGCAATTGTTAAAAAAAACTTATACAATATGGATGTATAGATATTAAACTTTAAGATTAAACATTAGTTTTTGTAAACTAGACTTTCTAATGTTCTGAAACATGAAATTTAATAAATATGATGTCGTGCCCTAATTTTCGTCCACACGATTTTATTAAAGTCGTCATTAGATGGTACCCCTCGTTAAATTATATGACTTTATTATATTTTAAAACTATTTGGTTATTTAATTAATTATTGGGAAGGAAAATTTTATTTATTTTTGTTGTTGTGCCTCACAATATGAACTTTGGTCATACGTATACCTATTTTAGGTTGAGAATCAAGGTTACATAGTTCTTTAGTAGAAAATTATTTATTGGTTGAGTATTTTGATTAAAGACAGAAGTGACGTAACGTGACCGTCCGAAGGATGAATTGAGAAGAAAGAAGTCTCATAAACGACCTTTCCTCCATCCTTTATGTGGTTTGTCCTTTTTATAAATGAAAATATTTATTTTGGCATTAATTATTTTCGAAAAATGGTGGCTTAATTATTAACTATTAATTCCATTGAAAATAGTTTTTATTGATTTTAGGACTTAATCGAATGAAAAAAAATGATGTAGCGCAACCTATCAAAAATGAATCAAAGATGAGAAACATTTATGCGACTTTCCTTCATCTTTGATTATTCCAAAAAACTTACATTATTATAATAAAATTTATCATATAAAATATATTTTTAAAGTAATTAGTTTTTTGTTATTTAATGTGGTTCTGAAATCATAAATTAGAAATAAATTTATTTAATTTAAAAGAAAGTTTGTTTGTTTATTGTCACATAAAAAGAAATTTGTTATCACTTTATTATTTATTAAAAAAATGTTAATTAGTTTTTAAAAGGGTTATATTAATTTTTATTTAAAAATAATAATAATATTATTATTATTTATTTTATTTTTTGTGAGAATCTCTAAAAAAGATTGGAATATAATTGCATTTTGCATTTTTATTTACAAAATGATTATGATATAGTAGTATAACAATAATAAGAATTAATATATACAATTAAAATAGACAAATAACAACAAAAATAATAAAAAACAAATCTGGTAAGTGCTAAGATTCGGTGGAAGCAAGAATAAAATACAAGACCACGTCTAGACTCACTATTAGCTTGATGTGGGGGTAACTTGACTATATACTCATGACAAGACTTGATCGAATAGGTGGGAGGGTGCACAATTCCTCTCATGAACCTTGCCTTACTAGAATTCCAAAAATTGTCGGTTTTATAAATGTAAGTTGTATTTATGTATAATAGTGAGTACCACATTTAGCAGACAACTTTTGTAACCAAAACAAACATCTTGTGACATCTACCTCAATCATGAATCATAGGAAGGTAATTAATGATCTACTTGTCTGTTTCACTCTATGCTTGAGAAGTACATTGATTGAAGGCTATGGTGTGAATTATGGGTCTAACAAATGTTTGTACCCAGCAATATACAACTTTGGAGACTCAAATTCAGACACTGGAACTGTATATGCAGCATTTACAGGGATTCAACCTCCCAATGGTGAAACCTTCTTTGGAACCATATCTGGAAGAGCTTCTGATGGCAGACTCATTATAGATTTCATAAGTAACCTCAACTTTATTGCTTTTTCTATTCTCCATACATTTACAACCATACATAACTAGATAAGGCTCTATTTGTATAGAACATGTTTTGCTTTATAGTTTGTAAGAGTTTGTAGTGATTTTGCTTTATGCTTTGAAATAAGTATGTGAAAATAACTTATAATAAAGTGATTTTGGTTGTTTAGCTTTCAGGGCATCTGGAAAAGGTTATAGAAAGCCCGTTTGAACTTTATTAGAAGAATTCATTAAAATAAAATTTTGAAAATAACTTATGACTTTCCTTAAGCCTTTTTTAGCTTATTTCAATAAGTTTATCAGACAAGCTTGTGAAAAATAAGCTTCTTGACCTTATTTAAAACAGCTTATTGAATAAGCGCTTCCTTTTACCCAAGCACACTTATATCAGAAGTTGTTTTGCACTTGACTGCAAATATAAAAAGTACCTTTTTATATTCTCTCTCTTGCTTTGAAGGAACCTTGTGCTAGAAGTAGAAAAATATAGCTTGTCATGAAAGCTGAATTTCTGCCTCTCTCTTTTTCCGTTTCTGCGATTTTCCAAAAGCCAGTCATACAAACATATAAATGTGTCTTAAGTAATTTTGTTAGTATAAAAAAATCACTTTTTTCTTGTTTGAAAAAAGCTTAGACAAACACATAGATGTCCAACAATTTCAGTCGCTGATTGGTGATTGGACTGTGCAAGTGGTTGTTGCTTATGTATTGTACATCTGTTTTGTATATGATTGTCCATTTGCAGGTGAAGAATTGAAAGTACCATACCTTAGTGCATATTTGAACTCAGTAGGGTCCAATTACAGGCATGGTGCAAACTTTGCAACAGGAGGCTCTTCTATTGTTGAGGGTAAAGGTTATAGTCCATTCCATCTTGGTCTTCAAGTATCTCAGTTCATACAGTTCAAGTCTCATACCAACATTCTTTTCAATCACCTCTCTGATAACAGTTAACTTTCTCTCCCTCATTAGCATTTTCTTTCTTCTTTATGTATGCTTTTTAAATGGTAGCCTTAAAAAACTTGAATTTCAGCACCAGATGAATGTATAAAACCATTAATTTGCCTTTACTTCAACATGTGATATTGCAGGGACAGAGCCACCATTTAAAAGTGGTCTTCCAAGGCCAGAGGAATTCTCCAAGGCCCTATACACCTTTGACATTGGACAAAATGATCTTAGCTTTGGCCTTCAGCACAGTTCAGAAAAAGAAGTTCTAACATCAATTCCTAATATTTTGAGCCAGTTCTCCCAAGCAGTGCAGGTAAGCAATTGTTGCCATTAGTACATGATATATCAATTTGGTTCTAGAACTAATACTTACAATGGTTATTGTGTTTTAGCAACTATACCATGAAGGGGCTAGAGTGTTCTGGATTCACAACACAGGTCCACTTGGGTGCTTACCATACAGTTATATTTATTATGAGCCTAAGAAAGGTAACCTTGATGCAAATGGTTGTGTGAAACCAAAGAATGAGATTGCTCAGGAATTTAATAGACAACTCAAGGGCCAAGTTTTTCAGCTAAGGAGAAAGTTTCCACTAGCCAAATTTACATATGTTGATGTGTACTCAGCTAAATATCAACTAATCAGCAATTCAAGGAGCCAAGGTGATGTTGAATTTTCCAACATAACTGTTATTTTGGAAAAAAATTAGTATAAGTCTCTAAGAGTTAGTCTGAGACATTTGAAAAACTTTATACAATCGGAGTTAGTCCAAGTTTCTCCTTAATGCATTCAAAGTCCCTAATCAATTAACTTTTCTGTATGTTTGGTTGGTGACAGGTTTTGTTAGTCCATTGGAGTTCTGCTGTGGCAGTTACTATGGTTACCACATAAACTGTGGAAAGAAAGCCATAGTAAATGGAACAGTTTATGGAAATCCATGCAAAAATCCTTCTCAACATGTAAGCTGGGATGGCATACACTATACTCAAGCAGCAAATCAATGGATTTCTAAACATATTATCTATGGATCCTTCTCTGATCCACCAGTTCCAATTGGGCATGCATGTTTTTGAGCATAATATATATATATAGGGTTTTGAAGTTGTCATTTCAATAAACATATGAATAGGAACACATCATAACTTATATATGTTCTTGTAAGGAATATGTCTGGTCACACTGGAAAGGCTCAACTGCCTGAAAATATCTATTGCAGATCACTTTTAAGCTGCAGTGTGGTGTTTTGCCCTAACCATTCTTCATTCATTCACTTACTCTTTAGGGTTAACTTGATATTAATGTTATAGAAGGGTCATGCTAATCGATAAACTGGTTAAAGAATCCAAAGATAACACAAATTATATCAGAAAGTACAATGTTTGATTTTTCAAAGTTTTGAATGTACCACTTTCCAATAATCTAATTTTGGCAAGTATATATATCCCTGAACACACAAAAAAATTGTTGATGTAGAATATATAGATATAAAAATGAAGTCAAACATGCATAGTTTGGTTTTCTTTCTCTCTTGAAAGCTTGAAATGGTAAAACAGCCTCTTAAACTAAGCTTTGTTTCAGAAAATACAGGTCCCTTACTAATACTGAAATAATAAAATTTGATCACTTATTGCACACAGCTTGGGTACTTGTTGAGGCATATGGTATAGTATTACTATATACTGATAGAGTTGGATTAACTAGCTTGATCTTGCAAATGATGTAACCAGAGACAAGTGAGGTTAAGGCAAAGGCCACAAATGCAATGTATGAGAAAGTCACTGATGCATTTGCCATTATTGCAAACTTGTATTCACCCCAAATGGATTCCCAATTATATGCTAATGTTGCAGCTGATGATGATGCTGACATTAGAAGATATGTCACAATCTGCACTTTCAAAACAAGCATCATACACACTACTTAGTAAGCTAAGTTAGTATATAAGACATGCATGAAACTACAAAAACATATATATAATTATAACTTGTCATTTCTAAATAAGAGAAATGGTTACAGATCTTGATTGCCCATTACTTATATGGACCAGAAAACTTCTTAATTAACTTAACGACTATGAGAGATTTATTAAACATGCATGATAATATAAAAAAGCAAGTGGTGTTACTTTAGAATATTAATAAATGGAATATCGATCCCAATAACACAAAGTTTACCTGATCCATAGCAAAATTAAAGTAACCACGCAAGAGAGGGTTGAGTGTGTATTTTTTGGTGATGAAGTACTTAACCAGACCAAATATTTGCAACCCAGAATACACAAACCCAATCGCATTTACTGACAAGGTATACCTGCATATAAAATCACACATTAATGGTTACAAATTTCCAAATAAAACTTGCCTTCTCAGAAAAGAAAGAGAAAAAAAGACCTTTAGTTATGGTTATTATGACTAACATTCATAATCATATGTGATACTTATAAAAGTAGGGAAAAAGGAAGAGCAACATACTTGAATTCGTTGAAGCGGTTGAATGAATTGGGAAGTGAGTATTGTTGCATAATTTGTATTCCTTCCTTATCAGCAGCCAACACTGCAAAAGATATTATACAGAAAACAAAAGCAGTGACCCTTAGCCCTAACAAAACCATATTAACCTTTACTTCTTTCTTGTTCTTCAAGAAATAGTTGCATTCATCATTGCCCCATCTTGCTCCTTCTTCAACCTCTTCAGGACCAACTACAGTTATTGTCTTCAGCTTCACCGGTAACTGGTTAGCCAGTTCAACCGGAGGGACCCCATTACTTGCAGATGAGTCAATGTGCTGCATGGGTGATTCATGATTTTTCGTTGCCTAAAGGGTCAATAATTAATAAAATTATGCTTATAATACAATATTATTGTCATTTTTATTAACACTCACATAGTCACATATATATGAGTAAATTGTAAAGTTTAAAGTACATAATTATGATCATAAGTGAAATGAATGAGTACTGACACAAGAATGGAAGTTATCGTTGGAACGCATAGAATGAAGAGTTGGTGAAGGAGGGATATGTGAAGTAAAAGTGATGTTGTGTGATAATGATGATTCTCCTTCTTTCAACTCCTTTGAATCCATTTTCATTTTCTTACATTCTTCTTCTTTTTCTTCTGATTCCCATGATAAGCTTTCACTCATCTCACACTTATTCATTCTCTTCACAAATTTGATATTATCAACTTCACACTGCAATTAAATACCAATGCAACTTCCATGCATAAAATAGTAGCTGAGTAGATATTATCAATTAAAAAGTTAAAAGTAAAATGAAATAAATTAGTAATTTGATTTTGTCAATAATTATTGCTCTATTGTATTCAGAATGAGATGATTAACTTTTTTTATTTGCTATCAAATTGAAACCACTTTTTCCATTGGGAGGTTTCGAATCAGAAAGATGGGTAAAGAAAACCAAGCTAATTGTCACTTTCACCAATAGTCTTGATTTCAAATATTAATCTTAAATAGTTGAAGTACTTGTTTGCATTTAGCTTTTGGTGTGTATTAAGCAAGCCTATACAAACACTTGTTTTATTCCATTTACAATACTTAAATATACTTGTCACTATTTCTTCTGGTTGAAAACAAAGAAACACCACTTGGCCCTTCATTATCTCATGCATATACAAAGATCATAATCACAATGAGTTCCCTTCAACCCTTTTTAGAAGTTATGGAGGGTTCCTACTTTGATGGATATATCTTTTTTCTTACAACAAATAATACAAGCTGAAGGTGCTTTACACCAATATCAAAAAGAGACTGAATTTCCACCGAATACATTAACCCATGCTCAAGTTCTTATTACTTTTATAAAATCCAATATCATAACTACTATATACGCAAGTTTTATATATAGTGGCTACTCTTCTACTTCAAACTTTCAAATTTCGTATTTACAAAGGGGCAACGAAAAATATATATTTTATGTTTTGGTTTAGCGACTAATAGATTAATTAATTTAGCAATAAATGTTTGTTTGGTGATTAGTTATCATACCCAACGGTTTGTAATGTATCATGCAATTGCGAGTCACATGGGTACTAAAATATTAAAGGAGTACAAATATGATACACTGGAAATTGGAAAAGACAAGAAAAAATAAACAAGTTTTGAATGGTTACATGCTGATAAAGAAAAAATATGGATCAAAGTCTGAAGTTGTTTTTGTTGTATGGTCCTCTCTTTCTTCTTATAAACAATGGTGAATAAGACCTATCATCCTCCATGTTAGTTTTTGCATCAATATTTGCTTAAGAATAATGGGTGATAAAATCACTCAATATAACTGAGATATCATATCTTTGTTTGCATGCATGCCTAGACCTACTTACTTGAACAAACTATGAACTCCACATATCACAAGAAGAAACCTTCCTTGTGATGCAAACTTCCATATTTTCCATGTAAACTCCTTACAAAAGCACCTATTGTTCTTCAGGAATTTTGCCTCTCATACGATGCTTGTATTCCAAATCGCAATTACAGTGATACAGTCACAATATTGTGATTTTAGGAGTGTGCAACGATATCACGACCACAGTTGCGAAGTGGTCTAGTCTTCCATTTTAAAGTCATTGGATAACCACATAAAGATCTTCAACGCATTTCAGTAATCTACTTGCTTTGTAGAGTTTGAACTAGTTTTGTTGAATTCAGAAATAAAACTGCAATCATTCTTAAGTATTCTAGGAATTTGAATGTACTGTTTCTAATGCAAGTAATAAATTCATATGCTTCAACAATAAATTGTAATTTATGAACAGGAGCAAAGGCTTATGGTTAGACCAGACCAACCATATGGTTTGATAAAATTTTATATTCTCTTCTGGAAATTTTCAAAATATAAAATGAACTCCATCATTGTATTAAAAAAATGTTAGAGAACTTGTCCTAAAGTTTTTGATTAAAGAATGTTACATTTGTATCCAATAATAGGCATATAATTGTATCCATCCTCAATGCCACAAGGCTCTTGTATTCCATATAGAAACAGCTTAGTTTCTGTAATATAATTTCATTGAATACATTAATTAAGTGTTAAACATCATAGCCTTCACCATGTTATGTCTCACTATTTTGTTTGAGGAACTGAAGGTCCTTCATTTGTAGGTCCACAGCTTCTTTTGATAAGGGCTTTGCCTCTGCAACATAATCTCTTACTCCTGCTGCTATTTTCACTCCCTTGTCTTTTACCATCTTCTCCATCTCTTGCGGCTGAACTGAAGGAAAAACGGCACTAAGCATTGTAACCAGCAACCTCTCGTCTTCTTCCTCTATAGGTTCCTTTTCAAAGCAACATACATATATAGCGTCGAGAGCCTTTTCGACTCGAATCTCCATCGGTATAGTTGGCGGTGCAGTCTTCTGCTTCGCCCGTTTCTACAGTATGAAAATGTTTTTTTGTCAGGGAAGGGCATATAGATAAGACTTTTAGCATCAGTAAGTATCAAACATAAATGTGAAGAATTAGTGACACATGGCAAAGAACATGTCATATATATTGGAATTGTTCCTCTTCACAAGCTTATCATGTTGATAACATATAGGTACTTTCTCACAACATAATACAGGAAAATTTATCTGTGAGAATTCCATTGTGGCGTGGGATTTGTCAATAGAATGTTCGGAGAATCCTCAGGCACAGAGCACCATTGTTTGCACTACTTGTACAAGAAAGGCAAGTATTGTGATTGTATAACAGTAAGTGTTTGGCTATGGACATTAGATTCTGAATGTATCCCAAGCTAATGATACCATTGATTCACTGATAATAGTGTTTACTGTTTAAACTTTAGACCACATTTTTCAGAATGACTCAGGAAGTTAATGCAAACTAATAATATAGTTCCCCTTCAAATGCAACTTACTCTACTAAAACTGAATGGCCTTAAAAATGAAAGATAGGGAGATGGACCAACCTCTCTTGCTTCATTCATCATGGCAATGAAAGTCTGCTCCTCAAATTCGATGTCATCCGAGATCCGGAGCCTTGCTACTCCTTCCAAAATCTCTTCAGTTTTGAGAAGACCTGCACCAGTGGCTGCTAGCCAACAGCATAATAGAACATACAGAGGTTCCCCTGGCTACAACACAATAAACTAACTCCAACTCAGACATAACTATGTGAAGAAAAAACATCCATTCATTTTCCATAATTGTAGCACCAAAGACAAAAACAGTTTTTGATTTGCATAAAAACTATACAGCAGAAATCACAATTTCATAATATTGTAGAATCAATTTTCTTTAAGCTTGAATAAATGGACCATATATTAGAGAGTAACCAACAAGCACTAACTATTGTGTATAGAAAAATAACTAACTAACTTAACTAAAAAAGCATAAACCCAAGAGTAAAATTGAAAATTTGGATTGGAAGTAAATAAGTGAGTACCTTTCCACGCCTATCTTTGAATTCATAGAAAGCTCTAGAATCATTAATGGTGCACTTTTTTCCAACCCTTCTTCTAAACTCAGCAAAATCAATCATGTCACTACCAACACCACCTTCATCACTTAGTATCCTAGCTATTAATCCAACAACTGGTAATGAACCAATGACTTTGTTTGCAAAAGTTCCAAAGGATTTTGAGTTGTCCATGTAACCTCTAATAGTGAGTCTGCATGGTGGAACAGCTTTGGAAGTTGTGGAACTAACATGGTGGTGAAGAAAGAGTAGAGAAGAAGATGATGATGAAGTTGTGTGGATAGAAGAAGAAGAAGAAGAAGAAAGTGATAATGGTGAAGTGGATTTTAAAACAACCATGGTTAAAGTGAAGAAATAAGGTTGTGTTGTTTTCTTTATTAGCCTTACATTTATATATGTTATCCATTTGAGTGGTTTTATTATTTTTCTTTGTGTGGTCTCTGCTTCATTTACAGGATTCTCTACTTTCTCACATTGGATAAAGTAAGGGGTTTAAATCTAGATTTAATTTAATTTAATTTTCTGAAATAATGAAATTTTAATACAATATCAATGTACAATGTTTTTAGATTCTCATTAAATTGTTCATCATCATATCATTCAAAATACTTAACTGTCATAATAGTTATCTTAAAAATCTAATATGTAATAATACATGGTTGCTTAATGGTGTAAAAAGTTTACATTAGCAATTATAAACACTAAACTCATAAAATATACTTTAAGATTCTAATTTTATCTTCATTATTTAATAATTTAGTTATGCATAACATTCAAATTTATATATTATATATAGATATATTATATATACCATGTTGATTTATCCTTCCAACATCCTCTAAGAGCCTTAATGTAATGAGGTTTAAAGTTTCAAACTAGAATCTTAAATTGAATCATTCTCTTTAGAGACTTCATCTTAAGAACAAACCATGTCCTCTTGAGATCCTTATATGTTTCATATAAGGGTACCTTTTGATTTGTCATAGTTGCCTCTAAATTTGGAGGAATGGTTATGTTCAGGATCATTAGTTTGACCATTACACATACAAATTTAATTGAATAACTCAGGCTCAAAGCTATCATAAATTGTATGATATACAATGTCCTCACTCAAGAATCATAATTTTGTTGATGAAATGGTTGAATTGAAGTTACAAACTGTTGACTACTCAGCCTTATAATACATTATACATAAAGATAATCTCAAGCTCATCAACTGAATGCTAAGTTTTCAGTAAAAATGAATGCTAGTTTCTGAAGACTGTGGAAACAAACTCATAAGCACAAAACAATATTACAGTAATGTGCTAGTAGCAAAAGCACAGAAAGATCCTTAACCAGCAATCTTGTAGCTTGGATTAACCAAATTATCAAGGCCAGAAACTACTTCAATTGATTCTATAACATCACCAACCTTAAGGTCTGCTAAGTAATCTTCATTTTCTGTCACATACCCAAACACCGAATATCTACCATCCAATATATTGGCATTACTTGGAGTTAGCTCACTTTCTTTCAATAGCCAAAATACCTGGCTGGACCCAGAGTTGTTCTCAAATTCCTATTCACCAACATAAACAAAGTAAGTAAAAACCACATAAGTTTAGTATCCTTGGGCCTGTTTGGTTTGCGAAAACGTTTCCTCGCCTCATTTCATATTTTCTCCAATAATTACAAGTATGAGTGTTTGGTAGAGCTGCTTTTTGAAGAAAAAAAAGCTTTTATATGCATAAAAAGTTGAGGTTTTTAGCTTAAAAACATTATTTTTTCAATATTATAATCTAATTTTAGAAGCTCTACCAAACACACATAAATGCCACTTTGTTTTCATTCTATTTCTTCCTATTTTAAAGATTTGTAAGTAAAACATTGAAAAAAATATGTTTTTACTATTTCTTATTCAAATCTTTGAAAATAGGAGACTTGATAAAAATAAGGCGACATACATGTAATTGTTAATGAGAACAATAGGAAATGTTTTCGCAAACCAAATAGGGCCTTAAAGAACAGAGATTTGAAAGAACAGATTCTCACTTCTCTTGCCATTGCCATTGTTCCAAATGCATTAAATGGAAGCTTTGTTTGAGCCTTGTATAGACCAAGCTCCTGCCCAAAACATGTTATTGCCAACAACAAAATGAGATAGTTTTCAACCTTGATAATAAGATACGAGGAAAAGGTTTGAAAGAGGTCCACAAGGAAAGTGGAATTAGTTTGAAAATATGAAATATGGTTCAACACATTATAAAGTGAAACTTCATGCAAGAAATTAATAATAATTTTAAGCAATGATTTTCTTGTGATTATAAAATGATATTTAAGGGACAGACTTTAATAGGTAATGGATGTATAAGAAGTTAAAAAGTGAAATTACTTCAAACATCAATTCTCCCCATAGAAAAGCTAGATGCCAATGATGTGTGCATATAGCATGAACCAAACCCTCATCAAAAATTATTTTATGATCAAGGGGATTTAGAGAAACTTATTTCGCTTTATTTTTCTATATAACGTCTAGGAAACACCTGTGTCTTGATCTTTTCTGTTATGCAGTTACCTAAGAGAAAGTAATTAAATAAACCATACATCAAAGTTGCTAACACATTATTAAACAAGCATAAATTTACAAACATATAACATGCACCTAGAGTGGTAAACAAGTGTGCTTACCTCTAGAGTTGCTTCATAAACAGGTGTCTTTTCTCCTTCCGCCATAAGCTCTAGTGGTATTGTCCTTGTTTTCTCCGTACTTGGATCAATAAAACCCTCAGCAGGGCCCTCAGGATCACCAGTTTGAACAACAAACCCATCCGCTGGAGAAAAAAAAATGAAGAAATTTCAAGACTATCTCTTGGATTCTTGTTTGTAGTGCAACTACAGAGAACAGCAAGAGAAGCCCGATTTGGATACTCATGCACAAAATTGCAGATTTCAATAATGATACATGATAATGCAGCAAAAGAAAATACTGTTAATTTGGTCTGATTCATTTGTAGTAGTAAAAAGTAACATAATACAATCTTTTCATTTCATTGCCTGTACTTGTGGCTTTGTGCAATAAGCAAAACCATTGTAACAAGTATCTTTAATCTTATAAAACATAAGTTGGGAAGGTCTAACATGTTCTATACCAAACCAGCTATAACTAAAAGGACACAAATAGCTAAAGTGCAAGTATAAAATATCAGTTTATTACCTCTCTGGATTTCCATGCCATCATAGAAGTGCCGTTCTACCAAGTCAACAAAATTTCCAGCAGTTACAGGGGCATTATAACCATCAAGAACTATGTGGAAAACACATTCCTCCAGGTTAGGATTGTCTTTAATCTTGACCTTCATATCCACTGCTGCTCTCCCCTTCAATAATGGCATATTTTGGTATTCCACAGGCACTTCATATGGGAAGCCATCAACCATATCTTCTTCAACACTGCAGAAATGCAATGCCCCAGGAACATCTCAGCTGCAGTCAATGAAATGTTCTATATGAGAAAAGTCTTTCTCGAGAAGATTAGTTTTCCAAGTCCTCCTCAACTTTTAGTTGGTAGAAAGAGGACACAGTTTTTTCTTTGACAACTGAAATCATGGAGATTTCCCTCCATAGGCATTGGTATCAAATCCAGTCCAGCCCAGCCCAGCTGATTAGACCGGTGATCCAGGGGGGAGGAAGCCAAGGAGAGCGAGTTCACTAATTGGAGGGTATGGTTAGTAATTGTCTAAATGAAAGCTAAAACAGTACCAATGAACTTGTTGCCAATCTAGTTTGCAATACCGAATTGCACAAATGAATGCCTTTCATGGGATAATTGACTAAGGTCCCATTTGTTCAGGCTTTTTTCTTCAAAAAACACATTTTCATTAAAGAAAATCGCTTCTGGCATTTGTATGTTTGTTTGCTTATGCTTTCACCAAAAAAGTTTAGCCGAAAAGAAAAAAAGAAGCTTAAACTATTAGGAGACGCTGAGATTTTCAGCTTCTCATAAAAACATTTCTGCCAAAATCACTTTCTGAGAGCCACTTTTTTCAAGCCTAAACAAACGAGCCTCAAACATGACCCCTTGCGGCATAGTAAGTCAATTACTAAGTTTTAGGAAGGTTAGCTATGTATGTATAACCAGTACAATATTCACAGAATCACTGGTTGCGCCTTTTCTTTTAGCAGTTCCTAATCCTAGGGTTAGATAATGGAAAATGGAGTGCCTTTTATTGTCAATCTCATAAAACATGTATACAATTTTTATAAATCCTAATTTGCGCTTATAAGTCTCAGAGTCTTAATAACTGGCAGATAAAATAAACACTTATACTAAAATTCATCTTGACTCGGTGAAAACATTTCAGGACATGCACACGCCCATATCCCATCTCTTTTATTAAAGAAAGGCATCCTGATTCTCATTTGAGGTCAGAAATAGGGTCTTTATGTGGTTAGTGTAAGTGATTTAATTATATGGAGACTCACCCTCCAACATATTGAAGAAGCTCCCTTTGTTTTGGTGCAACTGCATTTCGATTCCGGTCTTGTACTATCAGTTCAAGCTCCTCTAAACCAGCTTCCAGCTTATTAAGCAGTTCAACTCCATGTTCTTTCTTTGATTCAGCTAAACCTGATACAATTAAAGTCTTCCCTTGCTTGAGCGTTCGAGACGCCTGCCTCGCATTCTACATTCCATGTAAAGTAATTCAATTTCTATCCTTAACGACAAACCAAACATAAACAGAAAATCTCATACGAAATATGTTTATGTCTTACTCTTTCTACAGAGTCAAGTGCCTTGAGTCCAGCAATCTTGAGACTATCTGTAATATCTTCAAGTGGCTTTTGTACTTCCCTAATTGCCTTATTGTCAATAGGAAGAGCATATCTCAACAATGCCCCAGGGTCCTTAATTGGTGGTCCGGAAATTAATACTGAAAGATCAGGCAACACAGGGCTAGCTGCATCGGCATCGATAGGACACCCGAATGTTGGAACTCCTGTTATTAACCCAACTGCCAGTGCTATAGAAATCGCACACTGCTTCAATGAAAATGACTTCCCTTTCTGCACCAAAATATAAAACAATAAGCTTTAGGGATCTGGTCATACATTACAGCAATCTCATGTCACATCGTAAAGATAACAACACAAGGTAAGCAAAATAAATATAGGTGCATACCACATTTCTAGTTGAAACAAGAACGAAATACAGAGATGTTAAGGTTACATCTCAAAACCAATTCACAACTTGAGCAGTAACCGAACAAGTATTTAAACCATGCCGAAGACATAGAGGCAGACAATCTGGGATTTACTTCCAAACAATAGAGATAATAACAACTTAAAAATTAAAATGCTTTTTGGGCAATTGCATGTTAAATATGTTTTGAAGAGCAAAGTTGTAACTTGTCCTTGAACACAACACAAAATTTGAAGAAACTTACATGTTGGTTATGAAGATGAGAATGTTGGGGTGGTTGATAAGAAGAAAGAACCTTAAAAGAATTGGTAAGTGGAGAAAGAGAGAGTGGGTGGTAGTTAAGACGTGTGGATGAGTTAAAGAATGGAATGGATGATGAAGAAGTGATGATAGTTGATGCCATTGAAACAAAACAGAGAAAAGAAGTAGAAATGTTTGTGTCTAATAATGTGACAGACACAAAGGAAAGAGAAAAAGAGAATAGATAAGGTTTGTGTTATTATGTATGTAAGAGAAACATTTCACCATCCATTTTATCTTATGCTATGGATAAGATAACAACACACTCCACACAAATATCTCACTTTTTCATCAACTAATCAACTTTCCCTCATCTCATAATTCAAATTACAATGAATAAGAGAATGGATAAAGGTGTATGAGAATGTAGGTATTATTATTTGTATTACATAAAGGTGTATGAGAATGGATGAAGAAGGGATTTTGCCATAAATGGTTCTTAATATTTTGCTTATTATATTAAAAGAGAAAAATATATATATATTAACATAATGTATGACTTTTATATAATATTATTGTATCATTCAATATTTATTTTCAAATATTATTTGATTATTAAGAAAAAATACAAATAAATGATACACTGATTATATATAAATGTTTCTATGATAATGTGTGAAGAAGGTATTTTCATTCCGATGCTTGATTTTAGCAGAATGGTTGAATGAATTGGTCGGATGAACTATAGAATGTATTGAAGCAAGTGACTGAATCTGTTTACTACAATATGTGAATGAAACTAATCAATCTAAATATATATACATTTCACTATCAAACTTAGGTATCAAAACCTAAACATTGTTTCTTTTATAATGTTATCATCCCAATGAAGAACCATGATACTACTAGAACCCTTAATTGTCTATGTACACCACCTACTAATCAATCATAATCTTATCATTTTAAAAAATCATGAAATGCAATTAGAATTGGAAAAAAAAGCATTGATTCCAATAATTCCCCTTGCAATCTAACACATCTGCTGATGCTCATGAACAAAATCTATCTGCATGACATTTTTGGGGATGACAAAAAAATAAAATGTACAGAGAATGAAATATTGCCTACAACTGCTCAACTTAAACATTTTCTAATTACTTTTGCATACACTTTTTTTTACTTCTCTCTTCCCTTCTTTACATTAAAATTCCATTTGTGTACATATATTGATCAGACTCTGCTAGAAAAATGAAAAATGTAATAATAAACACTTCAGCTGCAGCAGAAATAATTTCAAAATTGGAAGCATCCTCATAAAGCTGGTGCCCCTCATGTAAGCAGATTATGCCACCAATTCTGCTTAAGCCAAAAAAAACAGCATTCAAGTTAGCAAGGTCAGCTTTTTACCAATATGTACACCAAGCATGACACCAGCAGCTGTGGCCTCTTCCTTCAATAACCTGAAGTTACGGGCACAACGCCTGTCAGGCACAACCAACCAATCAAATACTCATTAGTCATTATCATAGTCATAATTTAAGAAGATGATAAACCCCTAACTACAATTATTCTGAAGTTATCCAAAGATTTTGATTGGCTGTGTGCCCAATAGACACATGCAAGAATCATTCACTCAAGTTCCCATAACTTTCTCCATCCACAATCAAATATCAATGGATCATCATATCACATTCCATAAAGTGATATCAGCTTTAAGATTTTCTCAGCCAAGAAAGATAGGATAAAGATCAGCCATCTGATTCCTTCCTTTTCCTGTTCGACTTCCGTGTTGCTTTTGATTTATCTGCATCCACAATGATCGGTGGTTGCTTCAGTTCCGCAATGGAAGGTTTGGGGCTGTCGGTCATATTTGAACTGAGCAGTTTCTCATATATGATGGCTGAATCAAGGGAGTACAAGCGAAGCGCAAGGGAAGACAAAGTAGAAGATTTAGCAGCAGCTGAGAATGATGACCAATACCACCAGTCATTCCTTAAGTACTCTGTCTTGATCATATCCTCAAATGTGATTATTGCTTGAACCATCTGAAGAGATGAAGGAACAATTAACGAACTCGTAAATTGATGTTCATCCCTGATACAACTGAACTAGAAATAGCACAATTTATAATCAAGGAGTCCACGGTCACACATAAATGTTAAAACAGTTACTTTTAAATGATACTGAAGTATGCTTGAGACACAGAAATGAAACAAACCTCATATATCGTCTGAGCAGATTTAACGAATGCATGCCAAGCTTGCCTTCCATGCAACTCCACCTTTGATCGTTTTAGAGCAACTTTTGGGAGTGCAGCATCCATATCAAGTAGGTTTATCTTAAGTTGCCTCAAAATATGTGAAACGTTTCCTACTAATGGTCTCAATGAAGATGAAGGGACCACACAGCAGCCATCGACCCCCATATCTGAAGCAGGAATAGGGAAAGAGGATTTTCCATCTCTGTGTTCTACCAGAGATGTATTGGGGTTCCCTAAATTATTGCTTTCATTTGCCGCTAACCTGCCAGCTCCATCAGTACTTCCTTGAGAAACCTGGCTTTCTAAACCTTTGGACTCACCATTAACAACATTATCATCATTTTGAGCTGTGAATAGCATAACTGTAGAATCGCTAACAAAAGGAGATATTGAAGGAACAAATGATGGGTGACCATCTGAACCAATAAGACCTATCTCTCTGACAAGTTCCTTGTTGGAATCATTTGTTGCAAATTTTGAACATATATCTCCCAAGTTAAACGGGCATGAAAATCCTTCATTTGAAAATTTAATCAAACTTGAGCTAAGATTTGAAGTTGAATATCCATTGATTGAAGTTCCAGCTGTGTCAGCATCACCTCTGAACTTTTCACTCGAGGTGCCACATTTCAAGTTCCCTCTTCCTTTAGAAGATCCACTACTATCCTTATTCTTCTCCAAGGCCAGAAGACCTGCATTACATTTGCCATCATTGTGCCCCTCCAGGTCAACATCATTCAGAAAAGTTTTGTGGCAAAATATGCAGTGTTTCCTAGAAGGCCAAATGGGTTCTAGGCATTCACACCTGTACATTTTTAAATCGTTAGTGTTTCTGGCCTTTTTGTTCAGCTTCTTCAACACCTCAATGGTATCCCACTCAAAGAAAGGACCATATTTCTTTTCCAGCAATGATGTCGCCTTCATAACAAGAGAGGATAATATTTTCTCTCTGATTCCTGGGATAGAAAAAGGTCCTTGGTCCTCAACCTGACCTTCAGTCTGTGCATTAATCAAGTCATGAAATCTTGATTTTGACCACAGCATTATGGACACTTTTAGTTCTTTTTCTTTAGCATCTTTATCGTTCAGCCAACTTAAGAGCTCCTCAATTTCTCCATCAGTTTCATATGCAACCCACGGTGAACTAATCCCCAAAGCATTACTTGGCTGAATAATCTTATAATTATCCTTTGCAGTAAGTGCAGAATGCGGCATAAATGAAAACTTATCTACAGAGTCTCTGTCAGATGCCATTCCTCTCCCGTGCAACAGTGCATCACTTGCATCAACAACTATACATGAATGTCCTCTGGGCAAAGCCGAAGCCCAGTACAATTGACCAATGGAATCAGAACCCAAAAATTCCCGGCGAACAGGGAGCTTCAGAAGCTGTGATTGTACACTGGCTATGGAGTCCTGTAGTGTCGAAATTTCACGCCTGGTTGCATTGAGCTCGACATGGTAAGGTTGGGCTTCATTAACAGCAATCTGAGGAGCACCAACAGGCACAAATTGTCCTTGCTGGGATGTCACAATAGTAGATATGTCCCTTCCCTCACATTTCTGATGGTTACCCAGGATATGATGATCTGCTCCACCAGCATCGTTAATTTCTCGGTCCATGTGATTTGGCGATGGAGAAGATTTAGTGAATTTATCAATACATTCAGACTCCACTGCTGCAGAGATTTTCCTATGTTGCCCCTCAACATCTACAGAACTCATACTTTGGCTACCAGTATCAGAGTTTGTCACAGATACGAGCGTAGCTGGGAACCCTTCCTTATGAACAACTTCTCCAGTTTTACTAAGCAAGCATGTATCAATTTTTGCAGCTTTTGTGGATAAGATGGCTTCTTTAGCTTTCAGACCTTTCCACTCAACATAAAATGCACGCAATTTCTGCTGTAACTCAACAGACAACTCTGCACATTGCTCAAGGTGGTGGCGTATCAGGAAAGAGTTAAGCAACTCATCACATAAAAACTTTAGAAGGAAAGTTCTCTGCAACCATTAAAAATAAATAAGATTAAGAAATACAAACACATAAAATTTCCATTTTCAGCTATATGTCATCATAACTCAAGTTGCAAACCGCAGTGTATTTTGACTTGGTAGTAATAGTAGTCAATTTAAACAATCATAAGAAGGTTGACCACATCCCAACCAAAAATATCAGCAATTGTTAAAAGCAAAATTATGATGGAAAACTTGTTTAGGACAAGAAAAATGGGAATGCCCAAGGGAACCAAGGAATAAATTAAAACCAGCAATGGTTAGGAGTCATACAAAGGCAATAAGTCATCAAGAAAAAAAGAATCCCATGAAGATTCATTTGAATGATAACAAATGGACAGCATAAACCAGCATTGTAATTACAACCAAAGATTCTTTTTCGTGAAGCATAAAAGGGCAACTCAGTGCACGAAGCTCCCCCTGGTAGGGTGTAAAGAACAAAGTTATCCAAATCAAGTTCCTACGTAAGATTGGGAGGGGAGAGAAACATGTAACATGTGGAATCATTCCATGGATCATGAGATCCTACTACTACAACAACAACCAAGTCTTTATTCCACTAGGTGGGTTCGGCTACATGGACCAAATGACATCATAATGCTCTATCATAAATCATGTTCGTTGACAAAACATATGATTTTTCTTAGTCCCCTCTTCCTCTAGGAATTGGACTAGCCTCCATTTTATAAATATTTAATCAAAGTGAAAGAAACGTAGGAACTTCAATCAAAAGATTTTGGAGGAGGGGTTTTGGAAGGCAAAAGGATATGTGGAAGGAGGTGGCCAAAGGAATTAGGAAGATAACAAAGGAGATGGCCAAAGATTGAAACTATTTTCACAAGATTTTCAATGATAGATATGATTTATTGCTTTCTTATAGGCTAAGCACGAAAGAGAATGATCCAAATTATATATTTTATCATAGAACTTGGGAGTTAGGGTGAAAAAAAAGCTTTGAAAGGGATGGGAGAATAACAAAGCGATTGGACCAAATAATATACAAAGCGATTGGACCAAATAATATACATAATGAATGCATTAAGGAGAAAGTTGAAGCAGTTCTTATTGTAGAAAAGATGATAAAATCACTTCTTATGTTGTTTGGACATATATGAAGGAGACCGATAGAAGCCCCAGTAGGGAGTGTGAATCAAATAGAGGTTAGTCCAATTTCTACAGTGAAAAGGGAGGCCAAGAAAAATCATAGGAGAAGTGATTAGAAAATATTTAAAGATCAATGTTTTGTCAATGAATATATATGCTTTGTAGAATATGAAAACAATATAAAAACCTAACACAAGCACCTTTATAGAAGAGAATATAAAAACCTTTCTCATTCAGGGTGTTGTGAAATACCCATTTTCTTTGGCCTGAGTGGTTTTGGGCTGACCCAAAAAACACATAAACCATTGGATCGCAAAAGCAGAAAGAATTGCGCAATCCCATTGATTCTCCTAGGTTGCTTGTCAATCCTAGCGATTCTATCTATGTGTGAGTTCTTTGAGTGATCTGAATTGCTTATGGCTGAAAAAGTCGTAAAAGTGTGTGATCCTGACCCCATGATCTAAATCATAATTTTGACTACCATGTTGGGGTGTGTGGCCTCCAAGTCACAAGGCAAGGTTGCAACTTGACCATTTCACCAAGGTGCATCCACAAATATCCAGCACAAAAGAATAGAGAGATCATACTACCATTCTATCCACCAGAAGGTTCATCATATGAATTTAGCAAGGAAAGACAAGGTAACATAAGCAGGTGCTAACAACATACCTCGCCCGTGCTATACTCCCAATATTCTTTTTCTTCCATTACAGCTGATAAATGAGTTAGGGATTCCAAGTAAAGAGAATTAACTTCTCCACGGAATCTTTTCCTTCGACGTTTGCAAATAATATGTTTGCGTTCTGTGACATCTTCAGTTCCACGCTTACCAACAACACAAGAAGGGCAGTACCAGTTTCCTTCAGGGATCCTTGCAAGTGGAGGATTTAAGCAATATGTATGATACTCAGCATCACAAGTATCACATAGTAGAACACTGTCATCATCCCTATCAATGCCACATACTTTACAGACTCCCTCATCCCAAGGGGCCTTAGGAATCTCTCTAGTTGATGCAATAAAATTGTGAACTTCTTTTCTCATTTCTGCATTTAAGCATCCCAGTTTAGCATACTCCACAAATTTTTGGGAGTAAGCGACGACCTGTACCCAAGGAAAAATTCAAATGTTTAATTAATAAGTTAAGGCACATTAGCTCAACTGTACATGTACTGGTATATGCACACACTCACAAGCTACCAACCTCCTCTTTATACAACCATTCGAAGTTCTGGGATAAATTTTCAGCCAGTTCAACTAAATCGGGTTGATCCCCAAAAGCAACACGAACATTGTTCCACAGCTACAACATTAAACATAGAAATCAGTGCCCTCCATGTGAGAAAGTATACAGTAAGTGCATAACAATAACTTGGCATCAATCAGAAAGAGTATTGACCAGAGGTTGTGGCAACACATGTGTTAACCAACCAAGATATCCCTTGAGCAGTGAACACAAGCAGTGCACATCCAAAAAAAATTTTTAACATAAAAGCTATTTACAATAACCTTCATAAAGAAAAAATACTGAGATAGAAGAAAATATTTGGGCCTAACAGGGAATACCAACTTTAAGAAAAAAAGAATTAGTGAACTAACATCATGGAAAATGATATCCTGCATAACTAAAGAAGTAATTAGACAACTACTCGAAACAAGAACAGAATGGGGGTCCAATGCTCGAGGGTCTCACCTGGTGGGATCTAAGGAAGGTAGATGTATGATGTTTTACCTGCGGCTAATTGCGAGGTTGTTTCCAGTATTTGAACACACGACACAAAGGCAACAACCTCATCATTGCACCAAGTCTCACCCTTGGAGCAAGAGATTGATAAGGTTGAATTCATTCAAGTAAAAAAATTAATTTAAACCTAGAAACTGACAGGGAATTTCCTTTTACAATTATTTAGATTAGATTAGCAGAAAAATGTTCATGCTTTGCAATTATGAGAAAAAGATCGGATGCTTAAAATTTCAAGCCTGACTACCTTTGCTCAACATTTGCTTGCAGAATCTTTAGATTTGCATTATTGCATGAAATTAATGATTCCTCTAGAAACATAAATGTAATGTAAAGCCTTAAAGTTTTATCCCAATTTGGGAGATTCACTTGATTGCACAATATTATATTAGGGAATTGGGTAAGAAAATAGCATATGAAGCAAAGAATATTTTGAAGTTTATAGGAAATGTAAACAATTAGTAATCATTTGGTCAAGCAATCTAAGTTTGAATGTTTGATAGAACACACACCTCACGAACATCCTCAACAAAAGCTTCATGAGATCCACCATAAGCTCCAGCAGCCAATCTTAGGTCAATAGTCCGGAAGTCAAGAGGGCGGGCCACCATAGCTGGAGATCCAAGAAGCCCCTCATCATCATTATCAGAAGAGTTCGTTAACTTTCTTCCCAGCAAATTGCAAAAAACCTTCGAGTCATCTGCAGCAGCTGCACGACGTAATACAACGCGACATTGTTTCATGACGATGTCAGAAATAGATATTTCAGTCTTCTTCCTTCTTTTCTTGGGTGGCTTCTTCTGCAATCCTTCACCAGCTACAGTAGCCAACACTGAAAGAACTGCTTTCTGTTTTCAAACACAAAGGATATTCAATTCAGATTTAAGCTTCATAAAAAACCAAACGAGATTAATAACAGTTTTTTATGACCAGATGAACTATCATATTGTAACGCAGAGAATATAACATGAATCTCTTGGTATTGTCATATACATGATGGGAATGAAAAGCACCTTTGTTGGCCCAGAAGCATTGCCCTTGTACACTTCCTTGCTAATTGAATGCTCCAGAATTTTTTTTGCCCACTCTGGCGGATTCTTCTCCAGAGCATTATAAACACACCTCCTGATACGGGTTCCAACATTTGTTGGTAGTTTTCTAGCAGGTTCCAATTCTATTGCCCATTCAGGAATACTGTCATCACCACCCAGAAGATTCTCAGAATCATCCTTCACATCAGACTCCTCTTCTTCAATGGTAAGTACATTATTGTCTTCACTCAAAGAACCAAAGATTTTCTTTGTTGCGTCTGCAAGCAACTGAAAGCCAAATAAAAAACCTTCAGTGCTACTTATATTTGAGGGCTTAAATTACAATTAAAAAAGAAAAAAAGCAAGTAATCTTGTATCTAGTAAAAGCTACCTAATCATGGTCTCGAAAAGATTGGCCACTGGGAAAATATAACATCTAAAAGCATGGTATGCCACAAGAAAGATACTCATAAAAGACTATATTTATGAATACAAAATGCTATATGAGGTGCTTAGACTTTGAGTGATTCAGATCAATTATTAACATTGGTTATCCAAGAGTATATTTATGATTACAAAATGCTAAATCCATAATTTGCTAAGCATACAAAAGATTTACTTCAGAGTATAAGCATCATAACACTCTCCTGGTGCTTTTTAATCAAAATGTTGTCATTTCCTCAGTGGTGGGTTTTTCTAAGACCTGGTCTGCACTCTAATAACAGTAACATTTTCTTCTTCAAAAGCAAAAACACATTTTCATGAAATAAGTATTTATAATTGGCTTAAGTGAATTCAAATTCCTATTCATAGCCCATAAAATAAATTTTGAACTTATATGTTCCTAAGCCATGCCTGTATGCCCCGATGCCATAACCTAAATAAAAATATAAACTTATCTACATAAGTCAAAGTAGCCAATACTAGCCATTGGACCCTACTCTATTAAGGGCAAAAGAAAAAGACCCTCTCCTAGGCCGGATATGTCAACTATCAGCTACCATAGGCATCATTAACCCTGAAGTGATCATCGAATATTCTAATTTCTTGTTTCAGAACCTTAAAATTATTAGAAAATTTCGAGTCAGAATATCCAATTAATTTACACCAAATGCTTCATGTAGCACCGTGAAGAGAATGGGTATATCATCATAATAGTCAAGATGAAGAGAAACCTCATCAATAATTGATTAAGTGAAATGCTATCCTCACCAGTGCATCTGCTTCAATCCCAGCCACGCCAGAAAGGGAACCACACAGCAAACCACCATCACCTTGCAAGCAACGAAATACTTTACCACCTTCGCGTGCAGTACTTTCTGCAGAGTCCAGGTTACCATCCATTGATAAGACAGCCAAGATGTATCTACGAGCTAATTCTGGCCAAGTCAATTCATTATTGGGAAGCATATTGAGCTTGGTTCGTATAGCAGGAGTTGCAATATCTATATCTTTCCTTCTTCCCCGTCTACTTCGAGTCTCTCCAGACTCAAAACTTGGATCTACCAGAGCAGCCACTTTTGATTGCAGTTCACCTATAAGCACTCTTAGCAAGGAATTATGTGTCTTTGTCAAAGCAACACCAAAGCATCTGGCATAAGTAAAAGACGCAAGCTTAGCTTGAGCAGCCTGTTTCATTGCTTCGGTTTCAACTTGAATAAATGCATGAGAACTTTCTACAGAACCTGATGGACCAAGTTCACACCTTGGGGATCTGCAATTACCATCACCACCTGGCAAATTTAAAACTTGACTGCCATTTGTTTCCCTCTCACATTTCTCAACAAATTCCAATCCATCAAACCATGGGTTGATAAGTTCCTTCTCTAGCTCATCTAACAACAATGGTTCTTTCAGGTCCAGAATTTCATGAAAGCGCTCTATAAGTTCCCAAGCCTAAAATAAAAGGCCAAAGCATAAAAATGTAAGGCTATATAAAAAAGGGATGCTCAGTGCACGAGGCTCCAACCTAGTGAGGTTTGAGGAGGGTATATGTACACAGCCTTACCCCTACAAGTGGAGAGGTTGTTTTCCAAAATTTGAACATGTAACCTCTTGATCACTAAGCGGCAACCTCTGTTGCGCCAAGGCTCACCCTCTAAGACAATATACCATATCAAATAACTCTAAGACTATATACCATATCAAATAAATACTTAAGCCACAAAATGAAAAGGGGTAAAAAAGGTATTTTAGTTGCACTATTGGCAAGTAACATATACAATAACAACCAAGCCTTTATCATACTATGTACCTGAAAAATGTCACCAATATGTTTATTAGGAACCCTAGAGCACAGTGGCTTCCCAGGAGGTGGTGGACAACGATTTTCCTTAACACATTTTGCAGTCGGTCTCGCTTTCTTGGACCTCCTATATAAATCTTGAACTGCTTCTTCTTCTTGATATTGTGATCCACCTCTCTGTTCAACCACTAGGAAACCATTTTCAACTGTTGGAAATGAAGAGCTATTACTTCTACTATTTAGAAGTTCATACTGTGAAAAATCTTGGACACCATGAAGCTGTTCTAATATTTCTTGCACAAACTCAACATCTAATCCAAATCTGTCTTGCCCTATCCATTTTACTAATTCCTCGGAGAGACTATCCAGATCATTTTCTGCATGAATTACATCTGGTATGCTGACTGAACCAATTGAACCACAAAATTTATCCAATGAAGAAATGTGTGAATGATTTCTTCCATTCCTTGCATCCCATTCATTGAAGCATGTTTCGTTTTCAACATGTTTACAATAGAATTTCAGAATTCCTTTCTTCTTACAGATATCCTTGCAGGCATTGACTAACTTTTGAGACATAACTCCCCATGCTGAGGATGATGACCGCTCTTCCACCAAAATTTCACCAATGTCATCTACCGACCATGAGTCATCAGCTAATGAATTTCTACTTTTATCTTGAACTGAACTAGCTACAGGTTGCAGTATGTCTGATGTACAAGTATTAAGTGCTTCATTCAAGAAACTTTCTATACAACTCATGACGTCATTTTCTGTTGGAACACAAGGGTCTGAAAGGATCATCTGAATACTTTCATCACCATCATGATCCATATCATCATTAGTCTTTCTCTCACATTCTTCATTCGTTTGACTCACAAATTGTTGACTAAGACTCGACACTGAGAGGATGGTTGACCCAACCGGAACAACATATTTCGAACAAGAACACCTTCTGATCCTAAATATAGGCCCTGACTCACCGCCCTCCAAAACTTCACATGTAAAAAGAGAGCCAGTAATCTTATCATGCCAAGAAGATTTATAACCTACAGGATAGATAAGGTTAACATCATGATATGAAAGTCTACCATCAACTTTTCCCAAAGAAAGAACAAAGAAGTCCTTGAACTGCAGAGGAAGTCCATCCTGAAATATAAAACACAGAAAAATCAGGGGGATAGCTAATTTTACCTTCACTAGAGCAAATGACAATTCCCTAAAGTATGTAATAAAAGGGATAAAATTTACAGGTAAGAAACCAGCTCTGCAAATAAAATAAAATATATGAATTAGATTCACTTACAGAAGATTGCTCAGGGCTAGAGAGGCCATCCTCTTCTCTTCTAATTTCAGCTTCAGTACCTTTCCGGATATTGCCACCAATAGCAGCACATTCAACACTTAACCCATCAAATGGGGGATCCTTACAATAACTATTAATCAAGGTTCCCCACTTTTCTGCAAAACAATTAGCTGCTGGCATTTTTGTTGATTTTCTTTTTCTGGATGGTTGAGGACCACCTGACTTGTCATTTCTTATTTCGGATTCCATAGAATTGTATCCAGATGTTACCCCCAAATAACAAGCTACTTCATACAAAGAATCAAATTCCTTCCCATCTGGTGCACGGTAAACTGCATACACTTCAGAGCTGCACACTGATTGTCTAAATTCCACTCGCCAACCTTCCTCTAGCACGCCACACCTTTCGGATATAAAATCTCTAAGACCCTGCATAAACATCTCGTTTAGACTATGGGTTCATAATCTAAAAGTTGTATTATTACTGCCACTATGAATTCAAAGAGGGAAATCAGCATATACCTCCTCAAAGCTTCTAGTCAATGATTGGGTATGATTTCTTATATCCTCAGAACCCACTCTAACAGCATGTGTCACAACTCCTGATGCCTTTTGGAATCCAAAAGCACATCCGTTGTGCAAATTTGAATATGCAACTGGGGCACCAAATGGATTATCACCCACAGTGTGCTTCCTGTAACTCAAAATAAATGTAAACAGTAACTAATTGTAACGACTAGGCTTCAAGAGGCTTTAATTAATACATCAACCAATTAAAAGACACAAATGGAATCAGTAAGAAGCATACAGCAGCATAAAGAAAAATACTCCACAATTCAACAATTAGCAGTCAAGCTACTCAAACCATTTAAGTATTTAAAAAAAACATTAACATATGACAGCGTACAGGGATTCCATGGTAATATCAATAGGCATACATATTCATGACTATCAAGGTTAATAAGGAGACACAGTGCTGCGCTGGTGGCACCAGCCAGGCCAGACAGATCAATGGTGGAAGGCTGGAAGCACTATGGTGTTCACATACTGCTCCAGTCACATCATATTTCTAATTAGTTTCCATTGAAGACAACGATATAAAGTGAAAATGTGGTAGTATAGGTTTAGGTAGTATAAGAGACCATGGAAGCACTAATGATATCATTATATGGTATAAATCATTCGCATAATAACAGTGTCTCACTATAACAATGGAGGACCCCAAGGATAGGTTACCAGTATGGTTAGAAACCACTCGCACAAAAAGGAAAATGAGTGTGTTATTTGTGTTTTTCCTGTTTCCGCTTGAAATAAAAAATAGCACGTATGAAAAAAAAAATTGGTTATGTTTTTTATGAAAATATTTCCTAAGGCAGGTCCACAACACCTCCTAAAATCAAAAGTTGGACAGATACTGGCAACTTTGTAGTTATTACAAAAACTAGATTATCAAACAAGGTTATAGCTCAACTGGCATGCACCCCAGTCTCAAAGTGATTACAACAGGTTCGACTCTCCGTTAGGCAACCT
>NC_032016.1:10366820-10614276 GCF_001865875.1 Lupinus angustifolius
GTATTTTTTGTTGTCAATAACAAATAAAATTTAGAATTATATAAATGAGGCAAAGAAAGAAAAACACTATCCTTGTGTGTTGTGTCATTTTAAATGCTATAGGCTTAGGCCAATATAGTAAGCAGTGACTCAGTGGTACAAAACAAGCTCCAATGCTATAGCAGCTAAAAATCTCTACCAAGAAAATAATAAGTTTCTCTATCCAACAACTACACAGTAACAATCTATCTTAACAAAATTTGAAACTCACTTAAATTTTCAAAAGATTCAAACCTTCCTATATAAATACACCTAAACAAACAAAGGTTATATATTCATTAACATACCTCAAATCCTGCAACTCTTCGCCGTCAACATCGCTAGGCGGCGAAGCATTGATATCAAGAAGCTGCTTAGACTTAACCCCCAACGGCCACAGCTTACTCTTCACTCCACCAGCCACACACTCGCCGCAGAGCCACTCAACGATGCCGCGTCCACCGCGAACCCCAACGCAGTGGACATGAAATCCACGCTCGCAGGCATCACAGACAATGGCGTGGACCCCACTGGTTCCGGTGTTGCTGCAGGCGGCACAGAGGGTTGATCCACGCGGGAGGAGCGCCGCCGGGTGTGACGGAGGGGCAGGGTATTGGTGGTATGCGCGAACGACATCAATGGTATCGAGGAAAGTGGAAGGAGAAGGGATCTGGTTGAGGTCGATTCGGAGAGGGTGTGAATCCATGATCAAGTTGAATTTGAAGAGAGTGAGTTAGGGTTTTGTGATTCAGATAATAACATTGTTTCAGATTTATCAAAACAAAGCAAGATTGAAGAAGAAGAAGAAGAATGAAAGTGAAGAAAAGGAAAGATAATATCTCAAAACCCCTTCAACTCATAAATCACTTTCATTTTTTTCAAATTAATCTTCAACATGTGCATGTTGCTTCATGTAAAGGACCCCACAAGTATCCTGTGTGACAACATTGCTAACTCTTTGAACGAGTATTTTTTTTTGTCTACAAAATTTAAATCTGAGATATTACTTAGCTAGTAATGCACCCGACTTTAGTATTAAAAGACAAACAATCTTATCGTTGAGTTAGTTGTTGTTATCTGTCTAGATTGATTAGTTATGATTTGGTTAATTGACATGGTGAAGGAGCTTAGTTAGTGTTTCCCAAATTGAATTAGTGATGAGGGGTCTTTGTGCTAACACATCACTGTTTAGAAGATGTTTGTTGTTGTTTTTGTCATTTTGTTGCCCCAACCTCTTGTGTACCCTAATTCATATCATTTTTTCTAATTCTACTTTTTCTATTATTGCCACTATTCTCATTTATGATTATTTGAAAGAGGCTCTTAAATCAGAATTTTTGGTCAAATAAGTTCATTCACTTACTTTTAATAATTTCCTACATGCTACAAATATGAAATGGATTATATTACAAAGGTGGATGATCATATATTAATTTACTGAAACTATTATATGGCACTAAATGTTTATCTAACTGTTTATCCATAACAACGATTTCCCTAATTGGCTTTATAAATCTTATTGTATTTTATGCTAAACAATAATCTTAACACCTTTTGCTTCATCATAAATGGGGTCATCATGATTTATAGCTGGAGAATATCTAATGAAGTATTTTGAGTATTATATGCCTTTGAATAAAAAATAAGGTTGAGAATAGAATAGTTTCTCTTAAAATAGTTAGAATGGAAAAATGTGATGTCATAAAAAAAGTTAATATAAAAAATTACTCTCTACACTTTTTTTACGAATTGTCATAAAAAGGTCACAATTCATTTATGTAATATAATTAATTTGGGTATATTTCTCCATAAAGTTACTTTTCTTAATCTAATGGAATTTATATTTTTAAATTAATTAATATAGTTAAATATAATTATTTGGAGTATATTTCTCCATACAATTAATTTTAGAGCATGTTTTGGAGAATATCTCGTGAAAACAGTAGAAAGTGGATGACATTTTGGAAGATTATATCAATAATCTACAGTGATTGTCACACACTCATACATATATACAAACCCAACCCAAGTCATTTTTGCAATCATAATTTGATAGTAAATTAAATAATCACTCCACTAATATCATTCATCAATCACAGTTTCAGATTAGTTAGGAGAGATGTTAATTAGATTAACCCATCAAAGTTTAACCTAATTAATTAATCATTCTCTAATGTAAATGGTAAAACATCATTTCAAAACTTACATCTTTCTCATTGATTGTTTGAGAAACAAGCCACCAAACTTTAAATACATTAATAAAAAAACAATTATTTTGATACATTAAAACAAAATTTCAAGATCAATTTAGGCTGCCAACACATATTTTTATTTTCTAATATTAAATATTTAATTATTATATATTTCAATTTAAAGTGTTATATCATATATTTTTCGTATTAAGTATATTTGATATTGTAATTTTTGTGATAAAAAAATATGAAATTATTAAAAATGGTCATTAAAAATTGTATTGTTGTTTTAATATTTTGGTATATTTATCCTTTAACTTTCATTTTTTTTATTATGTGAAAAAACGTAAGATGTATCAACTTTATATATAATATAGAAATATAGATATAGATATATATATAGTCTTGTCTTATATTTGAATTGTTACGGGTGCAACATTATATGAATGAATGGTACATGACAGTTTATAATAATTATGAACATGATAGTTTTAAACCATTAAAAATTAATTGATAGAACGAGTTCGCATTGATGGAAAAAGAGTATAAGAGAATATATTCATGTGGAACAATAGAGTATATTGTATTGGTTTGTGATTGCCTAAACTGATATATGAACATTAGGTATATGGTTTTTTTTAGTAGTAATGACAAAGTAGTAGTATTGAAATTATGCTTATTCATTAATTATCTATGTTTTGTCTTTATATAATAGTTAGTATAAATATTCATTTATATTTTTTTATGATACATGACATACATTAAAGCATTATTTCACTACTTATTAGTTGTAATTAATAAGATTTTAATTTGATTATGGCATTTCATAAAATATTAACAGAATCTTACCATTAAAAGCAAAATATGATTAGTTATTTGGGGCAAAATTATTGGGGTGAATTGGAAATGAGGAAAAAAAATAATACCATGTTACTTGAGCATGTTGATAAGGTTGGATCCACCTTTTTACAGATATTATATTACTCATGATATGCATGAAAAAAATGTAATACCATGATATGCATGAAAAAATGTTTCCTTAAGAGATATTATATTACTTTAATAATACTCTTTCAATTTCTATGCAATGAAGGTTTGTTACCTATTATTTGCATAAGAAATTATTGGAAATCTCATACAATATTATAGAACACATTATCACTAATTGATCATCCAAACAATCCAATAAAACAACACCCTTATATATACATTTTTCTAGATTTGAGAAACAACATCCAAACAATCCATTAAATGATACAATAACAATATTTAAAACTCATATATTATCCTTATATAAATAAATTTTTCTAGATTTAATTTAGTTTTTGTAATAAATAAAAAATGGATGGTTGAAATTGAAGATGTGAGTGGAATAAATAAATTAGGTTAAATTGTTGTTGAGCTGATATGATGACATGCACATGCAAATACAGTGTTGAAATGTTGTCCGTTTTTGAGATTATACGACATCGTTTTTATGTATTTAATTTGGACCCACCCTTGTCTCTTTCTCACGCCGGTTACAAATACTAACTCGCTTTCTTCTTCATCTCAACACCGAGTTGACTCACTCTACCCAACTCGCTCTCTCTTCACTCACCTACTCTTCATTTCAACCCTTACACTGTAATCTCTCTCTCTCTCTCTCTCTCTCTCTCTCTCTCTTCATTTCTCGTTTTAATCGATTACGTGCTTTCATTTATCGTGATCCATACTCGCAACGCGATTACTGTGTCGTTTTGTTTTTCCATTCTTTGAATTGAATGCGATAGAGTTAGGGTTTTCAATTGGAATGTCAATGTTTGCTTCATGAAATTTCGACATTGTAGTCTAGTATAGAGCGAGATCTTGCTATTTTTTTTTTTTATGTTTATCGATTTTTTTTAGTTTTAACTTTGATTTATTTTGTGCAGCTTCAGTTTTCATTTAGGCTTTTATTTTGGAAGGAATATGAGTTTTTGTTGGTTTTATCACTGTATATGATTCACGGTTCCATTATGATCTCACTCTCAGTGTTAGTTTTTTTACTGTGAGTAGATTTTTGCATTTCAGCAGCAAAAAAAGTCATGTGTGATGCTTGAAATTATGCTATGTTATTTTCTTGATAAAATTGTGCTTGTAGTGATTCTGTGACTGTGTGCTCATTGAAGTTGAAGTTCAATGTTAAGAGTGGAATTAGGCTTTGCAATAGTGAAATTGATTTGAAATTGATCAATCCGGATATGAAGGAACAAAGAAAGGAGAACAAGTTTGGGAGAAATAGAAATTAGAGTGAATCAAATAAAGAAAAATTAAAATCGTTCAATTCTATGGAGTGAGACTTCATTTCTGAATATAACACTGGATCATGTTTTCACAACTTTTGATAAGTTCATTCTTACAACGATCTTTGTTTTGACAAATTAAATGGTGTTTTGACTAGATCTTGGTCTTGAATTTAATTGAGACATAGGCCTCTTTGCAAAGTCTTACTTTAGTGTAAGTTTGACGTGGAAGTTCAGTGTTAAGATTGGCATTGGGCTTAGCAAGAGTGAATTTTATTTGAAATTCGATCTTTTTTGGATAAAAGAGAACAAAATAAGTAGAGAAACTTCGTCAGGATACCAAATTTAAAATAAGGAGTGAATCAAAATTAGGAAAAAATAAAAATCATTCTGTTCTATGAAGTGGGGTTTGTAAATCATGCATTTGTGGTTATGACACTGGTCCCTGTTTCCATGATTTTTTTTCTTCAGATCTCGGCTTAAAAAGTTTGGTTTGTGTTGTGAAGTTCATTCTTATATTGATCTTTGTTTTGACAAATTCAAAGGGGTTATGAATAGTTCTTAGCATTGAATTGAATGAGATGTTTACTTTTTGTTCCAGACTAACAGTGATAGGGATGTCAGAGAACTCACTTCCGGATTTCAATACAATTCCTACAACTGAAAGGAAGAGTGAGAGCTCCAGTAAGGCATGTTTAACAAAGCCTTCTGTTGACATTGCTGGTGAGAAAATTGAAGAACAGCAAAATAAAAAGAATGGTTCCTTGTTGATTTCTCCACCTGTTAATGGAAATCAAACTGTGACCATCAGTTCTGGTATAGAGACTGGAAATGGAGTTGCAGAAGTAGAATACATTGAATCTGAAAACTTAAATGATCTAGAAGATATTGATACTTGTCTTAAGGTATTATTTTACTTGTTTTTGGATTTCAGAAAGGGAATTAGGGGATTAAAGTTGATAACCACGGGCATTGTTCTGGCTTAATACCATGGGTGTATTTGCTTTTTAATTATTTTCCTTTGCTTACTAACTTTGTATAAAAATTCTACTTTTGTTACAGAACCTCTTAGCTGGACTTGACTCAAAGGATTGGATTGTTGTTTGTGATGCACTCAATAATGTACGCCGTTTATCCTTATTTCATAAGGAAGCAATGCTGGACATGTTGTAAGTATCGAAATTGTGTATATTTTATGATTGACGTGTAGTTATCATATGCTATGGTTTTTGTTTGGATTTATTAATTTATTGATATGCTATCTGGTAAATAGGGGTGATGTGATCACACTTGTTGCTAAGTCCCTGAAAAATCCTAGAAGTGCTCTTTGCAAAACTGCGATCATGACGTCTGCAGACATTTTCAGTGCATATAATGATCTTATAATAGATTCCCTGGATCCCCTGGTAAGTCAATATTCCTCATGTGTACTGGTATGTTTCCCCTTCATCCTCATGAGTCATGACAGTATTACATATTTCGTCTAAAATGTATATGGTGGATGCAGCTCGTACAGCTTCTTCTTAAGGCTTCGCAGGACAAACGCTTTGTCTGTGAGGCAGCAGAAAAAGCCTTGGTAGCAATGACTACTTTGATTTCCCCTATGGCATTATTACCAAAATTGCAACCAATCCTGAAGCACCGAAATCCTCGTATTCGTGCAAAGGCATCAATGTGTTTTTCTCGAAGTGTTCCACGACTGGTATGTGTACGATTTAAGACATGCTCATATTAATGATTTTGCTCTCAATTGTAGCTATATTTGTCTTGATATTTGTATGAATGGTATTTTTTTTATTGTTAGTGTATATAGAGAGATCAGGTCTTGAACAAAATTCTGTTTAAAGATTATGTATTTCCAATAAAGTTTAAATGACTGCTGCATTTTAAAGTTGATTGCATCCCCTTTCTTCAATGGAAATTTTTAAGGGACCCTGGTGAACTATAAGGGTAGTGAATTTGGCCTCACATAACTCTGTGACGGGATGCAGAACATTAACGACATCCTTGTAATTTAAACAGGGTGCAGAAGGCATAAAGACATATGGGATTGACAGATTGATCCAAGTTGCTGCTTCCCAGTTGAGTGACCAGCTCCCTGAGTCGAGGGAAGCAGCTCGAATCCTACTAATCGAGCTTCAAAATGTATACGAGAAAGTTTACGATCCCACACCAGCTACTACTGTCTCTGAGCACCCAGAAATTGGATCTTGGGAGAGCTTCTGTCAGTCAAAACTTTCTCCTTTAAGTGCTCAAGCTGTACTTCGTGTGACCAGTATCGCTCGAGAGGGTCTTGTTTCATGACACACACATGAACTGAGAAGTTAGTGTACTTAAATGTTTTCCTGATTTGCTTGCCATTTTCTTCTGTAAATACAGTGCGACAATTGAGATGATTTGAGTTGCTGTTGAAGCACACCTATTGAACCAAAGATTTACGATGTATTTTTTCCCTAGCTCTGGTTACCTATGTCACCTTTTCATTGATATTTGATAAATATATAAGTTGCATTTCTTCCTCCTTATCTTTGGTAACTGATTTGCTTTTCTAAAGTTCACTCCTTCAATGTGGATGTCAGGGTTTGAGGACTCAATCTGTGTTTGAGTTATATATATGTAATGGCATAGCAAAAGAAGAATTATATATAGGTCATTGTTACCTTATACCAGCATTCATATTCTGCATAGCAGTGCTTGAAGCATTTTCTTGTTAGATAATTAGGGGGCGTATATGATTCGGTTCGGTTTGGAAATGGTCGAATCAGTGGAGTGATAATCAATAATAATTGCTGGTAATATCTATGCTGCAGAAGGGAAAATCATAATGGTAGTCTTGATTCTTGACCATCTTCCCCTTTAAAACTAACTAGACAAGCCATTGGTGTTTGATTTGTGTTTATGAGTATAGTTCATTAATACAGTTATGAAATTAGTTTATAACTTTCCTTTATTCATAATTTTAAAAACTTATTTAATAAACATTTAATTAAACTGTTCTGCAGACTTACTTTTTATAGGCAGATAAAATGTAGTTTGGTGACTAACATACCTGAACTGAGTGAAAACAGCACTTTTTTTGGAAGTTACAATAGAACATCTCAAATGTACAATGCCACTAAATCTTTATTATTTACGCCCTTACTTTTCAGGGTTGTGGATGTTTGATATTAACGTTCCCTCATGAAGTAGTTCACACATTCTCTAATTAAAGTTGCTTACTCTTTTATGGTTATTATAGAAGATATAAATAGAGGTATCATTAAGTGGCCTATCAATTTGTTCTCTTTTATAGATACAGATAAAGGTATCATAAAGTGGCCTATTAATTTGTTCTCTTATTCCATTCCTTTGCAAATATAGTTGAAGCTCAATTGGTAGATGAGATTATTTTGTAAGATAGATTCTGTAAAGGGAACATGGTAACCTGCATTACATTCAATATGAGCTGTAGTTTCCTGTAATCAGATGTTATGATGTTTACATAAATAATATGCTCAAAACATTTTCTTGTCTCATACCCATGCACATGGAACTAACATTTATTTTACTTATTCATTTCTTATAAATATAATTTCATTTTCATATAATAATGAAATAAAATAAATTTCATTATTGACTAAATCAACCTAACTATCTATGTGGATGTCTTATTTTAGGTGAGTATCTGTCTTCTTTTATCTGTATTAATGGTTGTACCCTTTAAATTTTCCAAGTACACAACACTAAATAGACATATAACTGTTTCTTTATGACAGATCCCATACTGATAAGACTTTAAGGAGAGGAAACAAAACAAATATATTTTTTTTTGTACATTTTCCTGCAATGTTAGGATCAAATTTCTCCTAATTGTTAATGTGAAAATGTGGTACATAGTGCCAAAAACCAAACACAGAAAAAAAAGGAAAAGTAAAGAGAAAAGGGAAAGAAGATAAAGAGAAAAAGGTTCAAATTGCAAGCTAACCGTGATTTTTATATCCACTTGTAAAAACTGCTTACTTTCCCCACCCACTCCATCTCATTCAATACCCACCTAATACACAAATGACCAAAAAAATATAAAATTTATTGAACTATCTGATTTATCATGTAATTATATGTTCTTATAAATCAACTTCTCAGGCTCATCAGTGTCTCTCATCTCTAAGAATCACACAAGAAAAACAGATTTTTGTACTTTTTCTTATTATTATATCTGTTTCTTGTGTTGCAATCCTACTTTGCACTTTCTGTCTAAGGAGCAGATTTTAGAACTTTCTTCTGGAGGTGCAAAAAAAGCTCAACAAGATGAAGCTTCACAAATGCATTATATAGAGAGGGGTTACCAGAATTTTCCAATGTTGTTTAACAACAAAAATATAACACCATGTTAACAAATGTTGTGATTTTTTCAGCACAGGTTTTGACAATGACACTTATTATATCTATGGTACTACTATTTGGAGGAGTTGTGCTCATGGTCCTACTTCATGTTTGCATCACTGGTAGAGCCTCTAGAAGAGAAAGCACAGGTTCAGTGGTTGAGAATGGAGCAAATGGAAGCAGAAGCATGTCCAAAGATGACTTGGAGAAGCTTCCATGCTATGATTACATTGCCAAAGACAATACAAGTAGTCCTGTGGATTGTGCAGTTTGCTTGGAGAACCTTATTGTTGGGGACAAGTGCAGGTTGTTGCCTATATGCAAACACAGTTTTCATGCTCAGTGTGTAGACACATGGCTTCTAAAGACACCTTTATGTCCAATCTGTAGATCCAGTGCTGATTCTTCACACAATGGAAACCAATTTGTAAGTAACAATGGATACTTTGTTGAACAAAACAGTGAGTCTAGGGAAATCCAAAGTAGCACAGAAAGTGGTACATCTCTTAATGTTTATGTTGGTATAGAATTGAGAGAAAATGTAATAATAGGAAGCACCAACTCTGGTCATAGAGTAGTTGAATCAAGAACACATCAAATAGGTACAACTGAAAATCACATGATATCTGCTACCACTTTGTCTCATGCTGTACAAGTTGCAGTTCTGTGAGAAATAACTGAAGATGTGTATCAATGACATATTTGAGTGATCAACAATGGGGTCTTTTAGCTTTCTTTTCATTGTCTGTTTTTAATCCTTGTAGCACAAAGCAACTCTTTGATTGTTGAGTAGATTAATGAGTTTGTTGTAGGATAGATCTAAATGGTGATGGCTAAGGTGATACATAATATAACATGGAAGATGTAATTGTTTTTCTTCCTTTGGTAGTAGTACAGTAATTTGAGACAAGTTACATGTCTATTTTTATAGAAAATGATAATCATGTTCATGATACTAAATTTCTACTCTTGGTTCATGCTGATACTGCATGTCTATTTTTATAGACAACAATCTGGGCCAGCTGGAATAAACCACATTGGCCCACTCTAAAATGGCCCAAACCCACATGGTTGCACACAAAAGCCCAAGCCCAAGCCCAAAATTACATGACTGAGCCCAATTAGGCAACCCATTTTGACAACTCTTCCATATTCTTTTTCCTTTATTTTTTGTTCCTCTTACAGTAGATAAAATGAAAAGGCATAACTTTCTCCAATGCATTGAAAGCATATGGTAAAGTGGAAATGAAAAACTTTGTAACAACATTAAGTATTTCCAAATAGGACATAATACTGAATGAAACTGCAATGTGTAAAATCAACTACAGTTAAAGACATGTGTGATACATGTAACTCCACTGCAATTATTGTGTTAAAAACTATACCAAACTTACCTTCCTACATACTATAGCCTATTGATGCAACTATGAAAAATTGAAAATTATGGTTTTCTTGTAAGCTTATTTTTATAAATTGTTCTCATAATCCAAACAAAAACTTGCCAAAATAAATGTGATTTACCCATAAAAGTTTTTATTAAACATTTAAATGCATGCTAGAAACCTTTCACAAATTCTTCACATGCATGCAGTTGACTATAATTTGTATAGTAATTTAGTTTTGCAGAATTGTTAATATTTTCTCTCTTGTGCACCAAAAATATGATGACAAATGTTTACTTTTATTACTTTATATATGATAATTAAAACTCTAGAGAAGTAAAAGGACATGGAACATTAAAGTAAAGAGATCACTATCTTCCTTTGATGTATACATAATAAGCACAATAGTTGCATGTTTAGTGCATTTTATAAATTAGTGGAGTCTGACTTTGAATATGTACATATACGTTAATTGAAATGACAAAATAAAAACGGATTTTAAGGGTTCTTCAATCTCAATGGGATCTTATAACATGAACAAAGTGATTTTCTTAGTCACCTTATCTCTGCTGATTGTATTTTCATATTATAACAGCATCTTATTTGCACCATTTCAAGATTCTCAATCAAGATTCTTAGTGTCATAATGACCAAATGCCCTCTCCAACTCTAATTTAGTGCCACCATGTACCCTTCTTGGGGGCTCTGTAGGACCCACACTTCTTACCAAAATAATCTCATTTAACTGCCTTTGGTTAATATTGTATACACCGACCGACTGTATAAGTGTTTTTACACTGTTAGCAACTCATTTATCGTTCATATATTAATCATTATTGACTCTCAAATAAAAGTATTATAAACAAATCAATGGCGTGTAATGTGCTGACAATGTAAAACACTTTACATTAACTGCGCATAAATTTTAAACTTTCTCATCAATTGATTTTTCTTTTAATTTCCTTCACCAATTCCTAACATTTCCATACATATAACTACTATGCTTGCATGAAAGGAATTCAAAAGATGAAAATGTTGGATCTATCAATTTTAGTTACGTACCAAAGTAACCAATGTCTAAACTTTTTTTGCACGTTTAGCTTTTTCCTCTTTTTTGCTTTTTTGTGCAAGACAAAATACACCATATAGCTTGCTCTACTTTTCTTCTTTATAATATAAATAATAATAAAAGTTAAAAAGATGTGGAAGAAAAAGTGATTATATTTTTTTGATAGAAAAAGCCAAATAATTTTCTTCTTTTTAAAGTTTGATTATAATTGGGATTTGATAGGAGATGGTAAGTGAGCCAAGTTGAGCACATATATTCCAAAAACTATAGTGGTCATAGCCATTCACAACATTAAAGGGGAAGTGGTCACCTACCTATAAAAGCAAGTCATGGAGGCCCCTTTTAATTACATATTGTACAAACCTCCTTCCCATTTTTCTAACTATTACCGAAAAAGAATCTTCTCCGATACTAGAGAGAAAAGTTTTTGTTTATACTTTTGGTTTTCTTTTTATGAGTAAAAATGTTATCTAATTATATTTAAAGTGTAAAATTTTTACATTATACTATTTTTTTCTTTTCCTTTTGATAAATTTTCCTCTAGGATCCTCACCCAACAATTAGCCCACATGTCCTTATTATTTCCCACACTCAAGAGTACACGTCCTTTTAATTTTCCGTAGGGTCACTTTCACTTATCTCGCACTTTATAATGCAACTCACAACCCCAACTTTTCTTATCTCATGTCTAAAGTCTCTTATAAATTATAATGGTCTTCCTTTCATTATGTAAATGTTTTTATTAGAGATCCTTAAGATCTTGATTAACTCGATTCAAATTGAAGGTCAATTAAGAAAATAAAATTATCTAATATAAAAGTTTTAATATTGTCACTCCAGTATTCATATTTTAATCATCATTAAATATTGAATAAAAGTAATACAATGATAAATAATAAGCTGATGATAATATCAAAACTTGTACATTATCGATGCATAAATATAAATAAATAAATAGTTGAAGCAAGAATTTGAGCATTTACAGTGTGAATGTCGGAAAGATATGAACAAAACATAGGAAGCAGTAAAGGAATGGTGGGAAGATATTTAATTGAAGTTGGTGGAAGAGTAGTGGTGGGGTTTTTCATTTCTTAATGCTTTTATAAATGTCATGATAGGTTCAGTGACGTGTTCAAAATACACAACAAAAATGTATTTATATAATTATATATATAAAGAGGATTCTATGGGACCTTGGAGTCAAGTATACATCAAAATTAATAATGAGGCAGTAGCTACTATAGCTAGCATAAGATAGAGACAAACAAATTAAAACCATAATTAATTATATAAGGGCTTCTAGCTTTTGTGGTTATATCACATCCACTCATAGCTTTTTTTTTTGTGGGATTTTGGGTGAAAGTGTGAAACATCTCGAAGCTACTTATAAATCAATGTGAAAAGTAGTTAGTGATATGTAATCACTTTTTACGTGTACAATTTAAATACTTTTTAGTTTTTTTGTACTACTAATTATATCTTTCTTTTTTGGGAAAGAATTAGTATGTAGTTGTCCTTTCAATATGTGTTATTCTCAAAAATCAAATCTTTGACCTTTTGGAATTTTAGAAATATAGTAAAACCTTACATTATTAGACAAATATCTTCCACAAACTTATTGTAAAAAAAAATCGAATCTAAGAAAGTTTAAAGTTGGAACACACCTTGGATGTTTGGCATATAAAAATCATATATGAATTCTTAACATCTTGATTTTAGTTCACGGGTTTATGCTTTCATATTGCAATATTATCAAATTTACCCACAAAAATAAAAACATTTGTAAAATATGTTGTTTCTTAAAACGGTTGTCTTCACATCGTTTCTTTTAATTTTATTCCAATTACTATTTGTTAAACTTTTTATTCTAAATGTTTAATTCACTTAAGTTTATTCTTTGATTGCAAAAAAGTGCTTTGTGTTAGTAAAATGTTGAAAATTCAACGACCTTATAAAGTTTGTGGTATTCCATAATTACGTAACTTAATGAAATGAAAAGTGCAACAAATTGTAGATGCAAATCTTGATGTTCTCCCTTTTGCTTAATTCCACTTCAAGATAAAAGAAACTAATCTGAGTTGAAAATTACATGTAGTTAAAAGCGGCAAGAATATTTTATGAAATTTGTGTCAGATATTGAGGAATATATGAGGTTAAAGGTATATTATATTATCTACTTTATACCACAATAATACATTCCATAGAGGAATGAGGTGCAATCTAACTTTTTTTTATCATTATAGTATAAGTGATTGTGTGAAATATAAATATTAATAGCTAGTTTGTGCGAGTTAAACACAAATGAATCCGATTCTGATTTTGCATATATCTTTTAAGATTATAATATATTATCAAGTTTTTGTTTGGAATAATACTAGAGAAAAAATACATGCATCAATATTATATGAGTTTTCACATTATTATTGAATAATGTTTAAATATATATTTTTTACTTTTAAATATTAGTAATACAATATTACACTCATAATATTATAAATAAATTTATTTACAATGTCTGGTTTAAATTTTGGAACCTGTGACTTACCCAAAGATTCTACTTAACCAGCTGCACAAAATTGTGAGATCGATCTTTTGAAAACAATAGTAACTAAGTAAAGTCAACAAATTATTTTACTTTAATAGGTTTGCCTTTATATTATTTTCTAAATACAAAATCAATCGACCAATTCTCCTATATATTGTAATAATGATGAGTCCCTTATAAATCTATCATTAATAACCTTTAAGTACAATTTTTTGATATATATCATATGAACTTATGTCCTATATATTATAAGAATTTGAACTTATATCCTTATGGTGTGATATAAGCTAAAGCTATTGAATAAGTTATTATAAGACTTAATTGGCTAAATATGATTAGTATACATACATCATGAATGAATGGAGGAAGATTTTTGGGATTGCAAATGTTCATCATAGAAATATTATGAGAAATGAATTGATAGAAATACTTTATTTGTTATATTATTATTCTCCATATAGATGATAAATAAATAAAATCCAGTGTAGGATCACAGTTCCAATAAATAGAGAGGAGAATCCAAATTGGGCCATTTACTGTTCATCTTTCTCTTTCTCTTTCTCTCACACATCTACTTCAACACATTATTCATATCTTCTGCCTCTACACATTTTTAGGTATACATTCTTTTCCATATTTTTTATTTTTTATAAATTAAACTTGTTAGGAAAACAACAAAATTCCACTTCTTCAAAATACAATTCATATTAACCCATGTTAGATCTCTATTGCTAGTTGAGTCAAATTGGTTGTTTAAAGTAATTAATCTGCTCTTTATTATAAGACATCAAATAGATAAATGTTTTTGGAAAAAAAATGTATCCATTCATAATATATGATATTCTATAATTATCATTGCATTATCCACTATTTATATTTAATCATCATTAATTTTTTAAAATAAAATAATTTAAATAAATAATATAATAATTATGCATATATATTTAAACTAACCATACATATACATGTCATTCCAATTGTTTTTGGTGATTCTTATACAATACTTATATTTTCCATGCATGATTTATTACCTTTTCCTTTCTTGACACGCCCTATAGACACGAGTGCATAGGTCAAAGATTTCAATTCCTATTCAACAGAGTCTATTACTTAAATCTGAAAAATACTTTATTTTTTGCTTTTTTATTAAAAAATAATATAAAATCATATCTTTAAATGATTTTTTAACATGATATCAGGTATAATTGGAAACCAATCATCAACAAATAAGATATTACCTTGGATATGAGAATTAATATGAGGATTTAGTAGGAGAATATATCATTTTCCTAAAAGATAATGATAAATATAAATGATAGATAATATACTATATTATAAAAATGGGTATGAATATAGATTTAATATGTGTATACTTATAATGTAAATATTTTTTACACTGTTAATAAATTATTTATCATTTATATTTTAACTATTATTGACTCTCAAATAAAAATAATACGGAGATTTACGATAAATGCGCTAATAATGTAATTTTTTTTAAACTCCACAAATATATATATTTTTGTATAATTAAATGAGCATGCAAGAAGTATTACTATAAGAATATTTTATTTAGAACACAGAACATAAAACTCACCCCCACCATAATCTTCTCTCTCTTTCTATCTCTCACAAACACAAACACACACACAGAAAAAGAAAGACACTGAGTCTATAACTCACTCATTATTCTAATCTCAACTTCCAAACTCCAACAACACCCCTTTCCTTTGTTTTCTTCCTCTTCTTTTCTCTTTCTTCTTCTTTTCTCTCCATTTCTCTCACCACTACACTTCCCACAAAGCTATCATAATTACATAAGATTAAACAACACCAACAAAAACTTATGTTACAACAACTTGGACTTCACCAAAGCCACTTTTTTCTTCCTTAAAAACTCTTTTTTTTCTTGTTTAAAAAGAAAATTTAGTTACTTGTTCTCTATATCTTCATTCCTTTATCATCTCAACAAAAATGGGTTGTGTGTATTTCTAAGATTCAGAATTCTCATCATCATGGATCTTGAGTCTGTGATCTACAAGAACCCAATCAAGGTAAGTGTTGTACCATGTGTTTTGTGATATGATATAATTATATTATATTATATGATATATTCATAATGATGCTCTTTTATTTAGGAGGAATCATGGAAAACAGTGTTAACTTTGGCATATCAAAGCTTAGGAGTAGTATATGGAGATTTAAGCACTTCACCTCTTTATGTCTACAAAAGCACTTTTGCTGAGGACATACAACATTCTGAGACAAATGAAGAGATCTATGGTGTCTTATCATTTGTGTTCTGGACATTAACACTGATTCCACTTCTCAAGTATGTGTTCATTGTTCTAAGAGCTGGTGATAATGGAGAAGGAGGAACTTTTGCACTCTATTCATTGATATGTCGGCATGCCCGGGTTAGCTTGTTGCCTAATAATCAGCTTGCAGATGAGGATTTGACTCAGTACACCATTGATGGGAGTACTGTGCCAATTAATAAGAAGAATGTTGGGTCTTGCTTGAAAACTTTGTTGGAGAAACATAGAATCCTGCAGAGAGTGTTGCTTGTTCTGGCTTTGATTGGGACTTGCATGGTTATTGGGGATGGGGTACTTACTCCTGCAATTTCTGGTATGAATAATTTCGAGACTTGAGATATTTTGAGATATTTTGAGATTTGTTTGGGCTAGATTTTTTTCAGTGATCAGAATCTCTGATTGAAATGAGTAGTTTTTCAAGTAAAAAATCACACATGCAATTTCTGCTGTTTGGGATTTGTTTATTTGTCAATAAAATCACTTTCTTTTTTGACATATGTTTGGGTAAGATTTTTTAGCGTCTGTGTAAATGTGTAGCTTTTCAAGTTGAAAAACATTTTTTTTAAATCTTAGCCATGCACAAATAGCCTCTACTTTACACTAGAATAATTCTATAAAAAAGTAAATCACCTTTTTAAACAATCTAAAAATTACTTTTTTTTAAAGCTTATACAATCAACCTTTGATGTAATATTGTGTATTGTTTATGAATTTGAAGATGGGATCTTGGTAACTGATTCATGTTGGTTTTTGGTCATTTTGCAGTTTTTTCTGCCGTGTCTGGTTTGGAGCTTTCCATGTCTAAAGAGCAGCACAAATGTAAGTACTAAGTTCTTCAGTACAATTAGTTATTCTGCAAATAATTTCTTCTTATTCTTCTTCTGTGTAAACTTTTAATACAGTACTAATAAGTTATCTAGTGCGTGTTATAGCGGATTAATTCATCTTTTAACTGCTATGAGAGAAAAAGATATTGCAGCTAATCAATAAGTCTGGATTATAGGATTAAAATGGAAAATTTTGTTGTATTTTTTAGCACACAAGATGTCTTATTCAGTCATCAATTTTTTGTTGTTTGATATTATATCTAGCTTGTGGTGCACATAAAACTACAATACATTTTGGATTTATTTTCCGGAATTCAACTTTGATTATTTAGATTTCAACAACATAGCTAGGCATCTGGAATCATTATTGGGAATGTGATTTCAATAATTTAAGTAAGGATTCCTATGACACTATTGAACCTTTGGATGCTAGATAGTTTTAGCCGTTAGATTAGACCACATGTTTTCTTGAGATTAACATAACTTCTGTTACTAAAATTGTTAAATTGCTTGAGACTCACACAATACTCAAGCATTTAGAATAGTTCTCATTGTTAGGAAAATATGATACTGCAATTGTCTTAGCTGGCTGTGCATTTTCCCATAGGACTTTTGCCCCCTCAATGGTATATATGCTGTAAAGATATAATACTAATATATTCTAATTGGGTATCCCAATATTTTTGTTTAATGCATGAATGATATATTATAAGCATTTCCTTTTCATGCTTCCTATTGCAAATCCTATGATTTAGTGGTAAAAAAGGGTGAACAAAATACTGCACCAGCATGTACATGCACAATTGTGGGTCCTATAATATAATCAGGGGCTTATGATATAAAAGCACCGTGGTTCGGATAAGACTATAATAATCCCTGCGGAACAATCTAGAATAGTCATATGAATATTTGATTGGATATAAATATTAGGTATGGCCACTACCAAACTAGTCATGAGCAGTGTATGCAATTCCACTATGATCATAAAAAAATGATTATCTATGGTCCATGTCAACTACATCAAGACCTAATTCTATCCAATTTCATAGCATTCCACTATACTCTTTTGTTTAATAGAAAAAGTAATGTGGATTATTATTCATAGCAACTTTAAAAACAAATTATTTTTATGCTCCTGGTCCTGCATATGTTGATTTATATTCTTGTCCTTCCATTTGTGATTCTCTTCAAATGTTTATTAATTTCTCTTGCAATTGTCCTTTTGTTAGAGGGCTATAACACATGTCTATTTTAATAATAAGATTTGTATTAACTTCAGATTTTGCAAATTGGTGCTCTCAAATTTCCACTTGATAATTTATGGACCACTAAAGCTACCAATTGCAAGTAAAAATGCTTTCATGTAATTAACAGTCTTTGATAGTTTCATAGTTAATGTTCCTGTTCTATACAGTACATGTTTTCAGCAAACACTAAAATTAGAAGAAAAAAAGGTATTAACCAATGACATGGATGATAACAATCGTGTTCTTATTCAACTTTTTTGTTAGTTTAATTTGCATTGGTACATCCCAAACTAAATATAGCTTGATAATGAGTTTTAATAGTTTCTGATTGACTAACCGACGATACAAAGTAACTTTGTAATTGACTTTTCCACTTTGTAAATGACTCCATTCTTATTGAGTGTTGTATGTCTAGCTTCAAACATTACAATTACGATTTATTAAGTGTAACTATTTAAATAGCTCAATTAGTTCAGGTACTCGCAGTTAGTTAGTTAGTTCAATTAGTTGAAGCCGTCATTTTCTATTGCGCAGTCAGTTGTGACCGGAACAGTTGCTATAAATTTACTGTATCACTTTCTCACTTCTTCAGAATTGTTCAACTTCGTATGGTTCAGTTGCTATGATAAACATTAAGCTTTTCTTCGAGAAATATAATAGCAGGAAGAAAATGGAGCGAATGAAAATTAGCGATGTACTTATTTACATATCACATGTATCTTCATTGCGAATTTTCATTTCATTCTTCTCTTCTTGTTTACTAATATTTCATAGTTGGATCTAATTGGTTTTGCAGATGTTGAGGTTCCAGTCGCTTGCATAATACTGCTGTTTTTGTTTGCCCTTCAACATTATGGCACACACCGTGTTGGATTTCTATTCGCGCCGATTGTGTTGACCTGGCTGCTATGCATCAGTGCTATTGGTGTTTATAACATCTTCCATTGGAATCCGCATGTTTATGAAGCTCTCTCCCCATACTACATGTTCAAATTTCTGAAGAAGACTCAAGAGGCCGGGTGGATGTCTTTGGGTGGGATTCTACTGTGTATTACCGGTATGGTTCAAATATAGCAAGTTGTGTTATAAACTTCTTTTTTGCTTCACATATGCTTTATCTTTATCGGATATTATCATTTCTCTGTTCCAGGTTCAGAAGCTATGTTTGCTGATCTAGGACACTTTTCACAGTTGTCAATTAAGGTACACAAATGAATTCTTTTATTATTTGGAACTTTGAATTTAAATATTGGGAGAGTATATTGTATGAAAAATGATGAATTGTTCCAAAGCATAAGAAATTGGTAGAATAACTTTTCATATGAATAAATTCAAGCACAAGAATATCTTGTGCATTCATTAGTTACTACTGAAGAAATACCATTATGTCAATGATCTTTACTTGTACAGAGTTACTCTTTTATTAGATAAGTTAACTCATATGATCTACCAGGACCAGTATTTTTTACTTCTTGAGTTAATTGTATCTTCTGCAAAATGTAACCATAGCTTGAGAAACGTAAACTAAACCATATACGAAAAATGAGAAGTTACGTTGAATGGTGGATTTTTTTAGATCTAAATGGCCTCTTAAAAGATTTGGTAGTATATAATAGAATACATTGTTGTCCACGTAGCTGACAAACCTAGTCAGAAAAGACTGGCTTTTGTTTGACATAGAATGATGGATTTCATTGCTACACATCTTTGTTGTGTGCTTGAACCTTATAGTAACCTTTCTAGTAATGTTCAAAATCTTCAATTTTGAAATAGAAGGATGTTCAATTAGCACTTTTTCTATCATTGATAGCTGAGTATATTAATTCATCATTCATGGATATCAAGCCAAGAGAGAATAATCATCTAAATCACTTACTTTGCAGATTGCTTTCACCTTATTGGTATATCCTTCTTTAATCCTAGCATATATGGGACAAGCTGCCTATCTTTCTAAGCATCATTACATTGAAAATGACTATCAAATCGGCTTCTATGTATCTGTGCCTGGTAGGTTCCTTGTCATCTTCTCTGCTGGTACATATTTCATATGATGATTAGGGCCTCTTTGGTTTACGAAAATACTTTCTATTTTGAGCAATAATCACAAGTATGCCACCTTTTAAGTAAAAAAATTTAATTTCAGGAAACAGAATGAAAACAAGATATCATACTTGTAACTGTTAATGAAAATAGAAAACGAAAACTGCAAAGTTTTCTTAAATCTAACAGGCACCTAGTATTTGCTTGGCGGTTTGGCTTACTTTTCGTTTTCCTCCTTTTCAGTACAACTTAGATGGCCAGTTCTTGTAATCGCAATACTCCAAGCTGTTGTTGGAAGTCAAGCTATCATCACGGGAACTTTCTCAATAATTAAACAGTGTTCGTCTTTAGGATGCTTCCCGAAAGTGAAAATTGTCCATACATCATCTAAGATACATGGCCAGATTTACATTCCAGAGATCAACTGGAGTTTGATGCTACTTTGCCTGGCTATAACAATTGGATTCAGAGATACTAAACGCATGGGAAATGCAGCAGGTACTCTATTATCTCCACGAAATACATATTCTTGATGCAAACGAAAGTTGAAGAGCGATTGAATAACATACAATCATCCATTAAAACTTTGATTTACTATTTGAAAGAAGGAACTAGTAGATATAGTTTGATTTTGACTCTGATATCTTTGGTAAACACGACACCATGTTAGAGGCCCAATATGAGTAGTAATCCATTGCCATCTTATGACAGTTACTATATTGTATTGAGATGATATGGTATTATTCTTCCTTTTTGTGTGACCAAGTATCTTAAGCATTCTTATGGATATAATTATATCGAGTAAACCTTCAATTTACTTAGTTGTATTAATCCTGATCATGATTAAATTTGAAATTTGTTATTAATGAACTTTTCTTTTTTTTCGATTTATAGGCTTGGCTGTCATAACTGTGATGTTGGTGACCACTTGCCTAATGTCTCTAGTTATAGTCTTATGCTGGCACAAAAGTGTTCTGTTAGCCATTTGCTTCATAGTGTTCTTCGGCTCCATTGAAGCACTCTACTTCTCTGCGTCCCTCATCAAGTTCCTTGAGGGGGCTTGGGTCCCCATTGCCCTCTCACTCATCTTCCTTGTTGCCATGTATGTGTGGCACTACGGCACACTTAAGAAGTATGAGTTCGATGTTCAAAACAAGGTCCCTATCAACTGGCTCCTCACCTTAGGCCCCACTCTAGGAATTGTGCGAGTTAAGGGAATTGGCCTTATACACACCGAGCTTGTCTCTGGTATCCCGGCTATTTTCTCTCACTTTGTCACCAATCTGCCAGCTTTCCATCAAGTTCTAATCTTTCTCTGCGTCAAATCTGTCCCGGTGCCACATGTTAGACCGGAAGAAAGGTTCTTAGTTGGTAGAGTTGGCCCAAAGGAATACAGGCTTTATAGATGCATAGCGCGATATGGTTATCGCGATTTTCACAAGGATGATGTTGAGTTTGAGAGAGATCTTATTTGCAGCATAGCAGAATTTATCCGATCGGATACTTCCGAATACGGGTTAGGATTTGATCATTTCGAAGAGGATACAAAGATGACAGTTGTTGGAACATCATCGTCAACCATAGAAGGTGTGAGGATGTCTGAAGATGATGAAGATTGTGGTCATGATCATGATGATGGTGATCATCAAACAGAAGGGTCTTCAGAGTTGATGGAGGTGGTTAAGAAGTCTCCGGAAAAAGTGAAGAAGCGAGTGAGGTTTGTCGTGCCGGATAGTCCACAGATTAATTTAGATGCAAGGGAGGAGTTGCATGAGTTAATGGAAGCAAGGGAGGCAGGGATGGCATTTATAATGGGACACTGCTATGTGAGAGCAAAAAGTGGATCAAGTTGGATAAAGAAAGTTGTGATAAATTATGGTTATGATTTCTTAAGGAGAAACTCTAGAGGACCAACTTATGCTTTAAGTATACCTCATGCATCTACCTTAGAGGTAGGTATGATATATCATGTATGAGTTTTTGGTTAAGTATTTAACTTAGTAGTTTTGTAACTAGTGATCTTCTATTCATCATAAATGGTTGTGCCATTTTGTATAGTGACCCTCCAACCTTTTCTTTAACCTTTTTTCTTTCTTCTTAATTTGTATTATCTTGGTATATAAATAATAAATAAGCTGTTTGGAGGGAATACTTGGACCATTATATAAGCATTTAATGGTCCTAGCATTAGTACTATGAAATGAAGATCAAGTTCTAATTGTAAAATGATATAGCAGTGAATCTTTTGAATGAAAAGGACAAAACTTTGTAACATATCCCTTAAATTAGTCCTTGGTTATATTCTATATTATTCAGAAAATGCATATAACAATGTCAAGCTATGAAGTATTAAGTATGAACACGATCATAGTAAAATGTCAGTGTTCATGTACCACACTCCTGCATCTTAGGAAATACAAAGTAAAATACAACAATTAAATAGAATGTGATCATACCAATACTACCGCGCCGGATCACACCACCACAACTACGCAGTTAAGCATGTCTGAGCAAAAGTAATACACTGGTCTAGTCATGTAAAGCCTGTTAGATCCTTAGGATTACCAAAGGGTTCAATTCCTGGGAGTGACATTTGTTGGAAGAGACACTCACACACTCCAGAATGGATTAGTTCTTTATCCATAAGGCAAGGGAATCCTCTTTATGATATCAAAAAAAAATTCAAGTGGGTTCATAGGGAACTAATTTGAAAATCAGTAACCGGTCAAAGATTGGAATGGATATGAAATGAAGAGCACTAAGAAATATGTGAAAATCAATTTCCATATGTTTAGTACGTTAATGAATACATTCTATAATTCCAATAGAGCATTTCTTTGTCACAATGAAAGATTATTCCAAAGTATCTCAGAAGCAGTATTAGTCAGTATTATAGCTTGATCATGCGTTATTTTATCTTTGATTCTTCTTTTAAGAAAATTATTCTACTGAGAAGAATGTAATCTTTCACTCATAACAAATCCAAATATATTTTATAGCCCTTTAACTTTTATGTCAAAAAAGAAAAGGGGGCTTAGATTCCTAGAGAAACTTGCAATTGTAGAGACAAAACTCAAGAACAATGGAATTTCCCTTTTATAATTGAATCATAATTTTATAGAAACAAAAATTAAATATTAGAAGAAAATTTGTAAGAGACAAAGTAAAATTTTAATAGCCACCAATAAGAAATTGGTCTAGCATTTGGATAAAACTAAATTTCCGATTATCATACAAAACCAAAAAAATAATATTCGAATCCTAAATGTGACACCTGTTATAAACACAATACTCGAAAGGAGATTAGCCCATCATCATCTAGCAGGTTCATAGAATCACCCAATCTTTGATTCCAAACTAATTATTAAAAACATAAAATAGAACAAATTGAAAAGTTGTGTTAGAACATTTTTGGATATGTGAGCACACAAAAATTATTCAAAGTTATGATATCTAAGAAAAAGCCTCACTACTATGGTTGATAATGGTTAAGGTAGCGTAACATAAACGTTTATTTGCTTGACTAAAAGAGGAGGCAAGTTTGTTTTTTGACCACAATAGAAGCAAAAAGGAATGAAAATTAGATTCTAAGAGCTTAAATTCCTAGTGACAAAGATGCATTGCACATGATAAGTAATAAAAGGTGAATAAGAACATATATTAGAAGAATATAAATAAGGTGAATGCTTTTAACACTTTCTTCTTTTACTAATTTTATCCTCTTTTCTTTATGGAAGTGTATTTTCATAGTTTATATTATAGAAACAAACTTCCATACTTTAACAGAATACTAAAATAATAATAAATTAAAAGGAGTATCAAAACCATTCACCTATAAATAATTTTATTGAAACTCTTTTATAAACTATCAGTTTTTTATTCATTATTCATTTTTAATCATTATTTACTTTCCAGAATAAGTAATACAAATGAATAACAGATTATGTAAAGATTGTGTATAAATATTTATACTAAGAGTGCATAAATATTACCCTCCTTAAATAAACCTAAAGTTTATAAGGACATAATAACAATCAGAAACACAAATCTTAAATGTATTTTATCTCATCTCACTATCACTTCTATGTTCATATCATCACTAACTCTTTTTTCTTTCTCTATCTATCTGCTTTCTTTTTCTGAAAAAGGAGGTGCTGATTTAATTTAAAGATGAATAGCACTTTGCCACGTGGCTTTTTTCTCTTAGTTATGTGTCCCTTCTGAAAATGCATATTATATGATATGATATCATAGCTTATATTATATTAGACATAACATCCATGTAACTATAATGTATGAGCATTTCACACATTGAGTGTTGTTAAGTCTCTCTTATATGAGGAAAACAGATAATGGGTAAGAGTTGTTTTGTGATGCTTTTTGGTTTTGCAATTCTACTTAGTCTCTTCTCTACAACTTCAGCTACACCACATGCAAGTAAGTGCAACAACAAACTATGAACTCTAAACTGTTTATTTAATTCATTAACAAATTTCTTATTAATATTTCATGTGATTATGCAGAAATTGTTACTGGTGTTGTCTCCAACTTGGTTTCTGCTCTTCTTAAAAGGCTATGGTCACTAAAATCACCAGCCAAACCTGGTAAAAATCTTCCATTCACTTCTCATTTTCATGTTACTATGTTTGTCTCTCAGGGAAAGTTTGTGTAAACAGCTTAGTTAAACTCTTTTAAATAAGTTTTCTTCTACAAATAAGCTAAAAAAAAGTTTTTTTAATAAACTTTTCTGCTAAGCTTATTGAAATAAGCTAAAAAATGTATTGGAACAGTATAAGTTTTCTTTGTTTTTTTTAATAAGCTATTTGTATAAGTTTATTTTCATAAGGTCTCTATCTCTATGATCTCTTCCAAAGCATTTTCATATTGATCTTTTGTGTGGAATAATTAATTTTCATAGTGCAACATACTCGTTCCATGATGAAATTTGAGAGTGGCTACAATGTGGACACAATATTTGATGGAAGCAAGCTTGGAATTGAGCCACACTCAATTGAAATATCTCCAAATGGTGAATATCTTCTTCTTGATTCTGAGAACAGTAACATCTATGAGATTTCAACCCCAATGACTCGTTGTAAGATTTCTTTACTGAATATTTGTCTATGCTTCATTATTTCTTCTATTTAAATTCTCATTTGTTTGTGTTTCAACATTCTTGTTTTCCTTTGCTTCATTGTGCCAAATACTATATTAAACAAATTCATGTGTGTCCTTTAAGAATGTGTGTTGTTTGAGTTTTGCTTTATACTAGAAGGACTTAGCTTCTTTCCTAGAATATCTTTTGGTTGTGATAAGCTTTTGCTAAGTGTAAGAATCTACTTTTTAAAGTACAACATACCTTGGTAACCAAAAAAGAAAAAGTGCATCATAACTTTGGCTCTTCTACCTACAGAATAAAACCTGCATTTTGCAATCTTTAACTTTTCAAATGTTTTAATATAAAGAACAAAGTAGAGAATGAAATACAGAACCTAAAACATTGAATCACAATGTGAATTCTTATTCACCCCACTATAGTCCTTTACCTTTATTGTTAGTTCTTCTTTATTCTTTCTGTATAAGGTAAATGTCATATCCAATGTATATAATTTAATTTTCATCTTTCTAAATATATGGTTTTGCCAACATAATCTAGTTGGTTCATGTAATCGACCTCACATAGTGAAAAAAGACTTTAATGTTCTTTTAAAAAAGATATGCGTTGCATATTATCTTCCGTGTTAGATTTTTGTAGCTTGTTGAAATGATTAAACTTAAATGTTAGGTTCTGTTTGCGAGTTGAATTTTGGAGGGAAATGGAAGACTTTAGAGTTATGAAATACACTTGTGAGATGACTCTAAAGCTTTCTCTTTCCATTCCTTCACCTCCAAAACTCAACTCGTAGACGGACCCTTTGAGTTTCTGACAAATTTTCTGATGCAAAAGTCCTTTGGAATGTTTACAGTGAATAAAAAAGGCTTATGGAAAACTTTGCAAAATTTTGGCCTCATTGACATTTTACTAGTGACTTATGCTTCTTTCAACATAGAGCCACATTCTGGCTTGTTAAAAGTAGTCTAATTGATTGAATTCCAAGTAATAGTCTTTTCTGAGTGCCATGAAATATTCTTTCCATTTTTAAAAGAGAAATAATTGTTTGGTTTTGATTAAATGAATGGTTGAACCACAGATAGTAGACCTAAACTACTAGCTGGATCAGGTGAAGGGTATATTGGACACATAGATGGAAGGCCTAGAGAGGCTAGAATGAACCATCCTAAAGGGCTTACAGTGGATGATAGAGGGAATATTTACATTGCTGACACTATGAATATGGCCATCAGAAAGATCAGTGATGAAGGTAACAATGAACCAAATATGTTGTAATTCAAAAAATACAAGAGGGTCTTTATTTTCTCCATTTTCATGATCAGAAGAATATCATAAAATTCAATACTTCCCTCTCATTTCTACACTATTTGGTTGCACAAGAAATTTGATTAATACCCTTTTTACCAAACTAATCTAACTCTAACACAATGATTAAAATTGCGGACCGCAACGGCCGCAATATTGCGGTTATGGTGACAGCCGCAACCGCATCACATGACAATTGTGGTGTAATACTAAATCACAATAACATGGCCGCAATGCAACCACATATGCAACCATATCAATTTCAAAAGTATTTTTAAATTACAAAATAATTCACATCGCAATGACTGCAATCACAATAAACGCAAGCAACTGTGAAGGTAATCCCGATCGCGATAGCAATTTAAAACACTGATATAACATGCTTTTTGTTCAGGGGTGACCACCATTGCAGGAGGGAAATGGGGCCAAGTAGGAGGCCATGTTGATGGAGCAGGTGAGGATGCAAAGTTTTCAAATGATTTTGATGTAATATATGTTTCTAGTAGCTGCTCTCTTTTGGTGGTTGATAGAGGAAATCAAGCAATTAGAGAGATCCAACTCCATCAAGATGATTGTACTACTTATGAGTATGACAGTAACATGCCCTTAGGTATCACTAAGATATCTACCTTAACCTAATCTCATCTTTATTTTTAATACTTTGTGGCATGTTCATCTAAAAGATATTGAATTCAACATTTTAGGAATAGCAGTGCTTCTTGCTGCTGGATTCTTTGGTTATATGTTGGCATTACTGCAGTGGAGAGTGAGGGCATTGTTTTCTTCTCCTGATGTAAGTTATACACACATGCATGCTAATCATTTGTTAAACATGAACTTAGAATTTCATACCCTTGCTTCATTTTTCAGGATCCAAGACCTCCTCCACTAAGGAAAGGTACACAATATGCAGCACAACAAAGACCAACTAAATCAGTGAGGCCTCCTTTGATCCCAACTGAAGATGAAGAATATGATAAATCAGATGAGAGTTTCTTTGTTTCTCTTGGAAGGCTTTTTGTGAACTCTGGATCTTCAATGGCTGAAATTTTAGGAGGCTTGTTCTCAGGAGGATCCAAAAGGAAACCACTCCAATATCAATACCATCATCAACAACAGTACCAGAATCAGTTTTCAAATAGACAGCAGCATCATCATCATCCTAATGCATTGCCCATGCAAGAGAGTTTTGTTATTCCAGATGAAGATGAACCTCCTCCTCCTTTAGAAACTAGAAAAGCTTATCCTTTTATGAGTAATGAGATTGAAAAGCCGCAACAGTTTAAGCGAACTCGAGCTTATTTGAATGGGTGGGATGGTGATTATAATGAACAGCAACAACAACATCAACAACAACAACATCAACAACATCGTCCTAAGGTGCAACAACATCAGCAGCAGGTGCAACAACACCAACACCAACAACAATTGCACCAGCTTCACACACGTTATTCATCAACACCACAAAGTTACTATGAGGAGAGTCGTGAGACAAATGAGATAGTGTTTGGTGCAGTTCAAGAACATGATGGAAGAAGGGAAGCCATGGTGATAAAAGCTGTAGATTATGGGGATCCAAAATATAGTAACAACAATATTCGCCCTCGATTAAATTATGTTGGTTATTCCAATGGTTATTGATGATTACTGATTTCATAGCAACAAAAAATCAAGATTTCATAGTCATCGAATCAAAGTGACAGAAAATATGGTGACAAATCAAAAGGAAATGAAGAATGTTCAGGATTAGTCATGCTACTGTATAGGAGATACTATAAGTAGATGTTTTTTTCTTTAACCTAACAGTGAAACGAAACAAGAACTTTTAAGAATGCAGTATTCCATGAACCACTTCCATGCATTGTCTTCCATAAGGGAAAAAACATGGTTATATTGGAGCAACAGCTTGGAGACAATGAAACCGAAAGCCAAGCATTGATCACCATAATCTTGTGCACTATACTGTTCTATATCTTGTTAAGTGTTGTCAAGAGTATGTGCTTGTCTTTCACACATTTGCATTATTTTCTTTTCAGAACTTTTAAGTTTTTGTAGCTATGCAAGAGAGGAACATTTTCAGTATTTGCTGATTCCAAGTTCCCAGCATAAATATCTGCCTCTTCTTTAACTTTGCCCCACAATATAGTATGAAAGTCCAATTGATAGTATGGTAGCTCCAACTATAGTGTAAAAATGAAGAAAGAATGTACACAACCAAATAGTTCATAGTATATCAGTAGTATAGTTTTCTCAGGATCAAATAAAACAAAACAAGAATACATAAGTACAAAAATGAGTGGATTGCATCAATAGAATTGAATGGATCCATAATTAGAATCTACTCTACAACCAAATGAAGATGTAGTGTGTTTATAAAACTTGGACTTAGACTCATTTATTAGAAATCAATATTCTTTAATTTGAGGTTAAAATCTAGTTGTTGAATTTAGAAATGGAAACATCCGGTAGAGATTAATTATTTGTCTTTAAAAATTGATACACTAATGGGAAACAAGAAACAAACCTTTGTGGTAGACTATATATTCCTTTCACACCAACTAATCAACATTTAGTTAGGTTGGATTAATATTTCTAATAACACCTAACACTATTCTTATAATGGAGTCATACTTTTTCAGTAACATAATGAATAATGGACACGTTTGAATTTTGTACGCCAATTCACATTCATTGGTGTTCTTCAATCATAACTCTGAAACTAAAATATGCAGAAATCGAAGCCTTACCCCATGATTAATCAACAATTTATATTTGGTTAATGATTAAAGAATGATGAATAATACATTAGAACATGATTAAAGAATGATGGTTTTTTCTGAATTCCGTTTCACACACCAAAGTCCAAACCCTTATACTATTTATTTGTATGACTCTAAGAGCATACATTTTTATGACGAAAGAATAATAAAAATGTGGCTTTTTCTGAAATGTCAATGGAATCTTTGGCTGTTGGCAACTTGTATCATGTTCTAATAATATTCGTTAGTGATGCGAATTAGTAGTATTTTTTTATCATGTTATGTTTCTAATCTTTCCTTGATGTCTAATTGTGGTTCCAGTTACGCAATTGTGATCATTATGGTTTGTTGCCACCCAACCCTATTACTACTCTTGTCAACACTATTGTTGTCATTAACATCACTATGCCACCTCCATACTGGCACATAAGTTATTATTGTTACTATCATCTCCTTATTTCATTATAGCTACCACCACCATTATTGAAATTTAGGTGCTCTAGTGTGTTCTTATAAAAGGGCACCAATTTTCCAAGTTGAGACATTATTAATAGAATAGCCATCAATTTTTCAAGTTGCCACCATTCCGACAACACCAAAATGGCGAGCAACCAGAGCCCATTGATTTATGGATGGTGTTTGATGCTCACCTTACAAATGAAGTATTTTTTTAGCTTATCTCCAACCATTTTAGTGATGCATGGTTTAGTGTGATTAACTTGTGTTCCACCCCGGATAAACCGAGTAGATATCTGATCAAAAGTCACGACATCGTTATTAACCAAGACCGAACAATGTTGAACGCAAGGTCATTGATGCATTTCTGATTCGCCATTAATACACCTTTGGCACGCCATTAACGCGTCTCTGACTTGTCATCAATGCGCCACTGACATTTCACCTGTTACGTCGCCTATAACCTTTATCTACCCCCAACAGGTCGACAATAGCAGATCTGAAGTGTGGTGAAGGACAACATGCCTGAATCACAACCAGCCAAAGGCAGATATCACGTCCACCATCCCAAAACTCTATAAATAGAGAACTCACACAGGAACTATCAATTAATATCTCATTCTCTCATTTATTACTTGCATTCAATACCTCATGCTCTCACTTTTCTCTTATTTACTCTCACTCACTCTCTAAAACCACATACTGACTTGATAGTCACAGAACTTTTTCAAATACCTCCCTCGACAGGTCCAGACAATATTCCGATCAAGACTCTTGACTTTTATACTCAACCGGACATCTAATTCCGACCATATCCGATCAACATAAAAGAACAACTTGAATTACAACTGAAAATTCAGATTATCTGGTTGAGTTCAAGTCAATAAAACAATCTTCAGATTGATAGTGTTCCAACTTGTTAACCTAATTGGATGGGTTTGTTTTGTATGACATTTTCAACAAATCTTGTTCTCATCAACGAAACATTGTTATTTAAATTTGTATATTACCCCAATATTTAACTAAACTATATACTATTGGATTAGCTCCTTATTAATTAATAATCTGTGATATATTTATTTAAAAAGATATTTATTCGTTTAAATGGATGGACGTAGACTATTAGTTTTATCAACATACACTACTTCTACTTGGAATAAGGAAAGCAAAAAACACCTTTTATCTATGGTGTACTGCTCAAATTTTATGACAAAAAAATCATTTTGGGGTCTAACATCTTTATGTCAAGTTTTTTTTATTCTATCTATCTGCTTTTAGTTAATGCTCAAGCATTTCCCTCTTGGAATGTTTGAAACCTTTTATTGTTCATAAAGGACCATTTATTCATATAATAATGTTATATTCTCGTAATATTCATCATAATTTCTTAGAATAGATAAAAAAATTAGTATAAAGATATATCATTTTTCTTACTCATATCATGCAAGGAAAAGAGGATGGTGCAACAAACGTGGAGCCTTGTCTCAAAAAAATATTATTAGTAATATCTAACCTAAAGTTGTGGAAAAAATATTATGCAAATTTATATATTGTGAATTTTATATATTATCAATCATTTATTCATTATTTTATTTTTTAATTATCATTGACTCTTAAAAATATAATATAAATGAATGATTGATAATGCAGTAAGTGTACATAAAAATTTTACACTGATATTGTACAAATATTATACATCAATATAAAAAATTAAATGAGCTATTTCATTGTTAGACCTAGGCCTATGACTAGCAGACCAATCTAACAAAGAAGTGAAAGAACCAAAGAACTATTAATTTCAAGGATTATTCAAAGAGTCTCCTCGGTGTCCAAAAACATTAATTGAGGAATATAAATATGATAAATTTGTATTGAAAAACAAAATTCATATTTATTAATGTATTAAACGTGATAGTTTTCCATACAAAGTAGGAGTAACAAATTTTTTATGAGTGTAAAATGTGTGCATACACAATCAGTGCATCATCTATATTTATTTGCAATACTTTTATTTGAAAGTTAATAATAACAAAAAATCAATGATAGATAATGTGGTGAAGTAAAAAACCTTTACAGGTCAGTGTATATATCTTTTTCCCATCTTTTATTCCTTAACAATATGATTGCCAATTTTAAACATAGACAGTTGCAGTGTTGCATAGAGTGAATCTAGCTTTGTCTGCTTAGCTTGTTGACAATATATATATATATAGCAGCAGCAGCATGCACAGTTGTACTAATTCACTATCACTGCAGAAATTTGGAACCAAGTAACATATGTTAGCCCACCACTCACAGGTATTAAATTACATTTTGGCTCTATTTAGCAAATCATTTTTTATGCATAGGGTAGGAATTATATCCCTCATATAATACCAAAAAATCAAATAATTCACTAATTGATTTTACATTTATTTTATGATTGTAAACTGGGTCAGTTTTCTTCAAAATTTTCATATAAGTCAATGAAGAAAAATTGACTTAACTTGAGAATAAGTTTTTTAAACTTATTTTAAGAGTAAGTTTTTTTAAATTGACTTATTATTCTGGCCATCAATTCTAGATAAATACAACAGTTTCAATTAATAAATAGATCTAAATTATTAAATATTAATAAAATTGGTAAAACTTATGTGAGTAAATGGATCCTCCCTTTAGGTAGATTTGATTTCGAAATGAAATTGATACATATGAGAATTAAAATAATTGAGTTATTTAATACATGGAGATTGAGGATATGATGATTCCACATATTGGAAGTTGGAGTTGGTTGGTAACATGCTATCCACCGACTAACCTCTTCACAAAGCTAGTCAAATTTTAAAATACAATATCCAACAAAGAAGATACCAACATAAGCAATTAAAACAAAATGATATTATTAATTAAATTATAATTCATGTGCAACTCACTCTCCCTTAAATTCCTCCATTTTGCTTTTCTGCCTCCTCCTTTACCAATCAACTTTGTGTGTCACTCTTTCCTTTTTTTAACTATTTTTTCCCATTTCTTTTAAAAGTTTAATAAGATACCATTCTGGATTATTTTCCATTATATTCATCTTTACTAATATAATTTACATGATGATGACTAGATTGTTAGTGATTATTACTATATCAAGCCAAAGTATTGCTTAACTTAGGCTTGGTTTATATTTGCAGAAATAAACAAAGATAACGAATTTCATTATGAGAAAAAGATGTATGCATTGATAGTGTATAAGTTTTATACACTGTCATTGTATCATCATCATTGATTTTTTATTATTGTTGACTTTTCAGAAAAAGTAATCCAAATGAACAGTGAATGATAAAGTGCATGTGTATAAATTTTTACACATTTTACACTCTTTTCATTATATAAGGACAAGTAAGATATTATTATGTATCACATTTTAATTATGGATTTAATATGTATACAATGACAGTGTAAATATTTTTTACACTGTCACCCACCATTCACATATTAATTATTATTAACTCTTAAATAAAAATAAAAGTAATATAAATCAACAATAGATACTAACAGTGTATAAAACTTTACACTAACAACGATGTAATTCTAGAGTGTAGATCCACCTCATCTTTCATCCTTTAAATTTAATCTGTTTTAAACGTAGCTTAGTATATGCAATTCTAGGGTTTAGATCCAGACACGTATTAAGGTTCTTAGAACAATTCTCTTATCAGCATTAGTATAGTATAAAATCCTGCTAGATCTATAGAATAACAAAAAAGGTTAAATGATTGATTCATGTGAACGATACTTATTGGAAATGGCAACCACGAACTATGAAATGGATTAATTTCTTACCCATAAGGTGATAAAATATCCTTCATAATACCACCCAAAAAAACACAATTGTCTTGCTCTTACACAATATTGGATGGTTGATAGTCTTTCAAACCAATGGTTCACAAGGTCAGGGTTTTTGTGTCATTTTAATTTTTCATTATAATTTTCTGATGATATATTTTCATTAATGAAGGTACTAGAGTATAAGGCTCTCATCTTATACAATTTGAAAAGGTGGATATGTACAAGTACATAATCTATTCCCAAGGAGTCTATTCTTAAGATTTGAACATATGTCCTCTAGTGATACAAGATAGCAACTTCACTATTATACTAAGACTTTCACAAATATTATAATGTTTATTTTATTTTATTTCACATTTTTAAAATTTTGTAAAGAAAATGATAAGTTGTTTTACCATTTCCTTTTAAAAAATAAGTTCAAACCCAAAAACAAAATGAAAATAGAAATCAAAGCAAACACTGCTTATTTTTTAGTGTAAGCAAGGATATTTCCTTATATATTTTAAGTGTGTGACTGCCCTTCCCAACAAGTATCACTCATAAAAATTAAATCATTGACATTTTAATTTATATGAGAATCTAATAAAGTCTTATACCAGTTCACCAACGCCCGTGTTGGTCACCTTAGCCATGGTTAAAAGAATGCAATTCTAATCTACTTTTGGGACTAATTGATTATAATTGACATGATAAATGACTTTTTCAGCAATGTGAGGTGGAAAGTGAAGCACCACTAAAACTATAGCCAAATTTTTGAATCAAAACTTATCACAAGTATAAAGCTTTCAAGGATCCCACCATCACAATTCATAACCCAACTTCCCAGCCTAAAAGAAACATTATCAAACCATAAAAGGTTTGTTGTGTTCACACTCTCCCAAAAAGTATGAGCCTTAATAAAGAAAAAGAGATTTTAAAACAAAATTTAAAAGCTTAATAAAGAAAAAGAGATTTTAAAACAAAATTTAAAAGCTTAAAAGCTAAGAAAGCAAATGCACTGGCCATTAGTCATGATCAATAATGATAAATAAACAATGGTTGTAATATAGTTGTAAAAGGATGGATTAGAAAAAAAAGTTTATTTATGTATTATTTGTTGAAAAAAATAATATCACAGAGTCAATATAATATTTTTATTTAAAAAATAAAAATAATTAACATATGAATTATGGATATAAAATGACAATGTGAAAACTCTTTTACATTCTATAAATAACTATTAAACTCTTTCTAAAAAGTGGTACAAAAAAATCAATATGTATAAGAAAACATTGACACAGAAAGAGACAACTCTGGCTACCAAATTCAATAAAAAGTCATATCTCTCTACAGTAATTTTTGACAAGTAAATGGTACAAATTTGTTGGGTAATGATGGAGTTGAAAAATCTAGCAAGCATAATTTATTGCACTATGCATAACCAATCAATAAGAAAAGATCAACATTTTCTATCATGAATCTAATTTCAACACAACATGGAGTCATAATTACCTGTTTGAAAAAAGAAAGACAAATATTTTCTTATATCTTCTAAACTTAGGACCATACACAATTCAACATTAGCTTAGCAATATTTCATATGAATTCTAAGGCAAGGAAAGCTATAATCAATGGATTGAAATGAACTCAAATGAAAGAAAAAAAAGAGATGCAATTGTTATATCTTCTTAATTTGGAATCATAATACAGTAACATCATTCCACAATCAGTCATCACAGTTTCAAAATTAGCACACCAAAATTTTCTAGGAATTTCACTCCAAAGGGGAAGCTATAATCAATGGATTGAAATGAACTCAAGAAGAAAAAATAATGATGAATGAAGATAAGTTTGAAGCTAGTTTCATACCCCTTCTGTTTCCCTCATCCTAGGTAACTCTGTGTTAAGAAAAGATGGCATGCTGATTTGAGGAGTCTCATTAGAGCTAGAAAACTTTCCCTTCTTTGGCCACAGCCAGATTTTGGAGACAGAAAAGCTTTCACCTTTACTCACACTTGTAATCTTCTTTGCTTCTTCCATATCCTCCTCCACTGAAAGCTTCTCATTCTCACCTTGTTGTTCATTTCCTTTGGATGTGAACTTAAAATTTCGACATTTTCGGTCATGGTTCAAGGCGACCCTGAGTTCGGAATTTCCAACCACATATTGGTAAGATCCCATAGAGTAACATCTTCTTGCATCCAAATTACTACTACTTGTTTCTCCTACACCACTCTCCCCATCTTCCTCTAAACTCATCTTCCTGAATTTACCAAGCCTTATAGGGAAAACCCCTTTATCAACCACTACACTTTCTTCAACCACAACTTTCTTCTCCTTATTAAATCCACTTTCCACATTACAAGGACACCCTTCATCTTCTTCCCTCAAATCATCAAAATCAAACATTGGATTCTCAATTGAAAACCCTTGTGTAAGGAGTGTCCCTCTACAAAGAGGGCATGTTGAGTTTGACAAAAGCCAAGTATCTATACAACTTATATGAAAAGCATGGCTGCACATAGGTAACAACCTTAGCTTATCCTTTTCAGAAAACTCACATAAACAAACAGCACAATCAAATGGCTCTTTTGGACCCACAATCTCTTTGTAATGGAAAACAGGAAGTGCATCAATGAAAGCCTGATCTAAACCTGAGTCATGAAGATGAAAAAGCTGCTGAAGCTGTCTTTGGAGAGCATCAGAGGCTGAAATTTCATGCCTGTTGTTAGATCTAGGAGATGAAGATGAAGATGGATGCTTTATGAGAAATCTAACAAGCAGGTGGAGGATACCAGAAATGAAAAAGAGAACAGCTAGAATCACTATAATGAAAAGAATTGCTGGACTTATTCTAGTACCAGAAGATGGTGTTGAAGTTGAAGAAGACATTGGTTCTTGTATTGGTGGAGGATAGTAGTTCAAGTAACCATCTTTTTGGTGGATTTGATGATGAATCCATTGCATCTTCAAATGGGTATGCTCAAAAAACCAATTACCATACATGCCTTGTTTCTAACACAGATCAAAGTAAACTTGTCTCACATAACACAATAATCCATCCTAGTCATATTTTGACACTAAAATACAACAAAAACTTCAACAAAGCTTGCAGCTTTTAATACTCAGATTCCAACCAAAATGCATCTATTTGTTCTACAAAGAAGTTACTTTTTTTTGTGTATTTATTATGCAAATCATTTCAAATGAATATGCATAATATTGATGGAGCAATCATAGGAGAGAAACATAAATATGATAACTTTTTATCAACAAGTTGAACTAAACTCACCAAACATAATTTATGGGTATCTCACCATTTGAGTGATTTCTATCTTCAAAAAAAATAACTTTTGAACTATCATCAAGCACATAGATAAGCTAATACAGATTAGTAGATACCTAAGAAATGTATAAAAAAATAAAAAGAGAAAGTTAATGGGTTTCTTTGTTTATTTGTTTCAATGCATTGAAGGTAGGGGAAGGAGGAGACACTTTATGAGGTTGCTTAGATATGTGAGTAGTGTGAAGGAAGAGAAAAGTGAAGTGTGAAACGCATTCTCTAGGCTTGTGTTTGTTGTATATGTGTGTGGTCTAAACTTGTCTTAACTTTGGTTTTGGTTACAAAGTAAAGAATCCAAACTCCAAAGACTAAATGTGAAAAGTAGCACTACTTCCCCAAGTGTTAAGGGATTACACAAACAAAGTAACAAACAAACATATCCAACTTTAATCTCACTATCCATATGAGCAATGTGGGCCCACAAGCCTACTATGTAAAATGGTAAACTTTAAATAAAATGTGATGTAGTATGTTTTTTTTATGATGTAGTATGATTTGTTGAATTTAATAAAATATATCATTTTTTGTTTGTATTTTCTTTTAAACTTTTTTATTTAATTTTATAAATTTGTTTACTTTTTTATTATTTATTAATGTTACTAGGTGCCCATTAATCCATTTTAAAATTGATAAGGAATGATATATTCATATTGCATACTTTCATGATAAGAGCACAATAGATTGGAATTGAAACTTGTAATATATCTTTCTTCTTTTTTTGTTTCCCACGGAAATTCTCGCACTAGAGGCAATCCTATCCAAGTCAGAAACATCCACATGTATATGGGCTAACTCTCCCAGTGGACATTTTCTCCATGGATAGGACTCGAACCCAATACCTTACTTAAAGAGAATCAAACATGTACCACTTGAAATAACGTCCATTTAAAAGGTTGCTTCTTTAATGATACAGTTTATATGAGTAACTACTCAAATCAAGATATTACCTATTTTTTGAAATGATTAAGTTCTCATAGTCTTGGGCATTGTGAAGTAAACACTTTTGAATATTTTGAATGATAAAATTATCTTTAGTTGAAAGGCAATATGATATCAATTAAGCTTAACCTAATTGGTAAGATTAAATAATATTGAGTTCAAGTCAAGACCATGAAGATTTTTAGGTGAAAAGTTTAGGTGTATAGAAGTATCTACTTGTTAAGGATAGAGATAGACGAAATTCCTTATGCAACTCTCTCTTCTCCCAATTTTTTATATTTGATTGTTTGTTTGTTACTAACAGTGCCTCTACAAAGGTATATGTGTGTTGGATATAACATAAGATAAGATGAAATGGTTCTAGGATTTATTAGATAGAAAGAAAAAAATATGTGAGATGGGTCCACAAACTGGTGGATGGTCCGAGTGAACAATTGGGTTATTAGAAGATACTTTGAGAGCTTTTGTCTTGAAACAAGGAAGTGAGAACCAATTTTTGCCAGTCATGAGTTTACTTAAGACAACAATTTTCATGTTAGTATTGAGATGGTACCCTATGAAGCATTTTATGGAAGGTGTAGCACACACCTATGTGTTGGCTTAAGACCGGAGAGAATGTATGTACTTCTAGGACTAGAAGTCATCCAACAAAGAACATAGACGATCAAGATAATCGAAGAAAATATAAGTATGACACAAAATCGGCATAAGAGCTACTATGATAAGAGAGAAAGAAATCTTTAAAATTCACTTCAAGAATGAGGTCATGTATTCATGAGAAAAGTTACATTATTGGAATAGGAAGAGATGAAATTTAGAAAGCTTACATCTCTATTGATTGGACTATATCAAGTTTTGAAGAAGGTTTGACCAAATAGTGCATCATATCGCTTTACCTCATTTTCTGTCATACAAATAGCGTATCAAATGTTTAATGTGAATGTTTTTGGCTGTAAGGTTTTGCCCTAGTGTCTCATGAAAAGTAAAACAAGGGAAAAAAAAGAAAAAAAAAGGTAGGTAAAAGAAATAAATGACATATATGATAAGCTAGATTTTTAAGCAAGATCCTTGAGTGTATCAAAGAGACATATAATAATGAATTAAATATTAGGTAAGAGTATCTTTCTACTCAAGAAATCCTACAGAAACTCCTCGGTTTATGTTAGCAGAACATGGCTTTTCTTTGTACTATAAAGTGACCAAACAATTAATTAATGGTTACATGCAAATGAAGAAAAACATGGCTAACATTCTCAAGTGTTTTTATGGTGTGATCCTCTTTTTTTCCTTCTTTCTTTTTGTTACAAGCCGTGAGTTATACCTCTTCTTTTCCTTCTTAATTTTATTTTTTTTCTCTCATTTATGAAATTTTTCTTTATTTTGAATTGCATCACAGAAGTAATTTCTTGTGAGGAAGATAGTGACTGTCACAAGTTGTTCCATGATGCACTTTGCATTGGTGGTTGGTGTCATTACCCTTTCTTTGTATACAGTTAAGTCAAATAATATTTTTTTCATTTCTTTCAAGGTTGTAAATACATATGCATGTTTTAAGGTTTTATTCTTATGATTTCTCTCATTGTTTGTGTTATAATTCTTTGATCTTTTGATTTCTTTAACAGATCCAGAAGGGCATTAAATTATAAAATACACAAGTGCTTTCAACTTTCTTTGCCTTTTGGATATATGAAGAAAAATAATCTTACTCAAATTTATAGAAGACAATATACATGATTATGTAATAGTTTGTAATGTAATAATTGTTTGTTCTCCTTATATATTTAGTGTAATAACTTTACAAATACTAATACATATTTTAAGAGTCAATGGAAGGAATTATGGTGAATGAGCTAGTGATTTTTTTTGCTTTGTTACCAAAGGCTTATAAAAGCAATTACTATCACATTGACTCATCCCTATTGGGCATTTGCTTTATGAAATAATCAATAATTTAACCAAAACATGGTGTAGTGGACATAAGTGAATGGGAAATAATGACTTAAACATGATTCAGAAAATGATGAAAAGTTATCTAACAAGAAAAGTTAGGTTACCTTTGGAGACAAAGTTCCATTCTTCATTAGTTCATTCTCTTCTACAACTTTTTTATAAAAACAAAGAATTAAGATAAATAAAACACATGATTATATATTATCATTACTATATTCTGATATAGTAACAAAAAAGAATGTATATATGGTGTAGGAATTTGTTATTTTCCTCTAATGATACATATGAATAATGAATGAAATCAAAAACTCATGATCTTATTAGCCTCTTCTCTTTTGAGAACAGCAAGCAATAACTCACTCCACATATCAACAGGACCTGGCATACACCAATGAGTACAATCATTATAACCCTTCATCCATTGGTTACCCCAATACTCACTAGGGTGTCCATCTGGTCTCATAAGCATGGCCCTAGACACATCCACTACTTCAAATCTCTGACCCTTTTTCTTCCCTCTATTCCTTGCTCTCTCAAACTCTTCCATTTGAATATTCCTTAGTTGCCAATCAAATAACCCATAATTTACCTCCCCTTCATTTATAGGACTTGTCCTATTACAATTCCCTCCATTGTTCCATGCACCATTCTCAAAATGTGCTGGTGCAAATGTCCTAAACAATGTAAGTGTCTTTCTACATTTGTTGCATCTATTGATGTGTTTGAATGCAGCACGAAATGCCATTCTGAGAATGTAGTCTGAGTTGTAGTGTGTGACATTTTGTTCTGGACAAAAGAGACAACCAACTAATTTACCAGCTTCATGAAGGTACATTATTCTGAAAAACCAATGTCCATCTGATATTATTGCATAATCTAAGTCAGGAAATGGTTTAGACCAATCATCATCTATTTTGTCTAATTGAATGTCAAAAATGCTGCTTCCTGAACCATTTACCATTCTTTCTTCACCTACTATTAGGAACCTGCTCCATATCATCATTAGAGTGAAGTCATAGTTAGGGAAATACCATTTCCTGTATCTATCCTCTGAGTCCTTGTATATAACCTTTGGAATTTCTTCCTGCAAAATTTCAATGAAAAGTGTGTCACTCCAATAATATTGTACTACGTAAAATTTTGTATTGTTAAGGATATGCTCTAAGTGGCTTTATTATGGCCAATGACTAAGCTTTTATTAACATATCAATCAAAAGCATGCATGCATTCAAATGATTCGTCAAATATCCTCACGTATCGATGTCTGACACGTATCCGACATGGATACACTCGGATTCGCGAATGATATGTATTCATAAAGTATCCAAAAATTAAAATAAAATAAATAAATATTAAGATATGTATCCGATTCGTTTTCACAATATAGGGTATATGGATTCGTTTTCAGTAAAGCATAGAATATATAGATTCGTTTCCAATAAAACAGGATAAGATAGATTCGTTTCCAATAAAACATGATAAGATAGATTTGTTTTCATTAATATATGATAAGATAGATTTGTTATGGAGGACAATGATTTTAGGATAGATTTGTTTTCATTAAAATAAGATAAAATAGATTTGTTATGGAGGACAATGATTTTAAATTTCCATTATGTTTTTTACTTTGGATATTTTGATTTACACTTATAATTTTATCATATTTTATGTGTTTTTATTATTTTATACTCGTATCCCTGAACGTATCGTATCCTGTATTTTAAAAAAAATGTGTATCGACGTATCGGATACGTATCGTATCCGACACATGTATCAGTATTCGTGCTTCATATCATTCACGTACTCTTTCATTAGTTTCATATATTCTCTTTGATACACTCTTTTTTATTGGATGAACTTGATGAATCCAAAATTCCAAACCTTCTCCATCCATATTGTATATGAATGAATGTTTGATTTGGCAAGACCCGATTAAAACAAAGGGATCGAGATAAGAATCCATGCATTTCAATGATTACTATCATTAAAATTATATACAGATTATATGATATATAATTTTGGTATGTTGTGATCTCTTAATGTTGAATATGTGTATGATCTCTTAATAATAAATTGCTATTTTTTTCTCAACCCATGTTAGTTCTTTTAGAGGAGATATTGATTAGTCAAACTCTTAAACAATTATTTATCATAAAACACATAAAGATATGAGTTGTTGTTTAGCATTTGTTGACCACATATGATTGTTCAAATCTTCCAGCTGTACATTGAATTAAGGGCGTTCCATAGAAAAAATCCATTTTTAAAATTATTTTATTATTAAATAATTTCAGAAGTTACAAATCCTCATTTTTTTTTCACAATTCCAGTTCAACTCCAATACACCATCCAACTCAATTAATAAATTACTTTTGTTCCTCATATTTTTATATTTCCATCCTTTTCTTTTCTTTTAAGGATACATAAATAAATGTATAATTTAATGTTGAGTTTCTAAAAATATAAGGAAGGAAAGGAGTAAATCATCTTCTTTATATCTTAATTTTTTCTCTCAATTATGAGGAGTGGAGGATGATTAAACAATAATATTTTATTAAAGATAAACCAAATTTTTAGACTGGTTTCCTAATCTATTTGTAAGCTCAAATATCAAAACATAAGGAAAAAAATAGTAATCAATATCCATTTAGCCAACAACTCACCAAAAGAAATTGCTTCTGGATACTTATCATATCACACATTCAAATAAATTGCCCATACTAATAAAATTAGTTATTTTTCTTGATTTTTAAAGAATAATATATAATCATACTCTCAGTTTATGTATTGATAATCAAATTTTTAAGTATGTATTATTAGTGTTTTCCAATATTCATTTGTATTATTAGTGTTTTCCAATATTCATTTGTATTATTTTTATTTAAGAAGAATAGAGTTAACATATTAGATGAGCTGCACATTAAAAAAACATAGTGCATGCATATTAAACCCAACTTTTGATATGTGAAAAGTGAGAAAAAATAACAAAGGTTATATAGAAAGTGTAAATTATTTTATATAAAGTTGTAACAAATTTTGTAAAAAAATATATTATAATAAGGAAGAGATAGAATATTTCAATTTCTACAAAGTCTCATTTGACGAGAATATTTTCAAAGTTATTTATTTATTAATTTTCCATATAAATAAATTGCATTAAATATTTTACAAGCCTTTCTCTCCCTTCTGTTTCCAGTTGCAAGAATCACATTCCCGTTTGGTATTTGGGTGCATGCAAAACATTTTTCAATTCAAGTTAAGCCAAAACTTTATGCTATATTTGTGTGTATGCAAAAAAATATGTACTTCAACTGATTTTCTTAAAATTTCAAATGGCTCCCTAACTAATTAAAATATTTTGTAATTGGGTCCATAAACGCATAGAAAAATATAAGACCAAATTATAAAGTTTTTTAATATTTGAATTTACCAAAAAAAGGTTTTGTTAGAATAGCTTAAAATGGAGTAATTTAAGTTAAAAAGTGAAATTGAGTTTGTATAGTCTTTGACATTAACCTGTGACAAAATGCAGACGAGAGAATCCATGTGGTTCCTAGCCACAGAGTCACCAATGAATGCCATTTTTTTGCCACGAACCATGTTGAGGAAAATTCTTGAATCAAACCTTGGAAGGTCACATTCATAAGGCTTCCATTTCCAATTGAGAAAATCTCTGTCCTTTCTTCCATGCTTGAAACAGTTCTTGCTATCAGATATTGTGGTGCAACTTGAATTTGTGTAATAGGATGATAACCCTTCTAATGATGGAACCCAATGACCCTTAAATAAATCACATGTTTTCTGTTCTGAAAAAATAATTCATATATACAATTATGTTTATTAATTTTTGTAGATGGGAAATCAAATACAAAAATATTCTATGTGAAATAGATAAATGTATATATTATCAAATATGACTAATAGAAAATTTGACTAATAGAAATTCAATAAAATAAGCATATTGAAGGATTATAAATATGATAATTTTGAAACTTACCCTTATATGGTTTAGATGAAGAAACATTTGTTGTTTGTGTTGCATGCTCTTGATCTTGCTTTTGTGACCGGTATTGAATGATGTCAGGACCTTGATTATGCAATAGAGAGAAAGGGTTTGTAGAATTGAGAAAGTAGAAGATAAAAGTGGAGGTCAACAACAAAGATATTAGAACAAAGAGTACCACACTTGTCCCTATATTCATGCATTTCTCCCTTTTGCCACTGCTATGAGTATGGAACTTGTCATGAAAAAGGGTATTAGAATACTTCATTGTGAAAGAGAAAGAGAGAAACAAGGGTGTGAGAGAGAGAGAAGAATAGTGTGTAAAAGGAGAGAACCATAAGAATCAGAATAATAAATGAAAGAATAATAAACCTAACTTCCTATATCTATAACTTCCATTTTCGGCTCATGTCTCTCAACTTGATTTCCTATTATTTGTAACATAGAATTTATATGTTATAAATGTCAAATGTAATTTTTTGTACTAAATATTGTAATTTGTAGTTGAGTTTATTCGATTGATGTAATTGGTAATTTTTTAAATTAAACATTCATATAATTGAGTTACTCACAATTATTTTTGTATCTAAAGTTTATGATTTGAGCTAAATCAGTCAAATAAATTTATCAAGTTTAGAACGTAATATGTAAGATTGTCATGAAATGTTTTTCAACTATTACTTTCTATAAAAATGATTGCACAAATTATGTATTTATCTAACGTATTAATAGACACTCTCATGCATATCAATTAACATTCTCATTGCTTGGTACTAAGTTCTCAATATTGACATGTTATAACACTACTTGAATTGTAGGGGGAAAAGTTTGATTATAATTTATATTTGAAGAATTTATTCATAACACTACAATAAAGTCACAAAATCACCTTGTGAACTATAAATATTTGACTTTCATGAGCTTGGAATTGGAAGTAAAAGAAATAGGAAAATATTTACTAGATTAGTTTTGATACAGTAAAACTTTCAAATCATGACAAAAATAAAAAAATTTAAATCCTTAAAATATAAATAACCCCACCTATTAGTTATTTAGAAAATAATGATAATTAGAAGAATTCTTATATGCAATGACAAATATTAATTATCATTGACTCTGCTCTAACTTTAATATTTATTAACCATAGATTACACTACTTAGGAGGAGGGGGAAAGAAAATTTATCATTTTTCTGATGATTTGGAGTCATCATCATGTTTTTGTAAACAAAACATAGAAAAATCTCTTTATGCCTAATTTTAGGTGATATGGTTGTCGAATTAAAGTTCTGAGTTCAGGAGTCGAATACGAATCAGAGAATATATTATAAAAAGGAAAGATATAATACTAATTGATATTGTTCTCAATTTTATTTTATAAAAAAAAATATTTATATTTATTATTTAAAGGAAATACTTTAATTAATCAACAAGTGAAAGATAGACATCCGTGGTGACACGCCTCCATCAATGGATGGTAGAGGTAATATTAATGATTATGATTATTTCTCAACTAGAAGCAAAAACACACTCCTTTTAAATTCTCAAATTAAATTTTACAATTAATTGTGTAATTTAATGATAATTTTAGATTTATATATTATTTTTTAAATGATAATTAATTAGTCATTTTTGAAAAAACTATACTATTTTTTTTATTAAATAGGTTAAAGAAAAAGGTGTAATGGGAGTCATGAATCGTCCCCCTATTCTAGAAGATGATAATTTCAATAGTAATTATTGCAACTATTTCTTAATCTAGGATGGAAGGAAAGATATGACACAAGTAACAACCTATATCTTAAAAGTTAAAATAATATTTTTATAAATATTTTTTTAGTTTTTAAAGATTATTATATAATTTGTTACTATTAGCATTTAATTATTTAACCATTATTATATTTTATTTATTAATATAAAATTATTTTTATATTATTAAAATAAAAGGAGTATTTATTATTATAGAATCGTAGGAAATAAACAAAAATATGTTGAAACAAAAGATAATAGATATTACATATGTGTGCCTTGTGTCAAAGTTTTGAAACTCTCATTCGAAATTAAACCATCAAAGACAATAAAATGATATTAAGATATCTAATTAGTTACAGATCCACGTGTGTTTTTTTATGAAAATATTTTATTAGTTTTATAAAGCCAAGAAGAATAGTTATAATATCTCATGTTAGGTAAGAATATTTTATTTAACATTATAAAACCCAAAGAATTATCAAAATGCCTTTTTTGGACAAAAAAACATTAATGTGTTTTTATAAAATCACAAAAATATTGTAATACACATAAACAGGTATATTTAACATTATAAAATCATAAAAATTAGCAAAATGCCCTTTTTGAATAAGAATTTATTAATAATTTTATAAAATCAAAAAATTATTGTATCACTTATAAATATGTATAAATAATTATTAAACATAATTCCATTTAAATTGTCTTTTTCGTTTATTTTTTATATGTAAAAATAGGTCACATTAAGTATTCATACACTATTAAAAAAGTAATATATATTATGATGGATGACATATTAATAATGTAAAAAAAATTACACTAAAAGTACATATATATTAAACTTTTAACTAATTTTTGTTACTAAAAGAATGTATATTTATACACGTTAGTGTAAATATTTATATAAGTCACAACATCATCCAATGTTTATTTGTATTATTTTTTTTTTAAAATAATAATAAAAAAACATAAATAATAGATAATATAGTGACAGTATATAAAATTTTCATACATAGTCCGTACATATATTTTTTCCCTCATTCAAATTATTTAATATTTAATATATGACATTAAACCTTCCTTAATAGTTGAAAATTTGATGAATATTTCCACTAATTTTATGATATGAGTTTTGATGATATTTCACAACTTTAAAAGGTAAAATAGACAAAGAATGGTACTAAGTGGCATAATGCAATCAAAGAACACAAGTCAGATGACTTAGCCACATTGAGCACGGAAGGTGGGTCTAGCTAGAGAAGAATAAATGGAATATTGATGCTTCGTTGAGAAATTTGGAGACTCAAATAGTTGCAATAACCATACTCTTGAGTAATCTCCAAGTTTCTCAACCGAAGAGCACTGAGTATCAACCTTCTACCCCGAAGGTTGGGGAATCAATTGATAAGGTTGTGGAGGTAAGACTAGTAGACACTTGCCAAGTTAGTCCATGTATAGTGCCAACAATCACATCATTGGGATAGATCCTCTTTTACAAAAGTTAGTAAGTACATAAATGAGTCCCAGGAAGAACACAAAAATGCTAGCATCGGTTAAGCCTAATGACTCATGCTGGAAACGATTAAATATAGTTAAACAATAGTATCAACCTATCTATGTTATATTGTTTTGACTGATCCCGCTCTATGATCCCATAAGATTATGAAGTAACGTCAAGCTAATGATATTAAAGAAACGTGTAGTAGGAAGTGGTAGGAGGCAACTCATTGTTTAAATTTCTGCACTTTAAATTTTAGCATTTTTATGTTATTTTCGTGCTGATTAATTTTATGCAAGAACGGGTGCTATGGAGCTACACTAAATCCATTGAGGTAAGAAAAAATTGCACAGAGAACACTTGCTGTGAGCACCAAATCACTAGGCAGAGTAAGCCGCGCTCAGCGCCTGGTCGGGCACGCTTAGCACAAGCAATGCGCAAAGCGCGTGGAAGGGAAAATTCAATAAATTGGTGTGTGCAACTCGTACATTGAGTGCAGCTTTCTGGCCTTGGAGAAAATCCCTCCTGCATTCAGCGGTTCTAGTTCTCCATGTTGATCATATTCAGGGGGTTTGTCACTTAATTAGTCTGTATAACTCACATCTAAGGTAGCATAATACGTTATTTTTATACCTTTGCATCTTTCCTCAAAATTAAGATCGCGTATTATGTCATAAGCATGGCATCAACAAGATGCCAAGAAAAAAATATTAAAAAAAGACACCATGTCTCTCAATACAAGTTCAAATTAACATCAGATGTATAGATTTTATAGAAATTGATGCAGACAACGTGGGGAACGGTTTGCACTTTGCATGGCCTTTTGTTTTGTTTTACATATAAAATGGGGCCACGAAGCAATCTTATTCAATATTTTATTTAATCTAACTGAGTCATAGCCGACATTCTTTACGTTTAAAATGGTAGTGGTGAAGAATGTGGAGGGCAGAGATGTAGTCAGAATTCAAAAGGTGTCCTAATACAACAATCACCTTTTTATAATGCTTCATGTGAATCATTCAAACACCACCTATTCTTCCCCTAAAGTCATTAAATATTCCCACCTTACAATATTAAAAACAGAGTACCAGTAGTAGATCAAACTGGACCCCTAACTGGATCGTTTCAGCATCAAGCATATGAATTGAATGCTTTTCCAAAATAATAAAGTGGGTCATTATTACCTATGACTTGTGAATGACACTGGTTCAAAAGGGCAACCACACAACCCGATGGTATTAGTTCCCAAATATATATTACTTATAAAACTTCAGTTTATAAATCATAAGCTTCTGCCATATCAAGACTTATAAGCCTGAACTTAGCAAAACCGTTCGAAACAGCCTCATAACACACTACACATAAATCACTAAGAACAAGAACCGCTATAGAGATACACCAAGTTATTGCATGGAGATATCTTTCCAAAGTAAGTGGCTGGAAATGTTTAGTTAATCCATTATAACAAAAGGAATTCAAGGGATTCTATACACAAATTCCAGTGTATAATAATTATAAATAGAAAACGATGAGCAGAAGCAAGTGCAAGTCAAAAAAGCAAGAGGGGACACAATGGCCATTGTGGCTGGCTAACCTGTCTGTGCAATAGATAAACAAGTCAAGACTACAACAATAACTATACATGTAACCAAGAGTTGAAAAAATGATTTAAAGAAGACAAACTGGCTTCAAAGCCTAAGTCAGTTCATACATCCAATCTTTCTCCTTCCAAACGTTCGAGAATGGATTGGGCAGCTATTTCAGAACGGTCACAGTTAAAAACACATGATGCCAAATTCTCTAGATTCTAAGTGGCCACTGCTGTTTTCAGTTAGATATGAACATAAAAAAACTATTATATTTGTAAGGGACTATCTGCGGGAGCAGATACAGACACAAAAAAACAACTGCAACAACAGCCCTGACCGTTTTATGAAGTCAGAAATGAAAAGGGTACAGCAGCAGCAGCAAAACAAACCCTAAACCCAGTATTTCTGACATTTTGCAGAAAAAACGTCGCTGCAGTGACAACATGTACAGCTTCAATACTATACTAGGCTTTAAACTTCAGATGATTAAAAGGAAAGTTCAAGGCGCAGACATAGAAGAGTGACAAGAAAATTCCTACATACAAGGTGATTTCCCATTACATATACTCAAGCAAGAGAAATAGTTGGGTTCACGCAGAACATGGAATAAGTACCACATTTCCTTATAAGATTTAAATAAACCTGAACTTAAAAGTAATAAAATGATCAGCATTGGCATGGCATTAGGGAGTATGTGGAAGAGGTTATCAAGAGAGCTTATAATGAAAACAAGTTATGAAAATAGCTCATACAGAGAAAGTAATAAAAATAAACTCTTTTTAGTTTATTTCGACAACAAAAAAACTAATAAGCACTTAATTAAGTTGTTTATCCAAACATGAGGCAAAGCTGTCAACAAATTAATATTTCGAATAGACAAGCGATCTAAATATTTTTTGGAATCAAGCTGTTCAAAAATACATTAAGGCGGGTCAGACCTCTTAATATGTTTGCTTTGAAGAGCCATGGTTCCTACTGCCATGAGGGTTGTTTGTAGCTAAATCTATCAGTTCCATCCCAACCACCATCAGGTTCCTTTCTTTTCAATACACCTGCCGCCTGAAACATCTTCATGTGTTCCTCTGTCAAAGCCTGTGAACTGGGGGCAGGCATTTGCCTCAATCCAGAAGGCAATCTATCATCTCTCCCCTCTGCATCCGCACCACTGCCAGGGCCTGAATTAAGATCCAGACTTTGACTTCCCCATTTTCTGTTGTCAGGAATCACATTACTTGTACCACCTGGGAGACTCATCACGTACGGACGGGGATATGTGGATGAGACAACACCACCCGGCCCAATAGGCTGCGAAGGCATGGTAGGGAAGCAAAGTCCACCCATCGTTGATGAATCCATGAATGCTGTTGAACAACCAGAAAAGGAGTTGGAAGATAATGGGAAATTGGTTTCAAATGGAAATCCTGGATACGGAAAGGGCGTATTAGGTGGATAAGCAACAGCAGGCGAGGATGAAAGCACTGGCCCTCTGTAGAATTCATTACCAAATGGTGTGCTACCTGTAGGAACCATGATCCGCTGTGCACCAGCACTGGCAACATAACTCTGTTCCCCTCTGCCAGGCAGAAGGGGCGGGACAGTAATTGCAGAATAAGAATTGCATGGAGGAAACCAAGAATAATTACCGAATTCAGGATTATTTGTTCTTGCGCCATGAACAGCAGAAGGAAATGGTATGGTACTTTTCATATGCTGACTACGAGCTGTGACTTCTGTGCCCACTTCATCAAGGCCCGGTCCATTATTTAAATCAAAGTCTCTTGAGACACTTCCACCATTAGATATCCCACTTGACAATGAAAGCTTACTTGGTAAAGAAGGAATGTCCACTTTGCTCATAGAGTAAGACCCAGCTTCTGGGGTCTCATCAACTCTGTTTAAATCAAGATCAAAACCCACTGTGCTATGGTCATGTGGCCTAAATTCTAAAGAACCATGAGAAGTTAAATCGTCAAAACTGAGTTCATCTGCCACATTTAAATCAAAATCTAAAAGAGGGCGAGCTTGTTTGACTGGAGTAGCATCAACAGAAGGAATATCAGTGGTATTTGATGGCACTTCTGCATTTTTCCTAGGTTCAGCAGGTCGAAATGCACTTGTAGCTGCCGATCCCTTCCATCCAAGTTCCCCCTTATTCCGCATTGGGCTTTCTGGTGGAACAACAGGTCCCTTGGCAGCAGATGTCGCTGTAATTGAAGCATACAAGCTCCCAGACATGGAAGACATAGGAAAGGGCAATGCACAAGGAACATGAACAGCAGATGAAGTAGTAGGTTCTTCCTGTTTAACAATCTCCCCCTGGCTTACATCATCTACAGGAATCCCCTCGTTTAAATCAAAGTCCAGTTTAACTGCAGTATCAGACCCAGAATCTGTACGGGGTGGATTAATACTGAATGCATGCCGTTCTAGCACAGCCTCAGATTCAATTCCATCTAAGTTACACTCTGATGTTTTGCAGACTTCATTCTCTTTTCCATGAATTGTTGGCAATTCAGGATGACCTGATAACTCAGAACAGTGACCAAGAACCTCATTTGTACCCAGATTCTCTTCAACATGTCCATTAATACCAGCTGAAACTGCTGGGTCCAGATCCATTGGTTTAGTGTCAGGCTCAACCTCACCTGACCTCACATCATCGGCATTTTCATCCCTGCATACAATTGAGGCATTACCAGCAGGAGTAGGAAGCATACCATCCTCCTTCAAATCATTGGGATCACAGTTTTGTGCAACAGGAGAGGGCTTTTGCACTGATATGCCAGTACCTGACACTTTCTCTGCAATAATCCGGTTCTCATTGCCAACATCTGATGATAACTCAGACAATTTTTCCTCTATTTTCTTGTCGACATTTACACTTGCTAGGACTTCCTTTGAAACTGACATTTTCTCATTCTCTGTAACTCTCTCATCCAGATGATCAACCTTGACATCTTCACCAAAAGAGGAACTTCTTGATTTTAATTTAGAGTCTGAACTACTGCCTGTAGCGCATTGACATCCCAATTCCCTCTGGTCATTTAAATGGTTTGTTCCTCCAGGCTCCACATCAGTCTCCTCTATTGCTGGCAATGTAGTTTCAGAAGCACCCTCTTTGGTTTCAGGCAGTAAGCAAGGGTCTTCAGCATTCTGCAAGCAATCTGTAGTGGAGAAATTCATTTTAGTTCTGCCATCACCAGTTTTTTCAACACAACTGGATGACATGGCTTCACCATCTTCAGAACCATTGTGTAACACCATTATATCAGAATGCCTTGAATCAAGCTTGACTTGCAATGGGTCAACAGACTCCAAATGATGCTCTTCAATAGCCCCCACATCAGACTGTGCAAGAGTATGAACAACTCCTCCACCAGAATGTTTTGACTTGCAATCATTGACAGAGCTAGACCCTCCAGCTTCAGGAGACTTCCTTGCAGGTGAAGCTAGTGGTGAAACATTTTTGGATCTAGATATTTCCCCTGCAGCTACAGTAGCAAGTAGGTTCATCCCATCATCGCCAGGGGAAGTAGAAGCACTTGCTTCCGAAATTTTCACACAGCTTTCAACTAATGCATCCATGGGACTTACGGATGCATCATAAATCTGCCCTGATCTAGAAACAAATCCCGATGAAAGACCAGTTGGTTTTGATGTTTCAGTTGGTTTATCACCCTCTTCACTGGCAATGCACTGCTGATCACCAATCGGAGACCCCTTACCTTCCTCAAAACAAGTCAAAGATCCATTAGCATCAGATGCATCATTTCTGAAATTTGATGCAACATTGGTCGGCGAACAATCAGTTTTAGCTTTCGCTCTTCTATCCGGACTCTGATTCTTTTCAGCAGGTGGTGAAGCTTTGCCACATGAAACAGTAGGTTCTTCAAAAGTGCCCCCACTAGCTCCCCTTGAAGGACTTCGACCAGTGTTTGGCAACCTGAGAATCAGTGGCTGACTATTCCGTTGATCAGCAAGGGGCCGATCAGGTGATTTTTCGTGGGACATTTGAGTTGGTGAGACTTTTTCAACCAGAGTATTTCTAGTTAAAGTTTTTGCAGACCTGGACTCCTTCTGAAGTACAGCAAGACCAACTCCATGTAGACCATTGCTTGACTTCCGATTTCGAGATGCACCACCATGTATTTTACCAGCACTCATTGACGCAGCAGTGGAACTCCTTGCATCTTCCATACAAGAACCAACAGTTTTTGCATGTTCGCTAGAACAAGATAAGCTGTTGGTTTGAGACTGACTAGAACCACTACTCCTTTCCTCCTTGATAGGTGTCATTGGTAGATCTGACGTGACAGCTCCAACCAACACTTTCATGTTTCGATCTTTTGAGTTACTGCCTACTGAGGTACTCATGCCTTTAACAGAGCCAGGAGTCGAAGAGGACTTGGACAATAGTTCTCCAGAATTAGGCTTTGCCTGGGGAGTTTTAGATACTGAGGGTTGAATTGCAGAGCTCTTTGCAACATTCTCGGAAGATCCTCCAATTTTTCGATTTCCAACCTGAGAAACCTCAGAAGATGCTTGCTTTGCTGGCCAAGAAACACGGTGGGTTGAACCAGATTGTGAATCAGTCATCTTCATTTCAGCCTCCACGCGTTTCTTCCATGTGTCAACTAAACTCCTAGCTTTCCTCTGAATTTCAGCATTTTTGTGAGAGCGTAAATGATTAACAGACTTTCCAACATTACAGGTCTGTAGTGCATTAAGATTCACAGGAAGCTTATCCAATGCACGAAGTAGTGCCAACAAAAAATCCTCAACAGACTTGTCAGTTTCTTTAGGCATATTACCATCACCAATTTTGCCCTTATGAACCTCCTGGAGCCATTCATCCAACACAGGCAAACCCTTGAGCTGTACAAACCAGCTAAGACAGTCATACCGGTCGGTAACTGCTATTACATTGGCCAGCATTATTCTCCCAGACAAATCTATTTTTTTATCACCACTTTCAGGTTGCATGAGCTGTACCAGTTTTTCAACTCCTTCAAAGTCCACTAGCCCACCTTTATCAGTAAATTTAGAAACCTCAGATTTTAACATGCTCTCCGGTCTAGATTGACCAGAATCTCCCTCTTCTGCTTTAACTAATCGCTCCCTTTTAGATGAATCAGATCCCTGGTCACCCCGTTCTCTCTTTTTCCCCTTACTCTGTACACCAAAAGAGCTATTTTTAATGCTATCAGAACCAGACTTCAATGATTGCGTTGATGTTGGACCATTCAACTGTTTGGGCGAACGGCCTCCAGACTGTACTGCACCATGCATATCTAGTTTTGTCTTCTCTAATAGCTGGTTAATTTCTTCCTGTAGTTCCTAAATCCATTGAAAGATCAGAATCTTATCAATAAAATACACAAAATTAAATGGCATAAAATTAATCACATCGGAAGACTGACATTAAGGTAGTTCTGATCAGTTAGCCACCATAGACAGTTGTGCTCAATGTCGTACACCCGTCTACAGACAAATGCAGATATCCTTGAAGGAAGTTCAACACCTTTACGAAGGAATGCAACTTTACACGGATGGAGTAATGATGCAGCAGATATTTCATCCTTGTGAAAGGAGTAGAAGACCTCGTTTGGAGCAGCTTCCAGGAAAATCCCTTTAGCAAGCTTCAAATCAGCAGGTCGGTAAAGCCAACTCACTTCTAAACTTGGATTTTCTTCTTTATCAAACGTTAACCTACGAATTATTCCAATAAAAGGAGGGGAATCATGGGGTGGCTTGAAAAGTGCACAATCACCAACTCGAATCTTACGTCCATCCTACAGTGAGCATAAAAGCAAAAGACAAGTTAAGTAAGTATACACATAATTGGACATAACCTAAGGATATAAAAGCAATTTTTATTGTAGTTGAAAGCAAATTAAATTAAGTGTGAAAAATTAACTTATGAAAAATGATCTAGCAAACCAATAATAATCAAGTCCCGAGAGAAGATGCCAAATGCAGATATCAACCATTAACAAACAGCAAGTGCATTAAAAGGGAAATAAGGCAATCGTTAAAACAAAAACCAATCAACACAATTACCTCGTTTCAATGCTTATAAATTCGTTCAGTAATAAAGCAATAATTAAAACAAAAACAGAGTTATAACTGAAACCATACCCCAGCCATCACCCAAAAACTGGGGTTAACCCCAACAATCACAACACAGTCACAATCTCAAAACATATTGCAAACAATAAATTCAACAATTAAAACACTACAGTTCTAAAAAAGCAACAAATCCATGAGAACAGTTTCTCTCTCATATTAACAATAACAAATCTCATATCAATATCAGCACGACAATCTATTCTAGCTGTCTTAAATTTTATTATGCATTTTATATTTTTATTATACAAAACCAATAAAACACAAACAACATCTAAAGAAGAGACATCACAGGAACGAAAATCCCTAAACATTGAGAGAGATATATAATGCCAACCCTCAAATTTCATACACACCCAAATCAGTATTTCAAAATATAAAAAAATCAAATAAAGTAGCACGCTTCACATCTAGATTAAGATCAAGGAAAACATACATTAAAATAAAACCAATACCAAGACACAATAAATTACCTCATGTTGAAAGAAAAAAATAGGCGAAAATTAAAAGAAAACATTACAAAAGGCTAAATTTTCTAGTTCCAATTAAATTTTAGCTTTCCTTATTAAAAAAGGTGAATTAAATAAAAACCGAAACCTCAAAAATTAAAGAATTAAATAAAAAAGCGATCATTACAAACAAGGAAAACGATGAAAAAAGCGGTTAGAAAAGGAATCGAAAGATAGGGTGAAAATTGAAAAGATTGCTTAATCGATGATATATACTTTGCATAAAAATTGAGAATCGGTGACTACAGTGGTCGCGTTAGAAGGTAGAGGCCACATGTGCCGCCTCTGTTTGCTGTGTTCACGAGCGAACCCATGCATAATCCTCCATCATAGTTCCTCAAAAGAAACATCAATTCCCAATCGAAAACCCTAACAATCGGGGGTCAAAACCCTAACAAAAAATAAATCAGATCGAAACAAATCACAGGGGTGGGTTTTAGGAGTTAGATCGATTATTTGGTGCTGGAAATAGAGAGAAATCCAGAGATTTTGTGCGAGAAAAACGCGATGATGAGAGAGAAATGGAAAGAGAAAATAAAAAAGAGAGAGAAAGAGCGATGCGCTTGACTCACGAGAAACGCCGAGATTTTGTGAGAAATTTTTGGTATTTTGTTTGAGGCTAAGAATGACAAATTTTTTGATTGATTGTCATGATTCCACCTCAAACGCTGACGTTTCGACGTGTAAGACATTACGATGCCGTTTTATTACAAGCTTTCCGGTTATGCTTCACTTTTTGGTAAAGAACTAATATCTTTCAGAATTCGTGGTTGCCCTTTTCAATAATCGCTCGCTCCCATGAATCAAACATTCGACATTGGGAATCTAGTCAGACATTATACTACTAGATTAATGTCTTCTCGAGAACTACTAGGACCATTTTTTTTCCTCCTCTTTTATGGTTGTTACATAGTATTCAGATGCAATAAATATGTATTATGATTATTAAATTATTAAATGGTATTAAAGTTAGTATAATTTGATTAAAATATATCTATTTAATTAATCGTTAACCGTGAGGTATATATAGTAATAAATTTGTGGAAATTATATTGAACAGAAAGATTGATGTGAGCTGAAAAGGATGAGGGATAAATTGATAATTATTGAAAAAAATTATAAGTTTCAAAATATTAAAAGATATGAAATAAACTGGGAAAAATTCAAAACCAATGTATGGAGAAATTATTATATTTGAGTATGTCTAATTTTGCTAATCATTAATTTTCTGCACATCCTGTCACAATGTATATATTCATAAAAGATAATGATAATTATCATAGAAATAATGATAATGATAGAATTTTAAAAAATATAAATTAATAGTGTCTTAATTTTGTATAAAAACAAATAAATATGAGCCAACTATTTTTCCTAAAGAGTTAAGTAGAAAGAATGGAAGAATAATAAGACTATGAAAATTAGATAATAAGTGTCGAATTTTTGTACCCCGGCAAGGTTTATAAACTTCATACAAGCTATTTGCCATGCAAGTAAATAGAGATAAAGCTCTAATATGTATTGGAAGGTTTATAAAGTTCTTACAAAAGTGATAATTTGTAAAAATATCCCAATAAGTTGTATATTCGAGTAGATGATTCTGACAACTAATTGAATTGAAGAAAATGGTTCTAGATTCATGTGGATCCTTGTGTCTTCCTAACGAGATGTTCATAGGACATAATTTATGGATAACAAATCAAGCCATCAACCATGCAAGTAAATACAGAGTTGAACTATAATATATACTCAATGAAAAGTAACTCATACTTGAGAGTCAAATATTGGATATTCCAAATATGAAATAAATGAATAACTTAAAGAGCATATATATGGATTGATCTATAGACCTAATACACTAAAGTTCTGAGTTAAAACATGATATCAAACACATTTATAATATTCTTTCACTTAATGAGTGAATAAAGATATCCCAAAACTTTCCTTCTTCAATTACAATTTCCTTGTCTTGCCTCTACCTTACTCATTATAGGCAAAGACAGCCTACAAAAGTGATTATATGAGTTTGCTTTTATCAACTTAAGACGCATATTTACTAATTGTTATCACTTCTTTATTTTTGTTGTTTGTATTAAAATTAAATCAAAGTAATTATACATTTTAAATATAATTAATTTGACTAGTATTTAAGATACTTAAATCAAAATTAAAATATTTAAAATTACAAAATATGTATATACATTATTAATTAAAAGTTAAAAAAATAAAGTAATGTGTGTAATTCTTAGGGCATCTTTATGGATGTGGGTGGTTTGTAAGACTTTGGATGAGTTTTGAGTTTTGCAAGGCTTCAGGCTTGAAGGTCAACGTCCACAAGTCTAAGTATATATGCTCGAATAATGTGTCGGTTAGAAGGAGGGTTAGTATGATGAGCATTTATTTTATGGGAGTTGTTGGCAATCTTGTAATTACATTGGAATCCACTTGTTCCAGGAAGAGTATCAAGAGATGTGTTTAACCCTGTTATCGAAAAGATTCATCGTCGTTTGGCCACATGGAAATCAAATCTTTTAAATAAGGCGGATAGGCTTTATCTTGCACTCTTGTTAAGTCAGTCATTAGTTCCATCCCTACTTACTCCATGCAGACCATGTGGTTTCCGCAGACTATTTGCAATGAGATTGATAGAATGGCATGAAACTTTGTTTGGGGAGGAGATGCACAGAAGCGGAGTCTCAATCTGGTTAAATATGATATTGTTACTAAGCATAAAAGTCATGGAGGCCTGCGTATTAGAAATTTGTGTTCAACTAATGTTTCTCTTCTTGGTAAGCTTTGTTGGAGGGATAAATATATTGGCGTATGAGTAGCAGGGAGGTTTCCTTTTGGTATACTAATTGATTTGGGTTGGGTGATCTTTGCAACTTGGTGGACTATGTGCATATCTCTAATACCATGCTTTGTGTGATGGATCTTTGCAATCGGGATAAGTGGGATCTCAACATGATGGCTACCCCCTCTCCGCACAGATAAAACTTTCTATTTCTACATTTGTTCTTCATATTGGTACTACCTCTGAGAATGGTTGGGTTTGGAGGTATCATGCTTTTGGTAGTTACACAACTAGCTCGGGTTATAAGTGGCTTAAATCTGATTGTGGAGATGTTCCTCTTGCACCCATGTGGAAATGGTTGTGGCAGTTGGATGTTCCAGAAAAGGTGAAATTCATGTCTTAGCTTGTTGTTCATGATTCCCTCCCGACTAGCGAGTTTTTCTTTAAATGTAAGTTGTCTTTGAGCCATGTTTGTTCTCGTTGTAATATGTATGTTGAGGACCTCATTCATTTGCTTTGAGACTGTTTGAATTCGACTCTTCTTTGATGTCGTCTAGGATTTATTAATGTTATTTTATGGCATAATTAGTCTTTCCATAGTTGGTTGGTGAATAACTCGAAAAGGCCTAATGGAGGTTTGTTCTTGGTCGGCATTTGGTGGGCTTGGAGGTGAACAATACTATTTTGGATTCCTCGATCTAGAATATTAACCTTGTGGCTATGCGAGCACACCAAGATTTTAGCGACTGGTTCAGTAGAGCAAGCCAAATTATTGTAAATAATGTTACCCGTTGCTGCAAATGGGCCCTTCTAGCATTTGGGCAAGTGAAGCTGAATGTGGATGGTTGTTGCTCGGTGAGTTCGAGGACTATGGGTGTTGGTGGTGTGATTCACAATCATGAGAGGTTGTGGCAAGCTGACTTTTCTTCTACGCTAGGAGTGGGTTCTCCAATTGAGGTTGAGGTTATGACGATGGAAATTGGGCACCTCTTAGCTTAGTAGAGGGGTTTTCGGTCTATCATCCTTGAAACTGATTGTTTAGAGGCAATTCAAATCATTATCGGTGGCCTAGAAGTTTTGTTTTGAAACCTTTCCATTGTGGTTGATATGGTTCGCTACTTAATTGCTCGTAGATGGGTGGTTCAGGTCAAGTTTGTTCTGAGGGAGGCTAACTCTTTAGCAGATTTCTTAACTAAATTTGGGGATTTTACGACTACTTTTACCCAACATTGGAATCTTCCTCCTACTGGCGTTTTGGAGCACTTAGATCTAAACTTTTCTTCACTATGTTGTTCTTTTATTTTCAATGTACCAAAAAATTATTGAATTAAGCATTGTCGGTGTAATTATATAGTATTGTATATGTTTAATTTACTTGTTTTAAGTGAATAATATCTATATATCTACGTAAATGGAATAAATTTAGTTGGGTTAATTTAGCTTTTCTAATTTAACCTTCCTAAATCCTAATAGTCTATACTTAGAACATATATATTTTATATCTACTTTTTTAAAATTTCTATAAACTAAGGAACTAATCTCTTTTGGGATGTATGATTGTTCTTCCCAACAAATATCATTCTCAAGAATTGAACATGTAATCTTTTAGTAATTTTGGGATCCAGCAAAAACTTTCACCATTAGGCTATCATTTTGTTGATATATATTTTTAAATTGTCTATATAACTTTTAAATAATATAAGTGCATGGAAATGCCTCTTAATAAACACTAGTAATACTTTAACTTCTGAATGTAAATTATCATACTATAGTCATGCATTATATCTATAAGGTCTACCAATCCTGACATTTTGTAGGTCTGATGTGATATAAAAAATGTTGGATCAAAATTGAGAATTTAAAATAAACTATGATGATAAAATAAAAATGATTAATCATTGTATATCAAACAATTTAATTTGTAATATTTTACAATAAATTTGAATAAAATATGTCTCATACAAACTGTGAGAACACAAAATATACTTTCTTTTTGAGCTTGATTATTGATACTTATTGTAAACTTGAGTCCAATATATTTTATGAAGACATCTTCTTAATCTATATTAAACAATTTCATACTTTTCATAATCTATGTCAACTCTTATTTCAAGTATACATTAATTAATTATATGATAATATAAAACAATAGTAATTATAACTATTGAATAAATTTGTATATACAATAGTAATTATTGACAATACAACAAACTTACACCGATTTCCACTAGAAATTTTAATGGAGGACTTTGATTGATATCTATGAGAATACATAATTTATTAACTTGTGTACAACCATTTATATAATCAACGGTTCAAATTGAGTCAAAATGTATTTTTAAAGAAGTCATTAATTAAAAATTAATAGTTGCATAAATTATATATTTAATAATTATAACATACTTCAGTAAAGTATATATGAGAGTAAATATATATATATATAGTGGTACATAAATACATGATAATGAATAATAAAAAATAGGAACATGGTGATAGTTAATGCACCGGCATATATAAGGTATGTTATTATTATTCTATCCTATTTAGAGATAACAATCATAATAAATACTCAATCTCTTCTCTCCTTTCCCTTAGGAAGTACGCAACTTTATTTGTCTTTTTTACATTAACTATTTTCTTGCACGTTTTCTTCTATTTACTACAAGTATTTCCTCGTGTCAAGAGATAACTTATCTCATCTATTCAGTAAAAATATGACATGTGTACTATTTTGTTTAGTTTTAAAAATATTTTTATAAAAAATGATTAAACAAGACATATATCATGATTTTAATAGTAAAATGACATAATTTATCAGATTCTACTATGAAATACTTTATTCTCTTACTACATTCACTGCTTTCTTCTACATTTTCTTTTCTTTAAAATAAAGGTGAAACAAGTTAACTTGTGCTCTCTACATAGCCTTATATAGTTGAACTCAAGATTAACTTGACTTTCACAATTTTGAAAATGTAGTGTTAATCCACCTTGGTATTACACCAACTCACCTACACCCAAACCAGTAGAAAAGGATTCCTGGTGTTGTTGAGTTTAGTTGTAGATTGGTGCTCCAATTCATTTCTTTCGATTCCTAATTTAGCATAAAGATCTGTTTGCGAATCAGATTTTGGAAAAGACGAAATAAAATATTTCAGAGACATATCATAAATAGATATCATACTTCCTTAGGCTTGAGTCTTCCAATTGTCCATCTTCTAATAATTAACTCGCAAAAGGATCGTGAAAACACTTAGATCGAGTGGGCAAGTCTCTTAGAACACATGACATATAGGACTGAGACACCAATCTGAAAAAAGAAACAGGTTTGTGCCTTATTATAATAAACCATATGCATGAACAAACCTTAATCAAATTCATTAAACAAACAAAGTCAAAATTATCATTATTTATTGATGTCTAATGATAACAAACCTTATTACATCATATTTACATTGGCATTAGAAGATAATACACATAGCTAGTCTAATATCACATCCCCTTCTGAATAAATTCACATCTGATGTAAATCTCTCCAAAAGAATTTGCCAAGACAATGCCAAAACTTATGAGGGGAAGGACATTTTTCCAAAACTTTTTTTAAAATAAAAATTTACATTTTTTTTGTCCAAACAGACAAATATTGAAATTGTTGGCCCAATTTACATTGTGTTTACTTTTTTCAAAAAAAAGAGTGAAGAAAATCGTCTGAAACAAACATTAAGAGGAAGAGCCCATTGAGAAGGAGATAATCAAATTGCAAGTACCTAGAGATCAACAAGATCTATATTGTAAATGAACCGGTTAAACTCTTGAAATTGAATTAGATTTTTATCAAGTATTAGACCCTCTAGGACTAGATTTATATGAGAAAAGATAAAATTTTAATTTATTTTATTATTTAATTTAAATATTAATAACAATTTTGACGTTTAGATTATTTTGTGTGTCACATGTCAAGAGATTTACTCGATACTAGAAGTTCTAGTAACCTGTTAAACTCACCATATTTAACCAATTCTCACAACCCTCTCACATTGAATGTTCCTATCTTCATATCAACCCAAGTTTTGCTTCCTCCCTCTCTAGCTATTTTATATATATTTTTCCATATCTAGCAACTTTAAGAACAACATTTTCTGCACCACTAGAAATACCAAGCTTTTTTGCCAATATGAAGAATAGTATCTGACTTTTTTCATGAAAAATCTCATTACAATTAGCATTCTCATTAAAAAAATTATTCTTCTCTCTTCATATATCAAATGGCTAAAACTGGGTGGAGTAGTGTTGCTCTCTAACATTAGGCAGATTTATAAACAACCCTCTAAGATTAGGATAAAGATCGGTTGTCCCAAATCTTAAATCGTATACTGGACCAACCACATTGAAGTAAAACAAAAAAAAAATAATAAATTTTTAATTGACATGATATGTTTTTATTTATCCAGAACATTATTTGAAACATCAAATCTTTGTCCTAAGATTATGTCATACGCCTTCTACGGTAAAAAATCCACAAAAAATAATGTACTAGACCTGCAATTCACTTTTGACCAAACAAATAGAGTTGAAGAGGGCAGTGAAAATATGTGTACTGTGTACTTATTCTGCAATTCCAGGCTAGTACATGGCTAATAACATGTCTTTTAACATAGAAACCAAAACAACCATGCATGTTGTAGTACAATGAAATTCCAATATATATATGTCACCACTAATAGGTCCACATTAGCATTTGTCATAACCTATATCATGCATTGTGATAGTGAAAACACATCCACACAAATAATCATGTAATGTAATTTCACTTTTCTAATGTACGTTGGTCATTTAAGTCCATTTGGTACCATTCACCACCCTACATATGTATGGTTTGTGACTTGTGGTTTATTATCAAAACTCTTTTGGGATATGACACCTACTTTATTCTACTAAATTCAAATGATTGTCTTATACAAGGCTAAAAGTGAAAATAATTGTTACTTCAAATATATATAAGTTTGATTGTCAAATGTGACATCATTTTAATTTAATTTGGTCTTTATAATTTAATTCTAACATACAATAAAATAACAATAAGAAATTGAAAGGACTAAACCAAATAAAAAATAATTGTACATATATTAACCTCAATATTTTTTTACATATAAAAAGACATTATAAAAGGTATAAGAATCTAAAGTTTACTTTACAACAACAATTAATACTAATTTTTATTAAAGTTTAAAATCTATGCACTGACAATGTAAAGTTTTTTATACTATCAGCGCATCATCCACAATTGATTTGTATTACTTTTGTTTGAAAATCAACAGTAATTAACAAATCAATGGTGAATGATTTGCTGATAATATAAAAACACGTATACGATATATATATTAAATTATTTTCATTAAGTGTGATCATCCACATGGAGCAAATGACCAAAAAATTATATCTTATTCATTAATAAATCATTAGTCTTTAAATATATTTTTAATAGTTTCACCTATATGTTTTTTTTATTGACCCCCTTTTACCTCTAATAATCCTAGTACACTCCATTAGGTTTACCTTTTTTATTGGAGTTTCTATAAATCCATTTAGCACATTCTCAAACCAACTAAAACAAGATTATGTAACATTTTCTATAATAGATTTTACTCCTAATATACTTTGACCTTTCAATCTACAAATGTTTGTTATTTAAGCTTAATTGACACCATCACCATCCTACAAGGATGAGCAAGATTAAAATGGGTTGGATAAGATTTATTCCTTACTCGATTCTAAAGGTTGGTTGAGTAAATTTTGAACCTAAACTCGACCCTAAATCCGGAGACTTAATGATCCGAAATGTCACCCAGACCAATTTTTGAAGGTGTAAAGTGTTTTCTCTCATTTTAGTCAAAGTCTTATAAATATTAGTTATTCCTATAGATATTTAATCTAACATATGAATTATTATACATGCAAATATTTTATGAATTATATGCGATGTAAAGATTAGATAATCAATAATATATATAAAATCATATACGAAGTTGTAACAATACTTCATTGGCAAAACAATATCTTAAATAGCTAGCAAAAACACTTAAAAAAACAGTTACAAAAATGAAATTATATTATTAAATAGGTCACTACAACCAAATGCGTTACTTGTTTTGGGTCAAAGAGATATCATTATTTTACACAATTAAACAAATATTTAAGAACAAAAGTTAAATATGATCATGAACCACCGAAAAAGACATGTCTTTTACCTAATCATAAATATTGACTCGTTGCCGAAAACTAACTCAACTCTAAATCTAATCTAATTGGACCATAGATATGATTGGATATGATACTCTCCCGGTATTGCATATATAGATGGAGTCAAGATCCTCATATGGCTTGTCTTTTCCTTGTTTAGTGTATATGATATGTTTGACAAACTTGTTGATGTAATTGAGCTTTTGAGAAACCCCATAAGGAATACATAACCCTCCAAACCCCACGGGTCTTCTATGTTGATGTTGATGCTAGAAAGTGATTGATTATTATATATGTTGTTTTCTATGAGGTGTTTAATTATGTTTTCTTTATTTATAAAAAATGACTCTGAAAGCAACGTATTAAAACTATTGCTCTCTATTTTCTTCTTTGTTTTGATTAGGAATAAATTGTTTTGCTAAGACCAATCCATATCCATAAATTATTAAATAATTATATAATTATATAATTATTATATTATTATATGGAGAAATGAAAATTGTGGGATGGTAGTTAGAAAGAGGAGTGGAGAAGCAATACAAGCTTTTTGTGAGGGAAGTGATGATAGCCACATCCACATGTTCATTACCTGTTCTGATTGTGACTCATGTAAATGCTACTCCATTCATTTTAAACTACAAAATATTCATAATTTTGATTTTCAAATTTTAATCTCAATGTTTCTTTATGGTTTTAGTTTTAGTCCTAATTGATATTCATATTATAATTGATCACATTATAATTAATATGACACATCTCTCTCACACACACTATATATCTATTTTATAGTCACATATCATCACTAGAATTAAAAACAAAATTTTGACTTATATGAAGACCAAATAAAAAATAATAATTACAATGTCTAAAACCTAAATTTGGTAAATTTTCAGAAACCCAAAATATATTTAATTCTAAGAAATTATATTTAATTCTACTTGTCCCTTACTAAGTTTTATTTTTTATTTTTATTTTTTGGTTTCCCACAAGTATCCTCGCACTGGAGGCAATCTTATCCGAGTCGGGCACATCTACAGGTAAGTGGGGCTAACTCTCCCAACAGACATTTTTTCCATCTACTTGTCCCTTACTAAGTTTTATTTGAGACAGAATCATGTATGTCTTTATTTTTTTAAATCTAACTTGGTTGATTATTTAATGTTACTAACTTTGGGTTTGTGTGGCTTCTTCATGTGAATATAGTGTTTGTACATGAAGGCCTCTTTGTTGTATCATCCTTTGGTGGCCCATTCTCTTTTCATTTTTCTTGTTTGGGCTTACTTCTCTTGATTTCCACTTAAGGGCTCTTTAGTTTTCAACCTATATTTTTAACCATTATTCAATCATTTACAAATTACTCTATAATAAGAGCATTTAATATTTTTAGTATATAAGAGTGGGCTTATTGTATAAAAAGATCTAAGAATTAAAATGTTTGAGGTATTTTCATTCATGTCATCCTTTCAACAACTTTGAGTTCGATGTATAATTTTGAGCTCCATTGAACGATTTACGTTAGACGCATAATTCTGAGTGCATTGAATGATTTTATGTTGGACGCGTAATTCTAAATGCACTAAAACGACTTTGTGTTAGGCGCACAAGTCTAAGATTTTGGGTAACTTTGTGTTTTGACACAAGTCTAAGTTTCTAGATACATTTATCCCTTTAAACTTATTCACGACATATTTAGCTTTAGGAAGTGTCCAAGATCTATTCATTTTCACTTAGTAATTTCTATAGATATAAAAGGTTAAGCTTAAACACAATGACATAGATTCGTATGAAAGACATGTTACTATCAAAATATTTATCATATGAATCACATAGTCATATCATATGATCACCAATCATACCCTTAAGAGTGAATTATATCATAATTCATCTAAATTTAATCCTTTGTTTATGATCAAAGCACAAAAGTGATATATTTATAGTTTCATACATAGCACATTTACTCTCCCATAATAAGTGTCATTACATGTGCCATGAGATACAAATGGTCATAAAAACACTTAAAAAATAAATTTTAACTTAAATATTTTTTCAACCAATCACAAGATTATAACCGATGAAATGACACTCATTAAGAAATAATAGATGTTCACCTTTTATCTTATATCATTTTCGCACTAATACCTATACTTAATAAATTAAAAGTGGTTCAAAGTGCACAATGTTACATAAGTTGTTTTTAATTAAAAGAGTGTTAAGCGTGTTAAAATATATTCTTAAATGATCCAAACTTTTGACCAAACATGATAAATCTTTTTGTGATGTTGAACATCGCGTATAGACTAATCCCACCGACACAACCTGTGATGCCAAACCAAAGCCAGAAGATATCTCATTGGCAATGTATTATAAAGTTGCAAACAAAAAAGTAATATTTGTTTCCAAAAGGTTGTTTTCTAATTGTAAATATATTAAACTATACAACATTGGAATATGCTATGTTCCTTCCTCAATGTAATCACTAATGAGATTCCAAAACTAGAAGCATCAAAGCTGGTGCTGCCACATTCACACAAAAGTCAAAGATTTATACACATATATTATTATATATATAGTAATATACATGGTTTAATGCGTTAATTATGTGTGCCAGTTTTATATGTTTATCTCTTCAGATCCATATTTGTCTCTTAGTGTCAAATTTTGCATGAAAAGTAATTAAACAAAGTCAAGGACGTTTCCTTTTGTTAGAAAAAAAATGATTATATAACATGTATAGATTAGGCCTGTCTACTAATTAAGATAGTGGTGTAAATTCTCATGAACTATTATTAGTATGATATATAATTAAAATATGAGTTGAATTTAACACCCAAAATATGAAATCGATGAATGTACAAATTTCCCTTTTTCATTTCTCATCTGTGGCTATAATTAGAATCTTTGGCCTGACTTTTATAAGTTAAAAATTGAAAATTATAATTGGTATGATATACATGCAAGAGATACCAACTAACAAATACTTAATTGTACATGTATTTTCAATAGTAAAAGTGTTATTTCATTGTATAAAAAATAATAAAAATATTTTATCATATTATTAGAAATGATCTTTACTCATTTTCAACACCCTAATTTAATAGCGTTTAGAATACAATAACAACTAATGAGAAAATGAATTGAACACACTCGGATTATTAAGATCTATGCATCTTTCATAGGCTTAAAGGTAATGATCTCTATCTTTGATATCCAAAATTGAAATGAATTAAAGGAATATAACGAGTACGAGGATATAGTAAATTTAAACAAATGATAAATTATAGATTTACATAACCAATACACTTAAAGTTTTAAGTGTCTTTTATCTTTTTACTCCATGAAGTTTCTCTTATGGATAATGAATACTAGGAGTTATTCCAAAATGTTCTTGTTGTCTGTTTCACAAAGCAATAATCAAACCCATAAAAACATTCTTAATGATTTTTCTTTTGAAGATGTCAACAATCCTTGTCATATCATACCTTCATATAAAATTGTAGGGATATTCTCTTAGGCTTTGCAAACTTATCATATATGTTGAGTAACTTGAATTAATCCATTAATTAAATTCATACTCTCCAAACATGCAAAATAGTATCCGATCATAATTAATTTTTTACCACCTCCTACTTAAGGCTCTCCTAAGATTAATTGTATTTATTAATCCAAAATTCACATTTGTATAGTGTAGCATACAATATTTCGTCCTAAAGCACTTCTAAGACTATCCTAAGATGTTCTTCATGTTCTTCCTTAGTTTTTGAATATATTTAGAATATCATTTATAAAAATTACGACAAATTTATTTAGATAAGATCTAAAAATTCTAATCCATAAATATTGTGGGAGCATTTATAAGACCAAATGATATTACTAGATATTCATGTCAACTCCTAAAGGTAGTTTTAGGAATGTCTTCTTATTTTATACATATTTTATAATATCATGACTAAGATCGATCTTGGAAAACACATACTCCCCTTTATTCTTTGATGTTTCAACGTGTAAATGGTTAGTTTTTTGATTAATTTTTACTCATTTGAAGTGATACAACTTACTAACATGACAAGTGGACTCACAATTGACATTCAACCTAAGCTTTCATAAAATATGTGTAAAGACTAACATTAACATTAAATGTTAACTTGTGTCATATCACTCATATCATTTAGGATTTAATGTATATATTCATAATGTAAGTATTTTTATACTGTTAGTGAAATATCTATCATTTATATGTTAATCGTTATTGACTCTCGAACAAATGTAATACAAATCAATGATAGATGATGTATCGATAATGTAAAAAACTTTATACTGACAGTCCATAGATTTTAAACTCTATCATTTCATCATTTTTTCAAGATACTTATTAACATCTTATTACACTAATATTATCCCCATTTCATTATTTTAATAATTAACAAATAACATTGCCTCAAGATTTGTACACTAAATGATAGTTTATTACGTACATTTAAAATTTCTGACTTAAAAGATAGATGAAACGAATCTTTAAAATAAAAAATAATAATGAAAGAATTAAATGCCAATAAATTGAAAAGCTTAGGAATTAAAAGTCATCAATATAAAATAGAATAACTAAAGTTGCATACTCTTATATAAATAAAAGAGACTAAAACAACAATTAAGTTTAACCAATTGGATTTGGATTTTATAATTTGCATTTCAAAAAATAGGTAATTAAACGAGAGGAAAGTAATATATTTTTAGAATTAAATCTGATAAGAAATTTAATAAATTTATAAACCTGGAAAGTAAATTATTTTTAGTTTTAATGTTTCAAGATTTCTTAAAAAGTGAAAACACTTTTTAAGTAGATCAATTAATTATATAAAAGAATAGCAACATGCATATTATCTGAGTGGACATAGGTGAAAAATAATTAAATACAACTTAAGTATATCAGAGTATAGTGATGGCAAAATGGGTGACATCCTCCCATATATCTTATAATTGTTTGCAAACAACATATACAAGTGACATGCATACTTAATTATAAAAAAAAAATTCAAATTCAAATAAATTGTGATGTCATGTGATTTAATATATAAAAAATTTTACCCCACTTATATGAATACTCGTTGTGGATTTCAGCGGGTACCCATCAATAGAATGCGTAATAATGATTATATGTTATATGCTTTAAAATTTGATTTTTTTTTATGAAAGTTACTTTTTGGATATTTTGTATGTCAATAGCCGAAAAAAGATAAATAAAAAAATTTATTTGGATATTTTGTATGTAAAGTACTTTTTACAATCCCTAGTCTTCTCCAACTCCATTTCTCATTTCCAGTATTAGAAAAAAAGATACTAGTAACAAATTTATTAAGGTGGCATACTCTTGAAATTAAGAGACTAAAGCTACCGGCTAAAAATTTATTTGGATTTTATAACTTTTCATTATTACAAAAGTAGGTAGTTAAATGTAGGAATGCAACAGGGTATATCAGGAGTTCGGGATAGAGTTTTTCATTACTCAAGCTTGAACCCAAAATTCAAAAAGAATTTAGCTGGATTGAAAATAAACTATCATTCTTAATCCATTCGAGGTTCGGATAATCTGAACCCAACGAGAATATGATCAAAACATGTATTATTCATGAATGTTCTTTATGAAATCATAGTCTATCTCATTCAATTCCTTTAATTGTTAAACAAACTATCTTCGTTCTGAAAATGGAACTTTTACAATTATAAAATATAAAAACAAAAAAACAAAACATGTGGCTAGCTTTGCATTACTTTGATTTTATGTCTGTATGCCCTATTATTTCTTAATTTACTATATGTCAAGTGCGATCAGGGCAGGATCAGGATATGGTATTAATTATATCAAACCCGAACCCTAAAATCAAACTCGGATAAAATTCAAATCTAATCACAATGGATTTTCCTCGTTAAGTTCTGGTTGGATTCAGATGAGTACTTATGAGTTCAATTTTCACTATCATACCTAGTTAAATGATAATAAAGTAATCTATTTTGCAGAATTAAATCCTAACAAATAATATGAAATTTAATAAATTTATAAATGTGAAAAGTAAATTAATTTTAATTTTTAAAACACCATAAGTAATTTAACAAGAAAACCACTTTATATATTTCTTTTTATCTTCTAAAAACAATTGCAATTCAATAACATCAATTTATCAAAATAATCATCATCAAATTTTACCTTTTAAAATTAGTTAAAAAATAAAAAAAATTTATTTTCCCCCATTAAAATTATGACATATTTCTTATTTAATATCTTTCTATAAAAAATATTTTTAAAAATTAAAAAAATAAGAAGAAAGGAAAACTATAATTAATAAAATTATATCAACTATCCTCTCTTTTTCTATAACCACTTTCTAGTTTTAATAAAATATCCTTGTTTAATTTTTTTGGTACTTCCAATGATATCCCTTCACCTTTTTTGGTAAGAAACTAATTACTTTCGGGGTTCATGGTTGTACTTCTCAAGAAGTATCACTCACAGGAATAGAACTCTCGATCTTTGAGATCGAGTGATGTCTTACATAAATAGATCCAATGTTACTAAACTCGAACTGGTCAATGACTCGATCAAGACACTAAGTCAATGAGTCATTGGTTGAACTAGTGAATCAATTGTTGAACTGATTAACTAGGTTTACATTAAATTTTAAAAAAAAAATCATAATATTAGCTAGCATTATTTAATAACTCTATGTTTTAAATTTAAAAATATTAGTTTAACTAATTAAATAACCAACAAAATATATTTTACTACTATAAAATGTCATGCACATTGAAAACATCGTCAAGCAACTGAAGTATTATACTTTAATTGCAAGAAAAATGTATATAAGTTTAAAATTTAATTAAACAATGAAAATTTAGTTATAATATAAATTAACAAATTACAAATAAGTTAAAAGTATTTTTCATCTTAAAACCACATTGTTTTAAAAAAAAAATTTCATTGACTCGGGCAATCCAACCGGTCTGACCATCCGAGTGATTTTAATCTTAAATCGATCAAGTTGAACCGAATCAATCCAATTTTAATGTAAAACTAGTTAGATCAGAGACTCAAATCGGTCACATGTCCGGTTCATGGTTCAACCGATCGGGCCAATCGATCCGAGCTAAATTTTACTCATTAATTTACTAATATACTATTTATCCCAACTTCCTATGAAATTTATAATTTTGTACTAGTATATGGAATAAGAGTAATGAATATGGAGACTAATGAGTTGAAAAATGAAGGAATGAAAAGGGACAAAAGAAACGGGAAGAAAATTAATGTATTTTATTGTTTAATTTGCATTCAATAGAGGGAAGAATAGAAATTTTTTTACGGGATCATGCTTTTACATGGGAGTGTAAAAATTCAGTTTGGTTTGATATTTTGTGCATGTGACTGAATCGAACAAAAAACATATGGTTCGATTTCATTCAATTAACCGCAAATTTAATTATAAGAACTGAACCAAATCGCTCTTGAATGATTCAGTTCTGTTCGGTTCCACATTTTTTCCAATTAATTTTTTATAAAAAATCTTGCATAAATTGAAAGTTCAAAATATATTACAAGAGATATTGTTTATCCATAAAAGGATAAACATTACTAATATTATTATCAAAAATTATGAATCTTATGTAAATGTGTAAAAAATTGAAACTCATAATTGTTTGTTAGTAACATATATAACAATTATGTAATTGATGGAGAAAAAAAGAATTAGTAACATATATATCTATTTGATATATATCTATTTGTAACATATATAACAATATAATTCATGATTAGTAACATATATATCAATAAATAAAATATATAATAGTTACATTTATACCCTTACATTTCACAATTAGTAATACATGTATAACAATATATATATCATATATGTAGTTTCAAACTCAATATCACAAAAGTTGAAAATTATATTCCAAATTATCAAGACACTAGGAACAATTTAGTAACTAATAAACTAACTTAATAACAATTTAGTAAAAATATTTAAACTTCTTCACTTTTTTTATGTTTTCTATAATTCCGAACAACTAAAAAATCATCACATTTTCTATTCAATTTCGTCTCAACTTTTCTCTTTCCTCTTTATAAACCAATCTGGTGTAAATCTAAAAGAGGGTAAATTAGAGGTAAAAAACAAAGACATGATAAAACAAAAGGAGAAAGCAAAAACATCAAACATTAACAGATGAAAATGTTTATGTACTCAGGTGAGTATAAAATATCTTCTCATATACGGAATTAAGTTATTTAATATATTCTTTTATTTAATATTTTTTTACAAAAATATTTCTAAAAACTAAAAAAAATAAAACATATATAATAATTTTAATGACCAAAGAATATAACTTATTTCCTGATATGAAATGATATTTTATTGTCCAGCCCTAAAATATAAAATTAACTTTTCTGTAGACAGTCAAATATTATGGAGAAACATATAAGATAATGAAACTTGTATATGGTGATTCATTTACACACAGCAAACAAAGGGAATTTTCCTTTGTGGGTTGATCTGTGAACTGTACTATAGCTGTATCAACTTGTCACACTGAGAAACGTTACTCTAGAGTGCAGGTGTAACATTTTATGGTGGTATTGCTAATGTGTCTTGTAAACATTGGTCAATATTGCAGGCTGTTCTTTTAGTTGATATGAACCAATATGTTATTAATTTAATAATATCTAAAACAATGGTTATATATCTTAAAATAAATAGGGCCTAATGTAGTTAATTATATTTTTCACCCATGTAAAAAAATAATATATTTTTATGCCTGTTCATACCATTAAGCACTATTAGTACATTGCATTAAGCTGGTCAAAGTGGTTCTCTCTCTCTCTCTCTATATCTATATATATATATATATATCTATCTATATATATATATATATATATATGAAACTAGTGTGTTAAACTCATCCTCAGAATTCCATCTGAATTTCTGGGTTCTGATTTGATTCAGATCTGAAACTCTTCAACACTGAAAAATTCTGAAATGGGAATGACCCTTTTGAGTTTGTGTTTCTTTTCATTTATACATTTATGATATTGAGCAAAAATCTATAATAAGTTGCTTCCACTTTCATTGGTGAGAGTGAGACCAACCCATTTTCCAAAAAAATCTTCTCTTTTCTTCCTTGTCAACTTGAATTGTATTACTAGAGAGAGAGAAAAATAGTGATGGCATCACCCAATTCAGTTCTTGTAACAACTGAGAAGAGTACTAATGAGTTCACTTTGTTACAAGTTCATGATTCAGATTCTCAAATGTTTCTAGAGAAGAAACAAAAAGCTGCAAGTCTCAAACAGTTTAGTTGGTTCCTTCTCCTTAAACTCCACAAAGTTTTGACATGCTTGTCATGGTTGAACACAGGGTTCAAGTCAACCTTTGCATTGGTCAAGAAAAGAATCTCATTGTCTGGTATTAGTGATGAGGATCCTAAGTATAGAGGGAGATTGTATAGAATCATCATGGTTTTCCTTGCTCTTTCAATTGGTGCCTTGGTTATTGAAATCATTGCTCATTTCAATAAATGGAATTTGCATAGCATGATGGTTAAACCATTTGAGGTTCAGAATCTTCTTCATTGGTCCTATATGGCATGGCTTTCTTTCAGGGAAGATTATGTTGCTCCTTTTGTGTTGTTGGTTTCAAAGTTCTGCATTGTGCTTTTCATGATTCAATCATTGGATCGGCTTGTGCTTTGTCTTGGTTGTTTCTGGATCAAGTTTAAGAAGTTGAAGCCAACCATTGAAGAAGATGCTCATGATGTTGAGGATCCTTCAAATTTTCCTATGGTCCTTGTTCAGATTCCAATGTGCAATGAAAGAGAGGTAACATAAATAGTACTACAATATGTGATCTAGTGAGAATTTTGTTCAGTTCTTCTTAGATTTTTTATGGGTAAAATCTTGCTAACAACTTTTGTGTATTGATTATTTGGTTTCAATTTCTATAACTTCGCTAATGACTCTCGTATATATTGTAGCCTAATTTATAAATTGAATCAGTCTTATGTTTGGTAGTTTATAGGAGATACGATAAAGAAAGATTTAGACGTAAATGGTTTGTCTGTATGCATGATTTGAGATAGGGCCTTATGACATTGTTTGATCCATGTCGTTGTTGGTGTTATGATTGGCAACTTAATTTAGACACGACTTTACAATTTTACATTTGACGCTGAAACATCAAAATTTGTTTGTTCTTGTTTAATTGAAGGTTTATGCTCAATCCATTGGTGCTGTTAGTCAACTTGATTGGCCAAAAGACAGGATACTAATCCAAGTCCTAGATGATTCAGATGATAGCAATTTGCAGCTTCTCATAAAAGATGAGGTTTCGACTTGGAAAGATAAAGGGGTCAACATTATCTATAGGCATAGATTGATCAGAACTGGGTATAAAGCTGGAAATCTTAAGTCAGCTATGTCATGTGACTATATCAAAGATTATGAGTTTGTAGCAATATTTGATGCAGATTTCCAACCCAACCCTGATTTCCTCAAACTAACTGTGCCACATTTCAAGGTATGTACTATAAGCTAATGAAGGTAGCATTCGTGTGCGGATCGAACAGGATGGAAAGACAGAACATGATGTATTATGTTATGTTCTACTTTTCAGTATTTTATCATATTTTTGTTCTATTGATAAAATTCATAAAACATTGTCTGTTCCACTCATTCTTGCTGATCATGGAATCATGTTATGCAAAATCCATTTGTCATGTTTCGACCATTTATAATTCAAACAAACAAAAGGAATTTGAATACCATGATTCAACCATGTTCAATCCATATGTTCTGTTCTATCCCGGTCTGATTTGTCAGTTGAATGCTACCGGCTACCGATGTAAGATAAGGTGATATATTTTCTTTGTATATGGTCAAAAGAACTCTTTCTAAAGATTTTGTGATGCTTCTGTACAGGGAAAGCCTGACTTGGGTCTAGTTCAGGCAAGGTGGTCCTTTGTGAACAAGGATGAGAACTTACTTACAAGGCTTCAGAACATTAACTTGTGCTTTCACTTTGAGGTGGAGCAACAGGTTAATGGTCATTTCCTAAATTTCTTCGGATTCAATGGAACGGCCGGTGTTTGGAGGATAAAGGCTTTGGAGGAATCAGGTGGTTGGTTGGAGAGAACAACAGTTGAGGACATGGACATAGCAGTCAGAGCTCATTTAAATGGATGGAAGTTTATCTATCTTAATGATGTCAAAGTTCTTTGTGAATTACCAGAATCTTATGAAGCTTATAAGAAGCAACAACATCGCTGGCATTCTGGTCCAATGCAGCTTTTTCGGATATGTCTTCCTGCTATAATAACTTCTAAGGTCTTTTAATTTTCAGTTCTCTTTTAACTTCTATTTGATCTTTGCATGATACTAAATAGCCAGAATTTCTTTGCTAGAATGATTTGACACTGTATTTAGAATCATGATTTTCTCACACCATATTTTCACACCTTTTATATACTTGCATTATAATCATTGATTCAAAGATTTCTGCTTTAGATACAACAATAGGTAGATAATAGATCATTAGGATTTAGGCGAATAAGCTAAAAAAGCTAAAAGAACTCATAGAAAGATCATAAGCTATTTTCATTATTAACAATCATTCTTGAATTTTGGCGAATTCTGACAAATAATTTTTGTTGTGCAACATTACTTTAGATCATTATATTCAAAGTGTATTCAATATTCTTATTTCTGTTTTGTTTATGTGCAGATATCAAAATGGAAGAAGGCTAATCTGATATTTTTGTTCTTCCTATTGAGGAAACTTATACTTCCCTTCTACTCATTCACCTTGTTCTGTGTCATATTACCCTTCACTATGTTCATACCAGAAGCTGAACTACCCCTTTGGGTGATCTGTTATGTCCCTATTGTCATGTCATTCTTGAACATTCTTCCATCACCAAAATCTGTCCCTTTTCTAGTTCCTTATCTCCTTTTCGAGAACACGATGTCGGTTACAAAGTTCAATGCCATGGTTTCTGGACTATTTCAGCTAGGAAGTGCTTATGAGTGGGTTGTGACAAAGAAAACAGGCAGATCTTCTGAGTCAGATTTATTAGCCTTGGTTGAGAGAGAATCAAAGTGTTCAAATGAAGATAAAATCCTCAGAAGGCGTTCCGAGTCCGGCTTGGAATTGTTAGGAAAACTTAAGGAAGCAGAAAAGCATCAAAAGAAGAAGAGGAATAAGCTATATAGGAAAGAACTTGCACTTGCTTTACTTTTGCTCACAGCATCTGCAAGAAGTCTTCTATCAGAACATGGTGTTCATTTCTATTTCTTGCTATTTCAAGGATTATCATTTCTAGTCATGGGTTTGGACTTAATTGGTGAGCAAGTGAGCTAAAACAAAGCCATGAAATCCTTATCCGAAATAAGCATGCGAATTGATTTACATATTCTTTGACACCAGGTAGATATTATAGAGCGTTATGACATCATTCGATTCATGTAACCGACCTCAGCTAATGTGGCTAAGGCTTGGTTATTTAGTTATTCTTTGACACCAAATACTTTGTTCTGTATCCAGATTTCAGTTGATTTCATTGAAATTATTACAATCATTTGAAAGAAGTATAAAATATGAAGCATTGATGAGCAACAAACATTGTGTTTTGGAAATGGAACTCAAACTCCATGCATCACTATAGCAAAATTTAAGAACTATAACTCAATAACCCTTTGATGTTAAATAATCAAATATTCAATTCCATATCCAGTTTCCATACATGAAATTATGTTAACAATACCCTAAGCAATGCAACCATTTTCTATCACTAGGTTGTAAAACAAGGTTGCTATGATGTCAATCTAGCTCATAAATGATATATTGATTCAGCACATGTGGACGAAACACAAAATAAGTAAATTAGTGAAAATAAAAAATGATTCCAAATATGGATGAAACATAAGAAGTGAAGATATTGTGTTGAGTAATTCCGGATGGGGATCACCTGTCCCAACTTGGTGTCCCCATTCCTATCCGGTTCCACTCATATATTGACATATGAAATTAATATATTATTTTAATAAAATAAAAATAAATTGAAGTATTATTTTTGACTTGTTGGCAAACACTAATTGGTCTAGGACATAAGACAGAAACTTTTATGGGGCAGAGGATCTCGTTCCGAGTAATGCCTACTATATTCTTTTACTAATCATCTGATCCACAAGAAAGTAAATATCACTTTATAACGTAGGTTAATTTCTCCAGGGTAAAAGGGTGGGCTTGACTGGGCTTTTATTTTTGGGCCTGTAATACAAACTAGAGAGAGAGAGAGAATGTTGATCTTTATCTGTGTGTGGAGATAGATAGGGTGGAAGGTGATAGAGAGAGAAAGTTAGATATCGAAATTATGAATATGGCTACAACACTATTATCTTCTTCTTTATCTTGTTTATCTCTTCACTCAATTCCATTCTCTTCTTCAACCACTCTTTCTACTTCTCTTCTTCCTTTTAACTTTGTTCCTCGCACTTCATTTCTTAAGAAGGCACGTTTAAGCATAGTCAAAGCTGTAGAAGAAGAACAAGAACAAGTTACAATCGCTGAACAAACACCTACTGTTGTAGTTCCAGTATCACCATCTGATACTTTAACAATGTTCTTTCAAGCAGAGGGAACACTTAATGAATCTTCTATTCCTTCTCTCACCAAAGCCTTACAGGTACTACTACTCTCATTGTCAATTCAAATATTCAAGTTGTTATGGTGTAAAAGATATCATTCAATCGTGAGTCAAATGTAACCTTTCGCCTTTTTCGATAGACTCATTCTCCAAGACATAGATTAAATACATGTTTGACTATTCCTCTCATTTTAAATTGGTTTTGAAACGAAACTGAGCTGAAAACCAGAATTTTTAAATTGCAGTTGCGGTTACAGTCATTGCGATGCCGATTCGGCAACTGCACTGTGAATTATTTTGTGATTAAAAAACTATTTTTGAATTTGATGCTGTCTGATGCGGTTACGTGGCGGCCACATCATCCTGAATTGGAATCACACCGCAAATGTAATATTTTGATGCTTTATAACATATAGAACTGCATAGAACTGATAAGGTAGCCAGTTAAATTGGAAGTTTTTGGTAAAATTAGATTCTCAACTAGCTCATAAATGTAAATGACTTAAAAGTTTCATAGGCTTCTCTCATTGACTTATACATTAGGCTTTATAACATTAGGTTAGGGGATTTTTTAAATTCTTTCCTAACTAAACAGGTTTTCTAGCTTATTTTTTTTGTCAGATAAGCTTTATGACTAGCTTATATTGCCAAACACACACATATATGAAATAATTTGTGGGTAGCTTCTGTTTTCTGATTGAAAATTTGGATTATTAACCTTAACAGTTGCATATCAAAATTCCTTTGTATGCATATTTTGTTATAGGAGACAGATGGTGTTGCCAATTTGAATGTTCGTGTTGACGAGGGACTCGCAATTGTAGAGGTATACTTCAACTACTGCTTTAATATATTTGGCAATGAAAGCTTATTCTTTGAACTCTAAAGTCTAAACTTCAATAGAACTGAATAGTGAATACATTATATCTCTGACCAATCTGTAAAACTCGTAGAACTCAATACCATGCCATTGTTAGCTTTTAATATAATTATACAATGAAATTATTTTTAGTATTATATTTGGGGAACTACCTCTTCTGGTAGAAGAAAATGGTAGAATGAGCCCTTAAGTGGTTTGGATATGTTGGAGGAAACCGTTAAGAATTAGTAAGGTTCTGTTTGCGAGTTGAATTTTGAGGGAAAAAGGAAGGGAAAGGCTTCAGAGCCTTGTCAAAAGTGTATTTCATGGCTTTGAATTTCCCTCCAAACCCGAACTCGTAAATGAACCCACCTAGATGAAATGCAGTTATGCAGATTAGTCTAATCTCTAGAGGAAAATGTTGGCCAAGAAAAACTATATGTGAACTAATTAGATAGGATTTAGAGATCAGTTTGTGAATAAACAGAGCATTATTGCATCGTTTGATCTATGTAACTTACTCCACTCAGTGAGTCATTGCTATTGTTGTTGTATCATTAGTGTCTTTTTGTGTTGTTGTTCAGTTGAAAAAACAGACAACAGTGCAAGCTACAGGAGTGGCTTCTAGTCTCTTAGAAACCATACAGGGTTCAGGCTTTAAATTACAGACATTACATCTGAGTTTTGATGATGAAGAAGATGCAGCAGCAGTAGTTGCCTAAAGTAAATAAGCTAGTGTAAGGACACAATGAAGTTCCACAAAACAATTCTATTTGGTTTGTATAACCCGGATTAACTGTGTTGTATTTATTTTATTAACAAGCAGCTAAATCATGTCTCAAGCTTTTCAATATTCTTATCACAAGGGAACCATTCATTTCAACCATCCATGTGTAGTGCATGTGTTTAAAATTAATATTCATTCTTGGGTTAGCAGCTAATTATTATTGTTTTCTTTTTAAAAAGTAAAAGTTTACTAGTTTGTAGTTTGTGTCTTCAATTTTGAGATAATAGTTGATCCCGAATATAAGTTAAAATAGTCTTTGTTAGGGAGTCATAAAAAATGTTAAAAGAATTAATTTAACCCACATTTAATATTTTTATAACTATTAAGTTTTTTAATTTACCAAAGATTAAATTGTTACATTCAAAAATTTTGAGAAATTAAAATAGGTTTTTACTCTTTTAAATTTTATATAATTGGTTTTAGTAATATGTAATTTTATTATATTTGTCAATATTACATTTTTAATGGTTATAAAATTATGAAGTTTAAGTTAGACAAATTATGTGTATAAATTACATGGACCTAACCCAATCCTAATTGCTATATGGTTTAATCAACCATGATTGACCAAGTTGATATATAAGATCACATTAATTTGGGTCTAGGGTTCGATTTGAATTCAAAAAATGATCCGATTAATATTTAGTGGGAAATGAGAGATAAATCTTTTACTACCCATACGCCTTACCATAATAAATAGTGGCATTAATTTGCCTGGTGAAATTGTCAATCTCATATGTCATGTGCTCTGACATCTGAATAGTGAATAGAATAGCTGTGATTGTTCAGAACTTGAAATTCTTAGAAATAGATATAGTAAGAATCTTTGGTGTAGTGTTCAGAGACAGCTATGGAGCCATTACTTCTACTATAAACTAAGCCCATTTCTGCCATCAAAATTCGAAACATTGTCATGTCCAAAAATAAAAAAAGAGATATTATTTGTGTGTATATAGTTATAAAGTTGGGAACAAAATGAGAGGGACAAAAGTTGATATTTAAAATTAAAATTAAGAGTTTTGTTATTTACAAGTAGTTTCGAGTTAATCAAGCAAGTGTATAAAAGTATTTCATATGTCATAACTGATAATAATGTATTATTTAATCTTACTAGAAATTTTATCACTCAGACTTGTAAAGTTACACGGTGATAAAACATCAACAAAAGAATAAAATCAATATACTAAAGATAAAAATATTAATTTGAATGTTTGAAGTTTGAACACGTTAAACCAGTATTGTGAAAACCTAACTATCGATTGGACTTGAAAATTATTGGAAAACATAGCTACTAAGTAGAAATAAGACAATAACACTAACATTTAATTGAGTAAGTGTTAATCAATTAAAACTATAGCTAATCGATTAACTAGTTATAAAATGTCACGTTTTACACATTTAACGCATGTTGAAATTATTTTACAGTATGTGTTTATTAGTTTGTTAGTTAGTTAGCTAAGTTTGTTACCTATTCATGTATAAATAAGGCTTTTTCATGTGTTGATCAATAATGAAAAATCATCATAATATTCATTTTAAGTTTTCACAATATGGTATAAGAGCATCTTCAATAAATGTGTCTCTGTTTTCGTCGCTGCAGTTCATTTTTTTATTTATTATCAAATCACCATTTCCTTATCTTTGTTTGTTGCTATCATTGCATCATTTCTTCACTCTTAAGGTCAATGAGTAAAACTGTCATGGTTAAGTATTAAAGAAAGCTCATAATCTTCTTTATTCCTCTCTATCACTCAGGAGTTTCAGCGGATTAAGCATGAACTTGCCATGACTTGTAGTGCAAAGGACCAAACACTCATTCATGCTTACGATGCAACTAATGTTGCCAAGATTCACATGCAGAAAGCAATGTCACATGGAAAAAGGCTTCTTCCAACAACATTTACCACATCCCAGATTCTTGTTATGCATCAATGCACTTTCTTGTTATGCCAAGATTCTCATATCATTCTTGTAACTTACCAGTGGTGTGCAGTGTCACAATGGAGTCCTAGCAACCTTCAAGAGGAAATCTGAACATGGCAGAGTTAGGGCTTCAATCTCAAATATACATTTCTTTTATATTGACAAATGGAAGAAATGATAGAACAAATACACATCTCATATTAGTGTCATGCATGATTGTTGTCATGCTTTGAAGATTGTTATAACCCGTTTTCAAGACCCTGTTTGTAAAGGGAAAATTAAAAATGTTGTTAAGAAAATATATGAAATTCACGCCAAGAAAGTGAATACAATGATCAGAAGCTACTAGGAAGCTTCAACAATGTAAAACCATGGGAAAACCATGGGAATATGGTCAAGATTTCTGATCAGGAGTATAATCGAGTGATTGAGAAAATCCAATCACATCAAGATCGAGATTTCAATCCATCACATTCTTATCAAATCAAATTATCAAGCTGAAATCCTTAACATTTATGCTCTAGCTTGAGGGGGCTATTGAAGAACAAAGCCACCATGAAAATAAGACAACAATAACAATTAATCGATTAACTGTGTAAGTATTAATCGATTAGCACAATTGTTAATCGATTAACTGGTTAGAAAATCAAGTGAAACATTGGTTGAACAATTATTGTAATTGACACATTTTACACGTTTTACACATTTAACACATGTTGAATTGTTTTACAACATGTGTTTATTAGCTTGTTAGATAGTTAGTTAGGTTAGTTGCATGGCTTGCTTTATAAGGCATGATATATAAATAACACTCTCCTGTATCATTTTAATTCAATGAAAAAAATTCACAATATTCATTTTATGCTTCCATGTTATTTTCACAATAAAAACGACTCTGGTTTACCGTCTTAATCGAAAGAGAGTTAGATCGCTTTGAACCGGGAAAATTTCGGTTCGACCGTGTTATACTCGATTAAACCGGATTATCCCGGAAGTAAACCAAATAATTCACTTAAAAATTAAAAAAATGAAACACTACTCTCATCTTTTATTTTTTTCCGGTCTAAAAAAGAAAAATATTCTACAGTTTAATAACATCTGATTATTAATTATATAAAACTTTATATTTATATATAATTATATATTTATAAAATAAAAACTATTAATTATGTCTCACATTACATTCCGTTAAACAATATAAGATTAGGAATTAGGAAAAATATGAGAAAACACTCTTGCCCTCTACTAGCACTATATTTAATTATAGCATATTAGATGTCCAATATCAGTAATTGTAGACAAAAAATGTAGATAAATACCACTGCAAATCCATCAATGTATATTAATTATATAAATATGAATTTCTTCCATGAAGCACATACATCGATCTCATAGACAACACAAATTAAGAGGGATATAGTACTAATTGATCATTAACACAATAACTTGTACTATTAAATACTCAAACTTTAACAATACAATAATTCAAACTTAACTACTACTACTAATAATAATAATACTAGTAAAAACTTAGGCACTAATATATAAAGCCATGCTTGTATCTAAGGGCACTTGGGTCTATTGCCATGAGTCAACATATCAGTGTAGCATTTCCCACATTTGTCACGGTTACCATAAGTTCCTGGTGGGACACATTTGCATCGGTCACAACATGTCACACATGCTCTCACACATATTTGTTTCCTTGAGTGCAATTGACATCTATAACCACATAGTGGGATACAATCTGCACATCAAAACATATACATACAATACTACCATTAATTCTTCATACCCCACTAACACTTTATCAGTAAACAGTACATTACAATCACTCCCACCATTACAATCAGTACAAAATGTGTATATAAGTTTTAAGAAAGGAGTACAAGAAGTGATATAGTATTAGTACGCTTATCATATAAGTTTAGCTTTCCAAGTGAATTGTTTTTGTTATAAAGATTTTAATGTAAATGTTTGATAATATTAAGATACTTAATATGCAAATAACACTAATAGAACCAAGTCAAAGTTTACTGAATCTGAAGAATGATGGCTGAAAAAATGGTAAAAATTACTTATACAAGGTGCTCCAAAAGGGTTTCCTTTATTTGAATATACCAAATAATTAAGAGGAATGTGTAGGACTAGCTTACCCTTATCTGACTTCACAATGGGAGCTGGAGCAACAGGTGGCTGAGCAGGTGATGATGGAGTCGTTGGTGGTGGTGAAGGAGGAGGAGTAGGTGGCTTCACTGGTGGTGGTGCATTCACTGGTGGTGGTGAAGGTGGTGGAGTTGATGGTGTCTTCACTGGTGGTGGAGTTGATGGTGTCTTCACTGGTGGTGGAGTAGTTGGTGGCGCCTTCACTGGTGGTGGTGAAGGTGGTGGTGCCTTCACTGGTGGTGGTGAAGGAGTTGTTGGTGCTTTTATTGGGGTAGAAGGAATTGGCCTCAATATTGGCTTCATTATGAAATAAATGATAAGCAGAATATAGAGATAGTGACAATATAGTATATAAAATAAACATTTTAATAAGGATTAATTGTTATTATTATAAAATATGTTATGCAAAATACAAGAATGAAATAAAAAACAAGTGTAGTATGAGCATACCACAATGTTGAGAACTTCATCATAAGAAGAAACCTGCTTGATGAATATTTAAGCAATGGTTAGATTTTCAGGTTAGGATAATAGTTGAACAAAGATGATAACTTTTAGTTCATTTTCTTAGTGGGTCTAAGCAAATGATGAGTAAGTATAGAAAGTGAAGCATATATATACCTTTGTGGTTAGCACCAGAAGAGAAATGAGCAGAAGAATAAAGGATTTGAAAGCCATTTTATGGAGAAGACAAAAGAGAAATGATGAAAGAAGAGTGAATAGGTAATTAACTATTGAGAAGTGTTGATTCAACCAATTACTTGATCTTGTTGTTATATAAAGTTCAAGACTGAAGAGAGAGAAGGGATATGAATGAAAACACATGTACCATTCTCTATGTTAGTTTATGTGTCAAAGTGTATAGGATGGATTGAAAGTTTTTATGTATAATATCATCTATCATTTATATTTAATTATTACTCATTTTGATTCTTAAATATAATTTATACAAATAAGTAATAAATGTTATATCAAGGATAAAAGACTAATCGTGATGCCCACAGACCAATTTATGTCCCTAACGTTCGTCAAGTAAACCATGTGGATTCGTCAAGTAAACCATGTGGATTGGTTGTGTATAATTCTTTACCTTTTAAAACAATTTAGTTTGTTAAATTTTTAATTAAATTTATTACCCTAATGCAAAACTTTAGTACATAAAGTAATTAATACAAAGTGTAAAATATCACATTTGTTTCAAACAAAAAAGGTGGGCACAAATTAAGTGTCTATTTACAAGTTGAATTTTGGAGGAGAATGAAATAAGTGAAATACTTAGAAGTCATGAAATATATTTGTGCAATGATTATAAAGTCTTTCCTTTCATTTCATTCATCTCTAAAACTCAACTTACAAACAAACCCTTGTATTAATCTTTGGCTTTATCCCAAGCAATTATATGCTAATTTTATACTCTTTCAGAATTTGTTGTAGTTTTTTATTTTTAAAATTATTGTTGTTTTAAAATTTTCAATAATTGGTCAAACTTTTTCAATTCCATTTTAATGCAATAACTATACATATTATATATTTTTATTAATTAACAGAAAATATATATTTTGATCCCTCAAAAAAATTTGTGTACCAATTTGTTCTTATAAAATGAAAAAACCTAAAATGATCCTAAAAAGTATTAAATATGGATTAAATTAGTTATTTTTAGCATTTTTATGAAATCTAAGAATGATTGTTTTGAATCACATTCTTATTTTAAATACTAGTTTGAATTTTTATTTTTCTTGATGTTAAGTTGGTACACACATAAATTTATAAGGACAAGGGTGAACATTCACTCTAATTAATTTTACTTCTTCTCAAATTAGGAAATAAATTGGAACTTTTTTTTAACAAAAATGCAATATTTCTAATTTATATATTAACCTTAAGTAAGAAATATTATGGGAAAAATTAATGTTTTAATAAAACATAATCTTTAAATTAACAAATGCTCCTTAAGTTTTCTTCTCCATTCATATATATTATTAATAGTGTATAAGTTTATTAGAATCGGAAAGATTCACGATATAAATTAAAGGGGCATACTTGAATTTGAGTGTTTAGTTAAAGGAAAGTATAAATGTGTTGTATGAAAGTTTGGACAATATTTTATCGTAACTATTATGTCTATTGATAAAATATTAATTTTAAAATCATTTCTAATCGTTTTGACTATGTTTTTAGGATATTCCCCAACCCATATAAATTGGACTAAATTTCTTTTCATCAATCTCCTCAACATTCCCTTATCTTTTAACTATTACAACTTTAAGTTGAGTTAGGCTCAACATATTATCCACAAAATTATTAAGACTCTACACTTTTTGTATAGGTTCATGATATTTCACATCGAATACAATATAGTGGATGTAAAAGTAAAGCATCCCATATTCTTTGAGTAGTATAGCTTTTAAGCTAAGTTGAACTCAACATATTATCCACAAATATCAATAGTACATAAAAAGAAGATCTAGATAATTTTTTTGTTGATATGATTTTTAATTGGATTTAATATGTATACATTAACAATATAAATGTTTTTAACACTGTCAGCAATTCATTTATCATTCGTATGCTGATCACCATTGACTCTTAAAACAAAAATATTATAAATCAATTGTGAATGATTGACTGATAGTATAAAAAACTTTAGATTAATGGTGCATATATTTTAAACTCTTGTTTATTAGAGATGAAATGAGGTGTGGGTGCAATGTCCTTAATGTGTCCTTTAATTGGGTTGGATTGAAGGATGAGGCCACAAGTATTAATTAAACCATGCCATGCATCCACCTCTGTCAGAAATGCCTTAATTGAAGCACTAATTAGCAAAGGTAGTAGCTGTTGGGTCTAATAATGATAAGAGTTATTGTTTCACCGATGATGAAAGAAATGCCTAGAGTTATTGCTACGCTTGTGCTACTTGCATTGGATCCATAATCACCTCATCCTCATGTACTCTAAGCTCTTCAAAAGCTTCATGCTATAAAATTTAGAATGATCACATATTGCTATTGTAGGCATTTGGATGGACACGAAAAATGATTGTTTTTACTCACATTTTCAATGACAAAAACGTGATTTTATGGTAAACAAAATGATAAAAGTGTTATTACACATTGCATTTTGTGTGTTATTATGTGACACTTGTCTCTCATTAATGAAGAGGATCCTTACTTAAAAATGAAAGTGAATGAAGGGTATGGGTAGAGAAAAATAAGATACACATCTTTCCTAATAAATTAATCAACCAAGAAGAGAGGGGAAAAAGTTCCTAGCTACTCTTTGGTTTTTTTCCTTGTTGTGATTGTATCTCTCCCATTGGAGGATGAACAAATTTTCTTTAGTATATTGTAGTTTCTCAAACTATAGGGTAGATTTTATCTTAAAAATATTTGACTTGCACAACAGGTAGTTCAGAATGATCACCTTTTTGATATTGATATTGTAAGACTAAACCTACCTAACATTGACAAGTTAGTTTTTTCTCAAAGTGAAGTTCCACATTTGATATAAGGGAATGAATGGAAGAATTTATATATGAAAAAGACTCATAAAACTAATGTCTTAAAGTTTTGGTTTAATAAAATTCCTTATTAGTTAGAGGCTCCCTATTTTACAATGGAAAAAATAGTATAATGAATGACCTAAACATCATATTTTACAAAATAATAATGTGTTATAAAAAATAGTATAATAAAAATAAAGCTCTTTCCTAAACATTGTCATTGACAATGATGACAAATAACCTAAAAAGTAAAGTCTACCTCCAAGATGAAGTGTTTAATAAAATAATATTAACCTTTTTAGTTTTCCAAACTTTACATTTTTAGTTTCCTAAATCATGGCCTTAATCGCAATGTGTAGTTTCATAAACCTTTTAGATAATCTAAAATCTTGTGTATTAAATTAAAAAGAAGTTTTGGTCGAACATATATATATATGACACTTTAATTATTTAATTAACTCAAATAAATGAAATTATATTAATACATGATTAGAATTTGTTTAAATGGCCAAGTCTGATCTCTAAAGTATTTTGTAAGCTTATTCCAAAAGAATAATTGCAAAAAGGAAAATCCCGGACAAAAACAAGAATTCAACTATGATTTATCAGAGTAAAATTGTGATAACTCATTCATTCACTGTTGGATCGAGCTGAAATTTTGATATGTTGTTCCTGACTCATATGGATTCAATGCGAACGGTCGAATTGCTGAAATGAGCAAAAATCATTGCGTTGAGCACAAGTTTCTACGCTCAACACAAACAACATCAAATTTCAACATTGTGCTATTGTTTCATCTGCGCTCAGTGTGGTAGGTGGTGTACTGAGTGCACAGAGGTACGACCAACACAAGTGGGTGCGTTGAAAAGTCGCGAGAAGCCAACTGAATGTGCGATGAGCGCATAGGACAACACCAGAACATTATTTAAGGACTTCCACCTCGAACAATTTAAGAGACACTTCATAAATTCACATTGTAATATTTACTTTTGAAGTTTTTAGGGAGTTTAACTTACTTATATCGTGGAAACTAAGTATAAGCACTATAAGAGTTAATCTATACTAGCTTGTGTGTAGTTCTACCATCCCATGAGTTGTGTATTTACCTTATCTTGTTTGAATTGTGTGAACATTAATAACTAAGTACACTCTTGTTGGGATTGAATGTAATACAAGCTTAAGGTATACTCTAATTTATTTATATGAAGTTCTTGAAGTTTTGATTATATTTGAGTTAATGTAGCAAAACATTGAGATAAAAATATTGTTTTACTCTTTGTTGAAACTAGTTTTAAGAGGATTATTTTAGTATTTCTTAAATAAAATAAATCAAAATTCCCTCTTCATTAATTTTCAGTCAACCCCAAAAAGCCTTGCATGTGCCAATCCATTATTATTTATTTAATGCACTATCCAAGCTTTATTGTTTGGTTGTAATCCTTTCTTAATTAGATTTCTTTGTTTGTTTTTGAAGGTTGTTGAAATTAAAGTCTAAGAAGACACCTAAAATAAACACTCCAAAAATAATACACTTCCTTGGACCATTTGGTTAAAAGTAATGAACGACAGAAAACAAATTGGAAAATAATAGTCCTTGACATTGATGTGGAGAGAGAGGAGTTTTGACTTTTATTTGTATCAACTTTCAGAAAAAATATATATTATCCCAACATATGTATTGATGTAGTTTAGTTACCTTGTGATGCACGGCATGCAAATTGACTATACCACTACATTTAATTATATAAACTATTTTAATATTTTCACTTAAATTATAACTAAACACACCGTATATAATTAAATTGTTATTTAGTCATGTCACTTTAATATGAAATTACATCCTAAGTAATTTAAATTTTACATGTAATATTTTCATCACAAATAAATCAAGATAAAAATAAAAATAATTATAAGTTACAAAGTAAAATTGAAAATTAGTATAGTATAGTGACCAAATAAAAACTTAATTATTAAAAGTGTTACCCGACAAATAGGTTGACACTTTAATCAAATAGATTTTCAAAAGAAATATAAATAATTATTATCTAGAATATAATTGTTATGAAATTGTTTAGCAAACTTAATTAATTTGGGAAATAAAGGGTTTTTGTTTGTAAGATTAATGAAGTCAATACTAAAGCAAGAATAAAAGTTAACGATATTAATTTGAATGGTGAAGAAATCGATATTAGACTTTTCTATTCAACATCTGAGTATCCAATACGTAATAATGGCATTATAAACATGACTATTCCTCTAAATTCTCCAACAATAGTTATTGTCTATTTATCAATTTATTGCATAAATAGAAAAAAAACTAATCAATCAATTATAATAAATTAGGTATCTCAATGTCTAGTTTAATTAATTCCTTCTTAAAATTAAGATGTTACTAGATGACATACTATAGATCTAGTTTAACTATGAAATTTCTATTATGTACATTCAAACCTTCAATCATGAATTGGGTTATCAAACCAAATAAGCATTAGAAATAAAAGTAGACATGAAAAACAATGGAGTAGTAAGAGTTCAAATATTTATACGTAATCACAGACAAAAAAAGTTTAACTCCCCATTCCTATGGAAATCAAAATCTTAAATGTTGTTGACATTCTTTTACTTTTGAGCAAGGTTGCAAAGGTTTGTTTGTCGTTTCAATCTTAAGGTCTCGTGTTGATTACAACCCTCATGGTCTCTTATTTACCCTAATTTGAGTGTGATTATCTTCAAAGATATATTCTAATTAGATTTATAGAAATCAAAAAATTTCCTTGGACATGAGCATATCACTAGGCGAATATTTCGCTCAACCTAATTCATTCGTCAGGTTCAATTGACTTCTCACACTTGTATAATATGACCGGCAATTATGTACATTTTTTAGAACTACTCAATTATTCTTTTTATCTAAGGTAATTTTCTTATTAAATAAAAAAATAGGTAACTAAATTAGGGAAATGAATGTGATTAGTTATATTTTGTAAACTTAAGATAACAATTCTTTTCTAATTATCTTCCTCCTCATTTCACTTTCAAGTTAATTTTTTCATATGACTAATACATTATATATCATTCATGAATGTTATTCTTTTATTTAAGAAAATCAACAATAATTAATAAATAAATGATGATGAATAATATGCTAGTAATAAAAACAATTCTTACCTATTTCTCTTCATTTTTTTTAATCTTATTTTCTCCACTATATATGACAGGAAAAAAAAACATTAGATATCCTATTGTTGTCAAAAAAGAACATTGTCATAAGATAAATAAAAATGTTAGATACTTGTGTTGACTTTGCAATGTGTATAGCATCAACCATATTTTCCTCTTCATTTCCATTGATTTTCATTGCAGATTCTTTCTCTTTTCTACAAACTACTAATCAACCTTCTTTTATACCTCTTTTCTTCCTTCTCAAATCTCAACCTTCTTCATCACAACCTTCTACTTTATCTTACCTTTCCTCTCTTACTCTTTCAACCACCATGACCCAATCTTCATTGTATGTAACATATAAAACCATAAACCATGTTCCTTTTTACTCTTTCCTTATGTTTTTCTATCTTACTTTGTTGGGTTTTGTTTTGTTTTCATAAACCAATAAAACAAAGAAATATATAACATATAACATATTGAAGTGTTGAATCTTATAGAGTTTTATGGTATTAACTTGTGCTGATTTTGTGTTCTTGTGTGTTACAGATTTAGCAGTGGATCACAGCTTGCACCATTTGTGATAAGTTCTGGTCTTCTACGTTTATCATGGAATGCTATCATTTCTTTGGAAACAGTCATTGATTCAAAACAAGGAGTGAAACTTTCTTATAAAGTTCATTCTGTTCCATTTCATGGAAAAGATTTGAAGATTATAGTATTTGAGACTCAAGACCATGATGTTAAAGTGGATTTGATTTCATTTAATGATATCAAGAAGAAAAAGTTCATTGACTTTGAGTTCTTGTGTACTGAACGTAATCCAGTTTTCTCTGTTAACAAAGATGTTTTTTCTCTCTTACATGAAAATCATCAGATCCTTGTTCAGTTGAAAGATGAGGTAAATTTCATCCTTTTCCTTTCATTTTTCTAAGCACTTTTCTGGGTTTGATTCGAAATTTTGCAAGGTGGAAATATTTTAACATAATTTGGAAAGTGATTGAATATGTGAACTGCATAAAAAACTTTTTCTTGTACCTGCAAATTTAGAGATTGATTGATGTATGGACTAGTCAAACTTATTAGTTATTAACTATAACACTCTTTTGACTTGGAAAAGTTTCTGAGTTTGGCTCTAAATAAGTAAAGGTGTATCTATTAGTTATGATTACCAAAGATTAAAAAAGAAAAAGAAACATTAGTAGTTAGCTAGAGGATTGTATGTGGACAAAAGTGTTAGTTCAACCCTACTCAAATCCAAAAGTGAACTTAATGATGTGGAAATAGGAGTTTTTATTTATTTATAGTAAATACCCTTATTAAAACAATATCCTTTTATGCAATTCTAATTCCTTAAATCAATTGGTCTAGTGGTATAAGGCTCTGTTAGATCCCCAGAAAGACCAAAAGGTCAAGGTTCGATTTTTAGGAGCGATATTTATTGGGAGGGGCAATCATACACCCCGAAAGAGATTAGTTCCTTACCCATAGGGTGAGAAGATACTCTTGATAGTGAAAAGTCGGATTGATTGTTAGGAATGATTTTGTCCTGGTGACATAGTTTGTAAGCCAATGTATGAATGAAAGGATAACTCTCCTAAGTTTCACATGTTTACTAAATATTTTTGTTACCAACACTGAGGAAATATATATGAGTGTTTATCTGCTATGTAAATAGCCATAGTACTTTTCTAAGTACACTTAATTACATTTTACTGAATAGGAAACTCTATGCATACATTATCAGATTGTGTCACTATGAGAATGTTGCATTGTTCTTTTTCTTTTTCTGTCCTGTTTCATCATGTTCACTTAACCTTTATAGTAATAGTAGGGATAAATTTTTCTAGACATATCATTTTCTTCATGTGCAAACTCTATTAACAATGCTTAATGCAGATTACTAGCTCCACTCAATTGATTGTTACTGGAAGTGGTCTTGCTGGATCAGTTGCTTCTCTTTTCACTATATATCTATTAGATACCAACGGTTCGGGAAAGAATCGCCCTCTCTGCATCACCTTCGGTTCGCCCCTTATCGGTGACAAAAAATTGCAAGAATCGATATCACGTAGTTCTACTTGGAATTCTTGCTTTCTAAATGTAGTGTCTCACAATGACCCTCTTCCAAGGCTCTTCATAACAAACAAAACCACTTCCTACATGCCTTTCGGAACATTTCTCTTAGTTTCTGATGAAGGTTCTACTTCTTCTGAGAACTCTGAGTTTATTTTGGAACTTCTTGTGGCATTAAGCTCAACCAATGTTCAAAACCAAGGATTTCAATCTGCTGAATATGGTAACATAGTCGAAAGTCTATTTCGTAAAGTAATTTGCAAGAACCTTACATCTCAGGCTGAGAACATTAATCTTTCTGATTCACTACTTGCAAGTATTAGTCTGCAGTTGTTGGCTCTAGGATTGGCACCACTTATACAGGTACCAGAGTATATTTTATTTCTTGCAGGACTTGTCTTATCTTATAAAGTATTGAAGTCTCGTATCGGTCGAGAATATATCAGTCATTTATTCTAAGAACACGAAGTTCACATTTGAGATAAAGTGTGCAAACTTCACATTCGAGATGTCGAGATCTTGGATGAGACATATCGATATCATACATTGAATTGTTATTTTTACATTTGTGGAGCATGGATCAAACATTAATATTTTGGTAAATCATAAATCCAATTTCTCCTTGGTCTCATTTCTAAAGTTGATTTAACAGGAATCCAATATTTCGAAAAAGTTGAAAACATTAGAAGTGAAATTCATTATGGACAAAAGGACATTATTTGATCCAAGCAGGAAACTAAATGTATTGAAGAAAGATATGGCTCAACTTGAATGGTACAAGAAGAAAACTAAAAACCAAGGAATAGGGTACTACGACAGCTTTCGGAACATGTACTCGCATTTCGACCTCGACGTCATTGGGTTCCAGAAGAACCTAACAAAATACTGGGAAAAGATGGTTGAAGAGGCAGAGATGAAGCCTCAAAAAGAAGGTTCACAATTCCGAACCCGTTGGCTCTATGCCGGAACTAATTACAGAAGAATGGTTGAACCTTTGGTTATTGCTGAATACTATAGGGACAAAGGTCAAGACTATGTGAACAAGAAAAGGTCTAAACATTTGAAAAAGTTGGAAAATTGGTTGAATGAAGGGAATGAGAGAACTAGAGATAGTTTAAACAAAACAAATAAACATAATGTTGAGTCCATTTTAACCTTGGATTCTTGCTTTTGGGCACATGTTGAAGAGGCTATAATTGCATGCAAAGAGTTCAAGGAGTTGAACAATGAAAAAGCAAAGAATAAATTGGATGAGTTTGAGAAGTATGTATATAATCTGCTGAAGAATTATGCAGTGTCACCAGAGATATTCTTGTCAGGCAGCAGCTATATAAAATGGTGGAATGAGTATAAAGCAATCAAGGGAAGTTCATATGATTCAACACTTTCAAGCTTTATGAGCAAATCTGAAAATTACAAGGAATATGCAGAGGGAACTTTCGATTTTCTCTGAGTGTGTAATGATGATCTAATAAAGTATACTTTAGTTGGTTGAGTTTTGGAAAAATGTGTGTTCAAATCTTGTAATGTATTTATTCCTTGTTTGAATGTTTATTATTGAACTCTTGTTTCTATTGGCAGTGATTTAATTTGTACTTTGTTTTTTTTCTACCATGATTCTTATGTAACCAAACATCTTAGTATCTTAGCTCCATTACCCTCAAAATAGACATAATCATATATCTATATTTCTATGAAGAGTAATGTGTTTGAGTTAGTTCTGAAAAATACATTATTTTAATAATCAATTATAAGTATAATAATATATCATAAATTTTATAGTAGAACATTTTTATGTTCAAACATGGAAGGTTTGTATATGAAAGCTTTTTGTTAACCAACACTCTTTCTTTTAGCTATACATTATTTGTCTGCCTTAAAGATTCTTAGCTTTGTGTCACCTAAAAGTCCAAAAATATAAGATATTGAGCTTTTATTTTATGCAAAAAATTAATGGAGTTACATGTGTATGCAGAATGGAGAGTATGCAAGCTAATTAGTTTTAAGGTAATTTGAAAAGCCATGTTTCAAGTGTGAAGATAGGACCGGCCTTCACATGAGATCATGAGACTAATTCTTATAAAGTATTACTTCTAGAACTTTAACTAATTAATTATAAATTCTACATGTTCTATCCAAATTTTCGTGTAGAGTTTTGTAGTTGTTCTTAAATGTGGAAGAAGTTGATTGGCAATCATATCTCCCTATTCAATCTGGATAAGAGCCAATCTTGGACTATCTTCGATGAGTATCTGAAAAAGAACTTCAAAATTCAAGCCAGAATAAGTGGTTTGCTTTAGAGACATAAAGTAGAGTAAGCGTATATTTTCCTTATAAGTGACTTCATCTAGTTATTGTGAGGTGGAGTGGTCTGTACTCTAGTAGGTGATCAATCATCGTTAAGGACGATATCACTTTATCATATCTCATATTGACAATATTGTAGATTTGGACTACCTTTGTCATATGGGCAACATGAGTTTGTACTACTCAGGCTACATAGTTTTATCTTTGGTGTGAAGGAAGGTTTTTCTACATTGCAAGTGTTGATTTGATTGTCTTATTTTCGTCGTCATATTTCCTAGCTAGGTCTATGTTCTAGAATGATCGATATTTGTATAAGCTAGATCTTACTTGTTTGATTATTGGCGACGACGGGTGTTAACCGGTATTAACATTGGGATACCAACCAAAAGGATATTTTTTGCTATGTGCATGCTATTTGTTCTTTGTGGATGAAAAAAAATCACAAATATATGAAAATGGAATGTTGGCAACATAAAGAGAAAGAACAGAGTTAAAAATGAAAACAGAGGGAATAAATTAAATGTGAGGTAAAAGTGAGATTTGTCATAAATCTTTTCCGTTTTATAACATATATAGATATATGTGTATGTATATTTAATTAAATTTATGGTTTCTTGTTATTTATATTTTCGTTAAGTTACATATCTTTTTTCGATAAGGAAAAATTATATTAATAGGAGTACAAGGATACCTTCCACCAATAAATTGTTGATCTAATGGTGTAAGGTTTTACTGGATCTACTTGAAAAAGTTTGATTTCTGATAGCGACACTTGTTGAGAGAGGAAACCACGAACCCTAAATGGATTAGTTCATTACTCAAAAAATGTGAGAGAATACCCTTGGTAGTACAGAAAAACAAGGGTGCTCTCTCAATTCAAAGAGAAGATCAATTGTTGATTTTTTTAGAAGCTAGATGAATACAAATTTTTGGATCATTACACCAATTTCCAAAAGTTAAGCTAGATACCCTATTATAGAAACACACAAAAAACATAAGCCATGATGATTTCTTACCATTTATGTCATGATGATCGATAGTATATGACTTTTGTTCTTTTGTGTGGAGGTGGTAGAGCTAGAATGTTCATCTTTCAGCTAAATTTGAGTAGGGGTTAGTTTTGGACTACCTTGATGGGCTCCCGAAAGAGCACTCAAACATTTAATTCAATATAGGTGAAAATATGTAGATATAAGACAAAGTGAGAGTATATGAGTACGAGAGTGTAAGTTTACACTTACTCGTTAGAGGACTCCCCTAAATTGAGTGAGACATATTCCACGATGAGATATTTTAATCATGACAGGTTGTCCAACTAGATCTTCCCAAGTGTGAGTGACTTTATTTGTGTCGAGTAGCTTTGTTGCTTCTATGCTTTGGTTAGCATAGTGTTTTATCCAAGGTGGGTCATTTTGTCCTCTGTTCAAGTTATTGTAGTTGTATATCAAGTAAGTCCTTGCCGCATGAGAGAGGGTAACCCACAGTTTTTAGAAGGTGTATTCAACTCTATAGTATTGTCTGTACTGATTAGGCAATGAGTCAGTCTTGTAACAAATGTTTGTTATTTTACGAGTGTTGACTACACCATGTCTTACCATTGTCACTATTTCCATCAGTTAGGTCAGTCATCAAGACGTGATTGACAGTCACGCACCAAATCTTATACGTCTAGTGATGGGTCGTAGCATTATGAATAAGTCAATACATGTCGATCCACATTCTAGAATGGAAAAAAAAATTATACTAACGTTACATAAATATTTTATATGTTAAAACAAAATGGCATAAGTAAGTTTTAATTAGTTGTAGACAATATGAAAATTGATTGATTTGAAATTCTCAATGAACACAAGAAGAGCATGAGAGAGAGAAGTGAAAGTAGTTTGAAAGGTGGACGTTCATTGATCTAATAAGAGAATCCAATGGCAACCAGCTAAGCTAAACAATAATAATTTACAGATATTAGCATTGCCAGTGCCAGCCCATTGTCCCCATTCCATCCAAGATCACATGTCTCAAACGTTGTCTCACTCTATGTCCGAAGTCAATCAGAATATTCTATTTTATTACTTTTTGCTTTTAAAATTTTTATTCTATCCGATATATAATTGACTTGAGACAGAGAATGAGATACGGTCGAGTACATGTCATCTACATCCCATTCCTCTCCCCCTTTAACTTAAATCCCCTCACTACCCTTTCCCTCTCACTCTTTCTCTTCACTTTCCACTTTCACAATGCATTCTTCATCTTTCTTCTTCTTCTTATTCTTCTTCTTCTTCCCTATCATATCACAATCAAGACTTACCCTTGATTTCTACAAACAATCATGCCCTCAGTTTCATCAAATCATTCAAGACACTGTCACTTCCAAACAGATCTCATCCCCAACCACCGCCGCCGCCACCATCCGCCTCTTCCTCCACGACTGTCTCCTCCCTAACGGCTGCGACGCCTCCCTCCTCCTCTCCTCCACTCCTTTCTCCACCGCTGAACGTGACAACGACATCAACCTCTCCCTCCCCGGCGACGCCTTCGACCTCGTCGTTCGCATCAAAACCGCCCTCGAGCTCGCCTGCCCCAACACTGTCTCCTGCTCCGACATCCTCGCCGCCTCAACCCGCAACCTCCTCGTCATGCTCGGCGGACCTAACTTCCCTGTCTTCCTCGGCCGCCGTGATGGCACCGTCTCAACCTCCGCTTCCGTCACCAACCACCTCCCGAAACCCGCCATGGCTATGTCTCAGATCATCGACATCTTCACCCAACGCGGCTTCACCGTCGAAGAATTCGTTGCTCTCACTGGGGCCCACACCGTTGGTTTAACTCATTGCTCAGAAATATTCAACAATAAAAGCAACAACAACATTCACAACGATAACGGTTACAACCCTCGTTTCGCAGAAGCGTTAGAGAAGGCGTGTGGGAATTACAAGAATGACCCTACACTATCGGTGTTTAACGATATAATGACACCTGGCAAATTCGATAACATGTACTTCCAGAACCTTCCGAAGGGTTTAGGAGTATTGAAATCGGATCATGGGTTGTATAGTGATAACAGAACGAAGCCATTTGTGGACAGATTTGGGAAAGATGAGAATGAATTTTTTAGGGTTTTTGCCAAATCAATGCAGAAGCTTAGTTTTTTGGGTGTTAAAACTGGGAGAAGAGGTGAAATCAGAAGAAGGTGTGATCAAATTAATTGATTTTGTTTTTGTGTTTCAGATTGTAATGATATTAGTAAACAATGTTTTAAATAATGTTTTTGATAATATATAGTTACAATTGCGATTTATGAAATTCATGTTATTTAAGGTTGATTATATAATATATAGGTGTTGTTGGATTTGGGTGTTCTCTGAATAGATGATGAGTTTTATTTTTACTTAGTGTTATGTTGTAAAATTTAATTGAAGCTCTAATTTCATCTGATTTTTGTTATAGTAAGAGTATAATATATATCTTTTTCTCTCAATGTAAAGATTAAAATTCATCATTCTTATATGCCACTCATGAATGATGGGTGAAGAGGGTAAAAATTATTTACACTCTGCATAAATCTTTCTCTTGGAAAAGATGTAGCATTTTACATGATTATTTTTTTGTATTACTAAAAGTATTTCTAAAATTAATCTCTCGAGATTCATGGTTATCTTGCCAATAATAATTAAAAATTCTTAACTAGAATTTCATGTCTTTAATTTTAAGTAAACTTATTCACTTTTTGTCTCTTATCCCTTTTTGGTATAAGTAAAAACTAATCCTTATGATGTGTATGGTCTTTTTCACCTAAAATTTAATCTTTTGAACTAATACAATTTTTTGGATCTAATAGATTTTTACATCACTAAATTAATACATTATTGGTGATTTTTTATTCTTTAGTAGACATAATAACAAAAATTAGTACTAACAAAATAAACATTAAAATTTAAAAGATTTTTAACCCTTTAATCAATTATTTTTTATTAATTCAGTTCAATTAGTGTCTAATAGATCTTTATTATCTTAGGATCCTTATATTATTATTTTGAAAATCTTGGAACCTGTATTTTGTCGGTTGTGTTTATTATGGTTAGCAATAGTTAATCAATAGATTTGACATAAAAGTAAGCATTTTGGAAACACGATGATTATGAAAATTGTTACCCGGTTCCTTATTATAGGAAGTGTGTTTCTTTAAAGACTAATATTATATAGTGCTATAAAATTATTCTACAAATTCTGACTAAAAAAAAAGTAATATATAGTACTTATAAGTTAATCATTAAAAAAATAAAGTATCATGATATATGTAACTTTTTTGTTGATAAAGAATTAATATGATAATTTAATAGAACACATATCATTTTTTTTAAATAATTGGGTTCATCTTTATATGTTACTTTAAAAAGTTAGACAACAACGATGTTCTATAACTTAATCAGATGATATATCAAAATTATTAAAATCTTTTATCTACTCAGTTTAGCTATTTTTTTAGCAAATTAGATTTACTCATATTTATTTGTCATTTTATAAAATCAAAACAACATTAATGATCATTCTCAGAATTCTTCCCCTACTTGATTAATAAGTGATAATACACAAAAATTTGGTTATAATTATTACATAAATAATAGGTAGAGTTGTGAAATATTACATAAATTTGATACAAATAGATATATTAATAATTTTCTTAATTGGTGCATTACAAACTTAAATGACAACTAATTAATAATTTAGGTAGTATTATATAAATTTAATAGAAATAAATATATTAATTGTATTTCTTAATTTGTTAGCGCTAAAAGAAACACTTGGAAACGAAAACAGTATAAAATAAAAGATGCATAATGAAGTTATGGTTTGTGCTTAAACAAATGAAAAAAGACAATGGTGTAGAATTTACCAAGACAATATTAAATTGAAGAAGATGCCTTTTCATTACGATAAGATAAATGATAGAACTTGTTTGTCATGGTGTGTCTTGGATAACCTATCTTCAACGATGTTTCATTCCGTTTTTTCATTTTTTAAGCTAATTATATATTGACACATGAATAAATTTTTTTATTAAAAAACATAATGTAATAAAAAGTAATACTATGATTAGTTTGAGATATGGAGTGAAACACTGTTTGAGACGAGTGATATTTGTTCATTGAATAGAACAGCTTTCAAGGCACATGCATGTGTATGCATGTTAATACAGCTACCATATGCATATTAATACAAGTATACAACTACCATAGCCTCTCCATACATTATCTTCAAAAAATAGTTCTAAAGCTTTTATACTTGAGCATGTAATTGCGTTAAATATAAGGAAAAATAAGAAGAGTTTTGGCATCTATGTTTATCCTATTACTTGTAGTTGGGAGAAAAATAAATGGTAGATCCATAAGGATGTAATGCATTAATGTTGATAGAGTGGTTTCGATTATAGTGAAATATATATATATATATATATATATATATATATATATGCTAACACTATAATATATATACTTAATACATTATAAATTATTTATTTGTATTACTTTTATTTAAGAATAATAATAATAAAAAATGAATGATAGATAATGCAATAACAATATAAAGAACTCTTATACTGTCAGTAAAGATATATTTTTCTGTTTCATTTAATGACTAAAGAAAATATATAAGTAATATTAAATTTTTTATTTTTTATCAAGAGTGTCCCCACTCAATAACTTCACATCTTTCCCAAGATCTAAAGATGTCAAAGTATGCTTTGTTTTTCCCAGCAATTTTATTTGAGAGAAAGATATATGTATTTATTCTTAGTTATTGTATCATCGATCATTCATATTTTATTATCATATTAACTTTTCAAAAAAGTAATATAAACGAATAGTGAATATTATATTGACTGCATATGAATCTTTACAATGATAATACATAATTATTGCATTCATTTTATTTTTATACACATTATAACCCGATTATCGATCAAATGTGCATGGTTTTATGAGGTAGGAAGGTTGATTGCGTGTATTGAAGACGAAGTCGTTCGTGGAAAAAAATCAACATTATTTGCACAAATTTGGCGTCCGATGTCAGAATAATTATTTTTATACCTTTCCGGATAGGGAATCAAGCAAACAAAGCGAAATCATAGATTTGTCGTGAGGTACATGCTTTTTAGGTCATCCAAGTCCATTTCAAGCCCGAAAACGGCAGTTCAATATTTTTAGCAATTTATGTTTTGGATAATTTTTGCATTAGGTTTTCTTTTTAGTATTTAAAAACTTTTGGGATGTGGTTGTCAATCTTTATCTCATCATTAATAATGAAATTCGAAAGTTTTCTTCTCCAGGTGGATTCCAGAATTTTATCTGTTAAGTTTATCGCTTATATACTTATATTCTCATTTTAAATTTAGATCTTATCAACCCTAACCCTTTATAATTCTGATTGCGTCATTTTATATGTTATAAGCTACCTATGATTTGATTTTAATTGCATAAAAATCTCTATCTAGTAAATAATATACAACACACCATTACTGAGATACATTCACTTTAGAGTATTTCCTTGTGTCCGTTTTTAATTTTATTTTTGAGTTAATCACAAAATGGGGTTAGACAACTATTTTGACTTTAAGACTTGGTATATTAGTTAAAATAAAATAAAATAAAAAAGTAGAATTGGATTCGGCGATAATTGAGGAAACAAAATCTACGAAAATATTGTAATGTGTAATGGTCAAATGATGAATGTGATAACAGAGTGTATAAACTCATAGTAGTAGAGACGTGGGACCCAGTATCATGCTTTTGTTTGCAAACATCGCATGCAGTGTTGTTATCAATTTTAAGGACTTAGATTATGATATATCACAAAAATATATTAACAGTATAAGTGTTTTTTATACTATCAGTATATTATATATTGTTTATATGTTAATTATTATTAACTTTTAAATAAAAGTAATACAAATTAATGATGAATGATGTGCTGACAATGTAAAAAATTTTACACCGAAAATGCATAAATTTTAAATTCTATTATGAAAGCTGAGACATTTATTGATGCCTTGAATTTGATGAACGCGGTTTGGGTTCAAGGCGAATAAGCTTTGGGGCCCTTCTCTACAATACAAAGAATTAAAGTATACAAAAGAAATTAACCAAAAAAAAAATAGTATACAAAATAAATCATAAAGACCAGTGGAAACTAGTATAATATATATAAGTTTGGTTTTGTTCAATAAGGAATTCGACTCGAGCTTAATATAAACTATTCTTTAGTTTGAATTTGGTAGATTAAAGTTCATCAATTCAAATTGATTTATTTAAGATAAATTATTCAAAACCGTCCTATAACTTTTCTATGTGAAATTATTCCATCTAGTTCATATTAGTTGGTACCATTGATCTCAAAGTTAGTTTTTTCTTACATAGTTAAGGTCAGTATCAATTTGGTTTCTCAAGTTTTCAGTTAATTACAAATTGGTCACTTAAATTTTTAGTTAGTCCCAAATTTGTCTAACTATTTTAGGAAGTTTTAAATGGTTTTCAATTTCATACTAACATTTAACGGGCGTTAGAAAATTTTGACATTAAGGTCAGTAATTTAAATTGCAGCCGCAATGTTGTGATATGATCGCAATATTATGGTTGCGGTAACTGCCGCAATCGCATCACACCATAATTGTGGTGTGATTTCGAATCACAATGATGCAGTCACTTCGGGCTGCAACATAACTACATTGGATCGCAATGAATTAAAAAATAGTTTTTTAATCACAAAATAATTTACATTACAATAGTCACAATCCGCATCGCAATGACCGCAATTGCAGTAACCACAATGTTACCGCAATCGAGATCACAACCGCAATTTAAAGCAAGTCAATGGTGTTAATAGATATGAACTTAATGGACTAATTTCACATAAAAGAGTTATAGGATCAATGTAAAAAATAATGAAGTTAAGAAAAAAAATGAATAATTTCACTTTTTATACCAAACATAAAGATTATTAGTTTTTTAAACATACGGTAAAACTCCATTATTGTAAAGAAGGGTTATTCGATTATTGTCCTTGTAATTTAATTTATATTTGGTTTTTGATTCATACCATTTAAAGCAATCTATTAAGTGTGACCTGGTAAACAAAGTGTTAAGCCAACTATCACATGTGCGATTAGGAGATGACATGTTCAATTTTTGTATGGAGATGGTGATTTCTCCAAAATGGCACTCATAGGTATGAAACACAAAATCTCATCATTTTTTCTTTACTATTATCGATTTTATTACATTTTTTGGGTACTACCAATGATATTCTCCCACTTTTTCTAGGTAAGAAACTCATCACTTTTGAGGTTCGTGGCTGCATCTCCAAATAATTGTCACTTTCAAGAATCGAACTCCCAACCTTGGGGATCGAGTGAAGTCATAATGTATATCATATTCATATATTTATTAGTAACTAAAATACATCAAGTTGGTAATAAGTATGGGTTTAATAGTATTGGATGAAGGAACTATTAAATGCCTAAGTCATTTGGATTTGATTGGTTTTTATGTGGTCATGGGTTTAACCTTCATTACTACTATGCACCAAAAAATATATAGTAAATGATTAAAGTATTTAATATTAATTGTTGTGAAATTAATATAAATACTTGAAATCTATAAAAGGAAATATATTAGTTTAACTTTAATTTAATATAATAATATTTTAAGAGTTTAATAGTCATGCATCGTCAGAATAAAATTCTTTACATTATCAATATATGATCCATCATTCATATATATAACTTTTATTTAAGAGATTAATGATAAATAATGCATTGACAGTGTAAACTAATCTTACATAGTCTATATATAAATATTAAAATCATATTTTAAAGTAAAATACATTATTTTAACCCCTATATTATTGTCAATTTATGTATCACTTTGTTTAGCATGTCACAACTAAATATTATATAAGCATTTAATAGAATTTCTATCAATTTATATTTTTATTGTTTGAAATAAAGTGTATAATCTTCTCACATAAAATCATATTAATGTTTTTCAGTCTGGTTTGATTAAAACCCATCAATTTTACGATTTAAACCATAACCGGTTATATCCTAGTAGCTTATATAATAGCTCTCCACTCTAATTTAATTTAGAGTCAGCACTAGTTTGATTTTCAATTGTAATCTTTATTAAAGTTAGGGGTGTGAAAAGAATGACATTAATTTGTTTACCAAAGATGTGATTAAAACTATACAATGCAATAGATTGGGTGGTCAAAATAGAAGGGGTGTATAGAGAAAGATCATAAGCTATTTGCATATGTAAAGAAAACACATAAGCTTAATAAGCTAATCATAAACCCAAATAACTTAACTCTTTTAGAATGCCCTTTTGGATTTCAAGATGATGATGCTAGAGATTATTTCTCACTAGGATCCTTAAGACATTTGACTCTTCAATCATATGGATATAAAAAGAACTAAAATAAAATTAACCAAGAAACATGTCCCTTAAGTTTATTATTACAACTTGCAAGATTGAAGATAAATAACAATGTAAGGATAAGTTGAGTTCCTAACAATGGTAGGTTGGGTTGGGACTTAAGTTTCTAACAATGTTTAAATTTGATTGATGAGTGAGTTATTTTCTTAAATTTGGATGTGGTATCCTCAACAATGTTATTAGGCTCAAACGACCCAACAGAATCCGAATAAAATAGGTTACATAGAATAAAGAAAGAGTATGAAGTATTCATTGTGTGCAAGGAGTATAACACTTTATAAACCAACATTACCAGGTCTTTGTCAATGTTTGTAGAAGCAACCTTCTACTTATAGATTTTCTTTAGATATTTAGAGCTAAAAAGTCTATAATTGATATGACTCTTATACGTATAGAGACCAAGTTTTGCAATTGCGGCATGATATGATTGTAGTGGTCATTACAATTGCTATATTGTAGTCGAATTATGTAATGCAGTCCACTATTTAAATCACTAATTGTATATACATTTCTACCTATATATTTATTTCTATGCCTATGCCTATGACTATGTCCATGTCATGTCTATAATCCATCAATAACTTGCACCTTATTAAATTTATGCATGGGTAAGTTAATCTGAGTTAGTGAACTATAATTGAGTCGAATTTGAGTTAAAAAAATAGTTTGACATTGAACTTAACTAAAAATTAGATTCGAACTAATCCTTAACGAGTCGAGCTGAGCTTAATGAAGTTCAACTTAATTAATTTCTACTCATAATCGGAAAAGTTGGAGTGTATACATTTCCATCATTCTTTAACTGAACTCAATCTTGAAAGGAAATATCACATTCCCACATGCTTTATTGTACATTCATTGGAAATCAAAAGCTCCTTTAGCATAGTCTTCATAATTGCTAGCATTGTTCATGAAACTTGCAAGTGTTGAATCATATGAACTTCCCTTAATTTCTTTATACTCTTTTCACCAACTCATATAGCTGCTTTTATGCAAGAAAATCTCTGGTATTAGAGCCTCTTCAACATGTGCCCAAAAGCATGAATCCAATGTTAAAATGTGTAGACATTTTTTTGATCACATAGTCTTTACCACCATCCCTATAGTATTGAGTAACAACTCAAGATTCAACCATTCTCCTGTAAGTAGTCCTACCATAGAGCCGGCGTCTTGTACGAAATCCGGCATTCTTTTCGAGCCTTCATCCCTATCTCTTCAACCATTTCCCCCCGGAAAAGTGTTGGTTTCTTCTCTAACTCAACAACAGCAGCATGGTCCAATTGTGAGTAAATGTACCTATAGTTGTCATAGTACCCCATCCCTTGATTTTTAGTTTTTTTTTCCTTGTAGTATTCAAATTGGAATCTCAACTTAGAACCATTGAGCCTAGGGTTATTTCATTCTATTATTTTCATCAATGAAATGTGTGAAGAAATGTGGCTCTCATGGTTTCTTTCCCAACAAGTTTTCTGTTTCACTACCCAACCATTTGTTAACAAAGGAAGATTTTGCAATAGGATAACTTCTTAACAATGTATGTCACATTTTCCTTATTATTTTTATTAATTTATGCTATATTTATAATTGAATATGATGAAATAATTAGAGGAGCTTTCTACAATTGTAATATCATATCATGAAATCAAACTAAATTCACCCACATAAAACTTTTTAAAAGAAAAATGTAAGACCTAAATAAAACAACCTTTTCATTCTAGATTATGACCTTATGGAGCACATAATTAAAGAAAAGAAAAGAAAGTGAAATGGGAAAAGAATAAGATAGAATAAGTTGTTACTCTTTTGAGCATTATTCTGGGACATTGAACAAGTTTTCACTAAATAACTCTACAACACTTTCATGTTCATAACTTCATAGATTCATTGTAAACTTTCAGAAGTTAAACTTTTACTTAACTCTAAATGGAATCAAAGAATGAAAAACGTATAATCTGACCTTAAATTATCTTAAGATAGCAAAATTTGTGTGCAAAAAGGAGAGAAAAAATAAAGATAACCAGCTTATGCAAACGATGGAATAAAATAAAGTGATAGCATATATTCCAAACTACAACATCACTTTCTGGCTCAAAAATCTTTATCTTTATTAATCTTTCTCCTAGTTTATTCCATCAACAACATTACAATCAATGTTCCCTAATCACAATTAATCCTCATAAGTTCATTCCAGCTGAAATTCATAACGATTGTTGTATTTCTACTCCTCATAAGTGAGAACCCATAAATAAATTCAGGGTTCTACCTTTTAATCCAACTTTAAAATAGTAAACAATGAGGAAAAATTCAACAACAAAGCAGCAACTTCAACAACATTGTTTGAAGATGTAAAAAATCAATAATTACACTTGTAAAAAGAACAAAATTGTAGCCTTACTCAGCACTCGAATTATGAAGTTGTTTGACACATGTAGCCGACTACGCTGAACAAAAAAAAACTTGATTGTTGTTATTATAGTCAAAACTCGGACGAGTTAGCATTAGAATCATCCAACTCGCTACAATGTCGGCCACGAGTTCGACAACCTAACCCGGAGTCGAGTAGATCCTCCCAATCCACATCCTCCTCCTCTTCCTCCTTCCCTCTCATCATCTCCAAAATCCGCCTCACCTTCTCCCTCGCCCTCTCACTCCCGACCTTCTCCACCTTTTGCAACACCTCCACCACCCCTGCCGCCTTTGCCAATGCCTTAAATCTCAACCCACCATGACTCAATGCATACATCACACTCACACAACTCTCTCGAGTTGACCCGATTCCCAACTCGGACCCACCCAACAACCCCACCAAACATTCAACCACACCCGCATCCAACATTGCAGCCCGCCCATCCGACCCAGAGCCCAAATTACACAAAATCAACAAAACCCGACTTATCATATGACCCGACTCAACCATCATCATTAAAACTGGAACCGAACCGAACTTAACCATCTTTGACATATTACTCTGAACCATGGATAAATGATAAAGCGCTAGGGCCGAGTCATGACGCGTGCGCTCACTCTCCGAACGCAGCGCGTGAAGCAAGGGTTGCAAACCACCCAGAACACCAATGGCGGTTTTGTTATCATGTTCTATAGCCAAACTAAAGAGCGCACCGGAAGCGAGTTCCTGCGATTCAGAGGATCCCAGCCTCAAAACTTCAATCAACGGTGGAACAATCCCTGACCGTACGATCTTCACCTTGTTTAATTTCTCCAACGAAAGGTTGACCACTGAAGCAAGAGCGTTGACCTGAACATTCGTGTACTTTGAAACAATGAGAGATTTTAAAACAGAGAGTAATTGAGATGTGCAGAGAGAAACCCTAATTTCCTCTCTTGTTCTTGTAATCTTTCTAAGTGAAATTAAACCCTCTTCGATGATGAAAATTTGGGGGCTTTTGAGGTTTGATATGATTTGTTCCAATTCAGGGATTGTGGTGGGTTCAATTTCAGAAGAGGAATTTGAAGAGTAAGAGTAGTAGCAACTAGGTTTTATTGAAAATTGAAGAGGTGGTGTTGAAGCTGAAGCTGAAGCATTAGTAGCTATGGATTCGTCTGAGGTAGAATAAAAAAGTGCTGGCCTATTAGGGATTTGGGTTTCGGCGCGGTTGAAATTGAAATTAGGGTTTTCCTCCATCCTCAAAATCAAATCTTTTTCCGAAACTGTAGCAACTTGGGTTGGCACATTCTGATTCTGATCACTCTGTTTTGAAATTATTGCGTGTATGATGTTTTCTGTAGTGGTGGAATCTGGTGCGACGAGAGTATTGTTGGAGTTTATACACCATTTGGTTATGGCGGATTTGAGGGCAAGGTTGGGGATAACGTTGGAGAAATCAGGGGTAGTACCATCTAAGAGTTGAGGGGTAAAGTTGAGATTTTGACAAGTTTGAACAGTGATTCGATCGAAGGAGTGGCCTGAAGAGACTATAACTGGATCTGACATTAGGGTTTTGGTTATGGGGCAGAGAAATTCTTCTGGGGGTTTTTCTGTAATTTTGTTGTTGGGTTTTGAAGGTGGTTGTTGTTGTGATTTGGTGTGGTGGAAAAAGATTTGCTTCCATTTGAACCTTGGAGTAATGGGTTGTGGAAGTTTATCTGATTTCTTGTTGTGTGTGTTTTTTCTGTGGACTAAGAGCTTCAGTGTTTGTTGAATCTCCATGGAATTGTTGTAACTTGTTTGAATGAAGTTATCACTTTTTGTGAAGCATATAGAGATGAGGTGAAGATCCCATAATTTAAGGTTTTGATAGATGTTAGTATGTTAAGTGTTGAAGGGGTTGTAGTGGGTGAAAGAGAGTGAGTGAGTCAGAGAATGATGATTGATTTGGTGTAGCAGGTGCAGGGTTTGGGTTTGAGGACTGTGCCACTGTGGTGTGATGTAGAGTTTTGATTCCTTTGCTTTTGGGATATCTACCCATAGGAAAGGAAAAGCTGAGGGAGTGATCATACATCGCAAACACACCATTCTTAACCTGAGTAAGTTTAAAAAACTTATTCTTGAAGTAATTGAATTCCTTCTCATAAATGAATCGATTGTTTATCTATTGTTGTATAATGGTTATGAATATCTTTTTTAATAGACTTAAAAGTAATAACTATTTTTATTTAAATTTTATAATCTATATGAATTAGATAAAAAGAATATGTAAATATAAACTAAGATAGTGAAAAATGTGTCTTCTACTTGGTTTTGTTTTTTGTTCTACTTTGAATTTGGTCCAGCATTTGATGTAAACGTTCAATTAAGTAAATTCCACATAAACTTCATCATAGTATCACTATTCAGGAATGTTCATAGCACTATGCTTCTGTTTTTCTCCTTTTGTGAAGAAAATACCAAATATACCATTGGGGCAAAACCACAAACAGCAACAAAAGTTTAAAGATAAAAGTGGTATTCTCAGTCTTCCCCATACCCCACCTTCACTTTACAACTTTAACCTTTTTTTAATGAATTAACACAATTACTAAAGGGTATCTTAGCATATAACACTTTTGCATGAGGAATGTGTTTTTTCCAACCAATGAACCCACAATTCCTTCTCATTATTTCAATATTAATCGGTTAAGCCTTTAGCACTAATTAAGCACATCAATGTGGGCCTTTATGGATGGTTCTCGGCTGGACAAATATGGAAAAAAAGATCTATTATCCCGAAACCTATTCCAAACTAATCATATTATGCTGTGTCGGTTAAAAAAATTAAATATTCATGACTTAATAATTTTTGCTTCATTCTATGATTGGTTAGGACAGGTTTGATGACAGATTTGGGGACAACAGATCTCATTCAACAAATCTCACCATTCCTTTGGTAAAAGTGATGGGATTCATATTTCATTTTCCTGGCCCAACCCAATTCATGTTAAGAGACCATTATTGTTATTTCCTTTATCTTTATGATGATTATTATCCTTCATAAAATATATTTCTAAATGATGTAGAACATGGATTTATGCATTACTTGGTGAGTAGAATAATAACATGTGTTTTCTAAATTATGTTAAGATTAACTTTATCTTAATTTACAAAATACAAGGCTATTTAAAAAAGACAACTTTATTGGATGGATCCACAAACCACGTGATAAACTTACTCTACATTTTGTTTTGAAACATAGATCTTTGTAATATGAATATTAAGTCCCAAGGGGAAGAAATTACGTTCAATTATTTATTTATTTATTTAACTTTTCGATGTTGAGTTGCGTAAACTTTTCACTTATGTCTCCTTTACCTTAATTTGTGTGTTAATATCTTTATATGACAAAAATACTCTCTAACTTTACATGATATGCATTTAATTCATTAGTTTACATAATATGTAAATAAGACTTGAATATTGGTTCAATTGAGAAATAGTTCCTCACTATAACAACGACCTTTTGCATGATGTGCAAATAGTTCTTGAATTTTAAAAAAAATTGTAAGAAGTACACTATACTTTGCATGCAACACTTGAACGTTGGAAAATAATTATTAATGTTATAAATAAAAAGGGAAATACGGATATTTGGTTTTGAACAATTTTTAACCCATTTATATATAATCAATGGTTAATTTCAATATATGAGGACCATTAGTTTAAGATCATGCAATAATTTTTCTCTCACTAAATAGTTAAAAGGGAATATAAATGACAAGCTATAGTTATGAAAAAAAGTTTTGGAATCATGATGGATTTATTGTGTATATTTAAATAGAAATAAAATTGAAAAATATTATACCGTCCTAAAGTATTATTTGGATTCGTATAAATAAAGATGACATGTGTTACTTAAAAGTGATAATGTACCCTTTTATAATAAGGTGGATTTGGATTTTAAGCTTATTTTAAGAGGAGATAACATTACTCATAAAAAATAGTATATGAAAGGCATGTTAAGTAAGACATGTGCAATTAATCCAAAGATAAAATTGGAGATAATATTATATTACAACAAACATAGTTTATATGTGTTGGATCTAATATACAAACAAGTTGATAGAAAAATAAAGAGAAATATAAGGATAGGAATTTTTGGTGTTATTCGTTATGGTACTGAATATTAAGGTGAAAAAGTGTCAACCTGCATGGAACAACATTTTTTTATGTATTTTTCAGTGGTTATTTGGGATTATATTTGTTATCCCAAAAAATATATTACGTTATTAATGATTAAGGAACCTAAGGTTGCATTTAAATAAAAGCACGATATAAGTGCAACAAATATAATAATTTGAATGGGCATATAAGATAAAATTAAAAATAGAAATATTAGATTAAAAAATAGGAGTGAAACCTAGGTTGAATCTCACTTAACATAACTAACAAGACCAAGAGGAGAAGTTCCAATTAGAAAAAAATTATCAACGGAAAAGAAATGAAAATAAAGGTTAGAAACCAAAACATAACCAAGTCCATTACAAATAGCATCTATTTATCTCAGTATATTGGAAAACCATTATAGCATAACCAAGATATAAATGATGTTTTTGGGTTTATTCAAGTGTCAAGTCTTACATTGAATATGTGGGGAAATGAAAGAATTTATAAGTAGGAAATGCCCATGAAACTAATGCTTTAAGGTTTTAGTTCAAGACGTAATGTCTCACTTGTGACTCTCCAATTTTCTCATACCTCGGTAACAGTGGAACTCCCTAGTAATTGGAAACTCCCTGATCGCAATCTAGTTCAACGGATGCAGTTAAAAGAAAAGCTGTATATACCTAGAAGCCCATCATTTGTGTTAGAGAAATATAGAGCTTCTAAATAAAATTAAGAAAACTAAAAACAAGAACATGTTAAAAGAGATTGAGGCATAACATGTGTGTTCTATTCTATGTTGGGTGTATTTTATAATAGAAGAGAACATGAATACACAAATTCTCACCCTTGAGAAGAAAAAAATGGGCTTAGAGAATAGAGTGATAAAGAGATTCAAGTTTTAATTCTCATTTGTTGCCCTTACAGTATAAAAAAATTAATTTATTGTTAGTGCATAATATTAATTTCTTTAAAAATATCTATATCATCATAAATTTCAATTGGATAGAAAAAAACTGTTAAAATAATTAAAATAAGAATCATTATTTTGGTAAAGAAAAAAGTTAAAAAAAAAGAATTAATTATGTTTAGCGCGTAGCCAAACAAAAATTGGCGAGTGGTACTAGAATGTTCTGTTGTGTTATCACACGTCTTTCTTATCTTAGGCAACAAGACATTACCATAACTATATATACATATATTATTATACATGTTCAATTCATATAACAATATATCATTCTTCAATCTCTCTTTATTCATTCTCACAAAATATAATTAATATCAATGGCAAGTGGTGGAACAGAAGCTTTTCCTGATTTGGGTAAACATTGTCAACACCAAGATTGCACCCTCCTTGATTTTCTTCCTTTTACATGCCATGGCTGCAAAAAGGTACATACATCTTTCTTCAATACCATTCTATCGCCTCGAAACAATTTCTTCACTTGCGAGAATAAAATCTATGCAAATTTTATTAAACAGTAGTTAATAAGCTAATAGTATTTTTTATTTTAAATGGTGATAAATAAATCAGATATTAGTCCATAAGTCTTTTGGTTAATATACCAATATGTTTTTCCATTGATGATAGATTTAATTATTAGTTAACAAGTTAAAAAACTAATTTTTTTATTATTAATAACACTCTCCCAAACATTTTTATTTATGTCCATGTGCTTTTAGATTTAAAATATTTCACTTTCACTATATTAGAAATTAGTGAAAATAATGAATTGTAGGACAGATTTAACCCCATACAAGTTTTTTGAATCTGTCCTGGAATCAACTCATTGTTAACCATTATATGGGAGGTATATTTCATTGTGAAAAACTGATAAATTATGGTTGCAGTCGCGGTTGTCATTGAATTATGTTTATTGTAATTGCCGATAAATGGAGGAAAATGCAGCCATAGCATCCACCATTTGGATGTGTGGTTGTGAACATTGTCAAAACCATAACATTGTAGTGGTAATTACCATTGTGAAATGCAATTAAAACCATCTAGCATTACAGCAATTGCACATAGTATCCATGTGTTTTGTATGTGTATAGAATTTTTTTGTCCATAATAAAACTGTTTTAACATACATGTAAATGCAGGTATTTTGCTTAGAACATAGATCCTACAAGTCCCACACATGCCCAAAATCTGACCACAACAGCAGAAAGGTAATTGTTTGCCAAACATGTTCTATGTCCATTGAGGAGACCATAGGCTACATAGGACAAGAAGAGGAAGCAGCTATCTTGAAGAAGCACCAAAAATCTGGAAAATGTGACCCCAACAAGAAGAAGAAACCGATGTGTCCGGTTAAGCGCTGCAAAGAGATTCTAACATTCTCTAATACAAGTACTTGTAAAACTTGCAGCATCAAAGTGTGCCTCAAACACCGTTTCCCTGCTGATCATGATTGTGGCAGAGTCACTTCATCTTCTTTATCATCTGCTGGTGCTGGTGCTAATGGGCAATGGAAAAATAGATTCTTGGCTGCTCTGGCTTCAAGGAATGGCCAAGACTGTGGCAAGAGTAAAGGGCATAATTCATCTTCTGCTAGTAATCCTTCTGTTAAGGCCTACTGAGGGTAGGGATCAGATATAGGCACAGTTTTTATTTGTGATTGTACTTATATTGTATTTATGCGACCACAATTGTGATCGTAATGGACTATTAAAATCACAATATTGGTCGCAATTGCGATTGAGACTCAAATTTAAAACCTTGGATATGAATGTTGTAGTTTATTTTACATGGGTATAATGCAATATTGAAATCCATTGTCTTAGAATTTTGTTTTGATAAATAGCACTAAGCATGCTTTCATACCCACAAGCATTTTTTGGGTATGTTGTTTTCTTCACACCTTTTGTTGTCCCTTTGAACAATATCTGATTAATCATTTACCAGTTCTGCAGTTTTCCTGATTATAGTGTGATAAAGATATTAAAACAAGTTAATAAAAGCTGCATTCGGAAATAAGCAGTCAAAATTGAAGTGATGAAATGAATGAGATTTGTAATACAATATAGGCAATGCTATTTAGAAGGGGCAAATGTCAAAAAATTACATGTGGTATTGGGTAAATACAAATACCTACATATTATTAGACCTTTCTTTTTCACTTATCATTCAAAAGATACAGATTGTAACAAGTAACTTAAATCATCATATCTGTTACATATTTGCTGTTGCTTCTTTAATCTCATCCAAGGTGATGGTCTGCAAGGCAAGAAATGTTGAATCTCATTAAGGGGAGAAAATATATTCTAATCAAAATTTGAATATAGATGTGCCAAGTCAAGGTCGTGCAGCCTCCCAGACCCCACTAAGTGGAAGCCTCGTGTATCGAGCCGCCTATTTTTTTAAGTCGAGGTCGAGGAGAAAAAATGAAAGTCACTTATGGCCAACACAGCTGCAACCATGAGGAACAAAATCAAAATTTGAACAAATTGAATGAAAGAATTGCTATATTGTAGTCGAATTATGTAATGCAGTCCACTATTTAAATCACTAATTGTATATACATTTCTACCTATATATTTATTTCTATGCCTATGCCTATGACTATGTCCATGTCATGTCTATAATCCATCAATAACTTGCACCTTATTAAATTTATGCATGGGTAAGTTAATCTGAGTTAGTGAACTATAATTGAGTCGAATTTGAGTTAAAAAAATAGTTTGACATTGAACTTAACTAAAAATTAGATTCGAACTAATCCTTAACGAGTCGAGCTGAGCTTAATGAAGTTCAACTTAATTAATTTCTACTCATAATCGGAAAAGTTGGAGTGTATACATTTCCATCATTCTTTAACTGAACTCAATCTTGAAAGGAAATATCACATTCCCACATGCTTTATTGTACATTCATTGGAAATCAAAAGCTCCTTTAGCATAGTCTTCATAATTGCTAGCATTGTTCATGAAACTTGCAAGTGTTGAATCATATGAACTTCCCTTAATTTCTTTATACTCTTTTCACCAACTCATATAGCTGCTTTTATGCAAGAAAATCTCTGGTATTAGAGCCTCTTCAACATGTGCCCAAAAGCATGAATCCAATGTTAAAATGTGTAGACATTTTTTTGATCACATAGTCTTTACCACCATCCCTATAGTATTGAGTAACAACTCAAGATTCAACCATTCTCCTGTAAGTAGTCCTACCATAGAGCCGGCGTCTTGTACGAAATCCGGCATTCTTTTCGAGCCTTCATCCCTATCTCTTCAACCATTTCCCCCCGGAAAAGTGTTGGTTTCTTCTCTAACTCAACAACAGCAGCATGGTCCAATTGTGAGTAAATGTACCTATAGTTGTCATAGTACCCCATCCCTTGATTTTTAGTTTTTTTTTCCTTGTAGTATTCAAATTGGAATCTCAACTTAGAACCATTGAGCCTAGGGTTATTTCATTCTATTATTTTCATCAATGAAATGTGTGAAGAAATGTGGCTCTCATGGTTTCTTTCCCAACAAGTTTTCTGTTTCACTACCCAACCATTTGTTAACAAAGGAAGATTTTGCAATAGGATAACTTCTTAACAATGTATGTCACATTTTCCTTATTATTTTTATTAATTTATGCTATATTTATAATTGAATATGATGAAATAATTAGAGGAGCTTTCTACAATTGTAATATCATATCATGAAATCAAACTAAATTCACCCACATAAAACTTTTTAAAAGAAAAATGTAAGACCTAAATAAAACAACCTTTTCATTCTAGATTATGACCTTATGGAGCACATAATTAAAGAAAAGAAAAGAAAGTGAAATGGGAAAAGAATAAGATAGAATAAGTTGTTACTCTTTTGAGCATTATTCTGGGACATTGAACAAGTTTTCACTAAATAACTCTACAACACTTTCATGTTCATAACTTCATAGATTCATTGTAAACTTTCAGAAGTTAAACTTTTACTTAACTCTAAATGGAATCAAAGAATGAAAAACGTATAATCTGACCTTAAATTATCTTAAGATAGCAAAATTTGTGTGCAAAAAGGAGAGAAAAAATAAAGATAACCAGCTTATGCAAACGATGGAATAAAATAAAGTGATAGCATATATTCCAAACTACAACATCACTTTCTGGCTCAAAAATCTTTATCTTTATTAATCTTTCTCCTAGTTTATTCCATCAACAACATTACAATCAATGTTCCCTAATCACAATTAATCCTCATAAGTTCATTCCAGCTGAAATTCATAACGATTGTTGTATTTCTACTCCTCATAAGTGAGAACCCATAAATAAATTCAGGGTTCTACCTTTTAATCCAACTTTAAAATAGTAAACAATGAGGAAAAATTCAACAACAAAGCAGCAACTTCAACAACATTGTTTGAAGATGTAAAAAATCAATAATTACACTTGTAAAAAGAACAAAATTGTAGCCTTACTCAGCACTCGAATTATGAAGTTGTTTGACACATGTAGCCGACTACGCTGAACAAAAAAAAACTTGATTGTTGTTATTATAGTCAAAACTCGGACGAGTTAGCATTAGAATCATCCAACTCGCTACAATGTCGGCCACGAGTTCGACAACCTAACCCGGAGTCGAGTAGATCCTCCCAATCCACATCCTCCTCCTCTTCCTCCTTCCCTCTCATCATCTCCAAAATCCGCCTCACCTTCTCCCTCGCCCTCTCACTCCCGACCTTCTCCACCTTTTGCAACACCTCCACCACCCCTGCCGCCTTTGCCAATGCCTTAAATCTCAACCCACCATGACTCAATGCATACATCACACTCACACAACTCTCTCGAGTTGACCCGATTCCCAACTCGGACCCACCCAACAACCCCACCAAACATTCAACCACACCCGCATCCAACATTGCAGCCCGCCCATCCGACCCAGAGCCCAAATTACACAAAATCAACAAAACCCGACTTATCATATGACCCGACTCAACCATCATCATTAAAACTGGAACCGAACCGAACTTAACCATCTTTGACATATTACTCTGAACCATGGATAAATGATAAAGCGCTAGGGCCGAGTCATGACGCGTGCGCTCACTCTCCGAACGCAGCGCGTGAAGCAAGGGTTGCAAACCACCCAGAACACCAATGGCGGTTTTGTTATCATGTTCTATAGCCAAACTAAAGAGCGCACCGGAAGCGAGTTCCTGCGATTCAGAGGATCCCAGCCTCAAAACTTCAATCAACGGTGGAACAATCCCTGACCGTACGATCTTCACCTTGTTTAATTTCTCCAACGAAAGGTTGACCACTGAAGCAAGAGCGTTGACCTGAACATTCGTGTACTTTGAAACAATGAGAGATTTTAAAACAGAGAGTAATTGAGATGTGCAGAGAGAAACCCTAATTTCCTCTCTTGTTCTTGTAATCTTTCTAAGTGAAATTAAACCCTCTTCGATGATGAAAATTTGGGGGCTTTTGAGGTTTGATATGATTTGTTCCAATTCAGGGATTGTGGTGGGTTCAATTTCAGAAGAGGAATTTGAAGAGTAAGAGTAGTAGCAACTAGGTTTTATTGAAAATTGAAGAGGTGGTGTTGAAGCTGAAGCTGAAGCATTAGTAGCTATGGATTCGTCTGAGGTAGAATAAAAAAGTGCTGGCCTATTAGGGATTTGGGTTTCGGCGCGGTTGAAATTGAAATTAGGGTTTTCCTCCATCCTCAAAATCAAATCTTTTTCCGAAACTGTAGCAACTTGGGTTGGCACATTCTGATTCTGATCACTCTGTTTTGAAATTATTGCGTGTATGATGTTTTCTGTAGTGGTGGAATCTGGTGCGACGAGAGTATTGTTGGAGTTTATACACCATTTGGTTATGGCGGATTTGAGGGCAAGGTTGGGGATAACGTTGGAGAAATCAGGGGTAGTACCATCTAAGAGTTGAGGGGTAAAGTTGAGATTTTGACAAGTTTGAACAGTGATTCGATCGAAGGAGTGGCCTGAAGAGACTATAACTGGATCTGACATTAGGGTTTTGGTTATGGGGCAGAGAAATTCTTCTGGGGGTTTTTCTGTAATTTTGTTGTTGGGTTTTGAAGGTGGTTGTTGTTGTGATTTGGTGTGGTGGAAAAAGATTTGCTTCCATTTGAACCTTGGAGTAATGGGTTGTGGAAGTTTATCTGATTTCTTGTTGTGTGTGTTTTTTCTGTGGACTAAGAGCTTCAGTGTTTGTTGAATCTCCATGGAATTGTTGTAACTTGTTTGAATGAAGTTATCACTTTTTGTGAAGCATATAGAGATGAGGTGAAGATCCCATAATTTAAGGTTTTGATAGATGTTAGTATGTTAAGTGTTGAAGGGGTTGTAGTGGGTGAAAGAGAGTGAGTGAGTCAGAGAATGATGATTGATTTGGTGTAGCAGGTGCAGGGTTTGGGTTTGAGGACTGTGCCACTGTGGTGTGATGTAGAGTTTTGATTCCTTTGCTTTTGGGATATCTACCCATAGGAAAGGAAAAGCTGAGGGAGTGATCATACATCGCAAACACACCATTCTTAACCTGAGTAAGTTTAAAAAACTTATTCTTGAAGTAATTGAATTCCTTCTCATAAATGAATCGATTGTTTATCTATTGTTGTATAATGGTTATGAATATCTTTTTTAATAGACTTAAAAGTAATAACTATTTTTATTTAAATTTTATAATCTATATGAATTAGATAAAAAGAATATGTAAATATAAACTAAGATAGTGAAAAATGTGTCTTCTACTTGGTTTTGTTTTTTGTTCTACTTTGAATTTGGTCCAGCATTTGATGTAAACGTTCAATTAAGTAAATTCCACATAAACTTCATCATAGTATCACTATTCAGGAATGTTCATAGCACTATGCTTCTGTTTTTCTCCTTTTGTGAAGAAAATACCAAATATACCATTGGGGCAAAACCACAAACAGCAACAAAAGTTTAAAGATAAAAGTGGTATTCTCAGTCTTCCCCATACCCCACCTTCACTTTACAACTTTAACCTTTTTTTAATGAATTAACACAATTACTAAAGGGTATCTTAGCATATAACACTTTTGCATGAGGAATGTGTTTTTTCCAACCAATGAACCCACAATTCCTTCTCATTATTTCAATATTAATCGGTTAAGCCTTTAGCACTAATTAAGCACATCAATGTGGGCCTTTATGGATGGTTCTCGGCTGGACAAATATGGAAAAAAAGATCTATTATCCCGAAACCTATTCCAAACTAATCATATTATGCTGTGTCGGTTAAAAAAATTAAATATTCATGACTTAATAATTTTTGCTTCATTCTATGATTGGTTAGGACAGGTTTGATGACAGATTTGGGGACAACAGATCTCATTCAACAAATCTCACCATTCCTTTGGTAAAAGTGATGGGATTCATATTTCATTTTCCTGGCCCAACCCAATTCATGTTAAGAGACCATTATTGTTATTTCCTTTATCTTTATGATGATTATTATCCTTCATAAAATATATTTCTAAATGATGTAGAACATGGATTTATGCATTACTTGGTGAGTAGAATAATAACATGTGTTTTCTAAATTATGTTAAGATTAACTTTATCTTAATTTACAAAATACAAGGCTATTTAAAAAAGACAACTTTATTGGATGGATCCACAAACCACGTGATAAACTTACTCTACATTTTGTTTTGAAACATAGATCTTTGTAATATGAATATTAAGTCCCAAGGGGAAGAAATTACGTTCAATTATTTATTTATTTATTTAACTTTTCGATGTTGAGTTGCGTAAACTTTTCACTTATGTCTCCTTTACCTTAATTTGTGTGTTAATATCTTTATATGACAAAAATACTCTCTAACTTTACATGATATGCATTTAATTCATTAGTTTACATAATATGTAAATAAGACTTGAATATTGGTTCAATTGAGAAATAGTTCCTCACTATAACAACGACCTTTTGCATGATGTGCAAATAGTTCTTGAATTTTAAAAAAAATTGTAAGAAGTACACTATACTTTGCATGCAACACTTGAACGTTGGAAAATAATTATTAATGTTATAAATAAAAAGGGAAATACGGATATTTGGTTTTGAACAATTTTTAACCCATTTATATATAATCAATGGTTAATTTCAATATATGAGGACCATTAGTTTAAGATCATGCAATAATTTTTCTCTCACTAAATAGTTAAAAGGGAATATAAATGACAAGCTATAGTTATGAAAAAAAGTTTTGGAATCATGATGGATTTATTGTGTATATTTAAATAGAAATAAAATTGAAAAATATTATACCGTCCTAAAGTATTATTTGGATTCGTATAAATAAAGATGACATGTGTTACTTAAAAGTGATAATGTACCCTTTTATAATAAGGTGGATTTGGATTTTAAGCTTATTTTAAGAGGAGATAACATTACTCATAAAAAATAGTATATGAAAGGCATGTTAAGTAAGACATGTGCAATTAATCCAAAGATAAAATTGGAGATAATATTATATTACAACAAACATAGTTTATATGTGTTGGATCTAATATACAAACAAGTTGATAGAAAAATAAAGAGAAATATAAGGATAGGAATTTTTGGTGTTATTCGTTATGGTACTGAATATTAAGGTGAAAAAGTGTCAACCTGCATGGAACAACATTTTTTTATGTATTTTTCAGTGGTTATTTGGGATTATATTTGTTATCCCAAAAAATATATTACGTTATTAATGATTAAGGAACCTAAGGTTGCATTTAAATAAAAGCACGATATAAGTGCAACAAATATAATAATTTGAATGGGCATATAAGATAAAATTAAAAATAGAAATATTAGATTAAAAAATAGGAGTGAAACCTAGGTTGAATCTCACTTAACATAACTAACAAGACCAAGAGGAGAAGTTCCAATTAGAAAAAAATTATCAACGGAAAAGAAATGAAAATAAAGGTTAGAAACCAAAACATAACCAAGTCCATTACAAATAGCATCTATTTATCTCAGTATATTGGAAAACCATTATAGCATAACCAAGATATAAATGATGTTTTTGGGTTTATTCAAGTGTCAAGTCTTACATTGAATATGTGGGGAAATGAAAGAATTTATAAGTAGGAAATGCCCATGAAACTAATGCTTTAAGGTTTTAGTTCAAGACGTAATGTCTCACTTGTGACTCTCCAATTTTCTCATACCTCGGTAACAGTGGAACTCCCTAGTAATTGGAAACTCCCTGATCGCAATCTAGTTCAACGGATGCAGTTAAAAGAAAAGCTGTATATACCTAGAAGCCCATCATTTGTGTTAGAGAAATATAGAGCTTCTAAATAAAATTAAGAAAACTAAAAACAAGAACATGTTAAAAGAGATTGAGGCATAACATGTGTGTTCTATTCTATGTTGGGTGTATTTTATAATAGAAGAGAACATGAATACACAAATTCTCACCCTTGAGAAGAAAAAAATGGGCTTAGAGAATAGAGTGATAAAGAGATTCAAGTTTTAATTCTCATTTGTTGCCCTTACAGTATAAAAAAATTAATTTATTGTTAGTGCATAATATTAATTTCTTTAAAAATATCTATATCATCATAAATTTCAATTGGATAGAAAAAAACTGTTAAAATAATTAAAATAAGAATCATTATTTTGGTAAAGAAAAAAGTTAAAAAAAAAGAATTAATTATGTTTAGCGCGTAGCCAAACAAAAATTGGCGAGTGGTACTAGAATGTTCTGTTGTGTTATCACACGTCTTTCTTATCTTAGGCAACAAGACATTACCATAACTATATATACATATATTATTATACATGTTCAATTCATATAACAATATATCATTCTTCAATCTCTCTTTATTCATTCTCACAAAATATAATTAATATCAATGGCAAGTGGTGGAACAGAAGCTTTTCCTGATTTGGGTAAACATTGTCAACACCAAGATTGCACCCTCCTTGATTTTCTTCCTTTTACATGCCATGGCTGCAAAAAGGTACATACATCTTTCTTCAATACCATTCTATCGCCTCGAAACAATTTCTTCACTTGCGAGAATAAAATCTATGCAAATTTTATTAAACAGTAGTTAATAAGCTAATAGTATTTTTTATTTTAAATGGTGATAAATAAATCAGATATTAGTCCATAAGTCTTTTGGTTAATATACCAATATGTTTTTCCATTGATGATAGATTTAATTATTAGTTAACAAGTTAAAAAACTAATTTTTTTATTATTAATAACACTCTCCCAAACATTTTTATTTATGTCCATGTGCTTTTAGATTTAAAATATTTCACTTTCACTATATTAGAAATTAGTGAAAATAATGAATTGTAGGACAGATTTAACCCCATACAAGTTTTTTGAATCTGTCCTGGAATCAACTCATTGTTAACCATTATATGGGAGGTATATTTCATTGTGAAAAACTGATAAATTATGGTTGCAGTCGCGGTTGTCATTGAATTATGTTTATTGTAATTGCCGATAAATGGAGGAAAATGCAGCCATAGCATCCACCATTTGGATGTGTGGTTGTGAACATTGTCAAAACCATAACATTGTAGTGGTAATTACCATTGTGAAATGCAATTAAAACCATCTAGCATTACAGCAATTGCACATAGTATCCATGTGTTTTGTATGTGTATAGAATTTTTTTGTCCATAATAAAACTGTTTTAACATACATGTAAATGCAGGTATTTTGCTTAGAACATAGATCCTACAAGTCCCACACATGCCCAAAATCTGACCACAACAGCAGAAAGGTAATTGTTTGCCAAACATGTTCTATGTCCATTGAGGAGACCATAGGCTACATAGGACAAGAAGAGGAAGCAGCTATCTTGAAGAAGCACCAAAAATCTGGAAAATGTGACCCCAACAAGAAGAAGAAACCGATGTGTCCGGTTAAGCGCTGCAAAGAGATTCTAACATTCTCTAATACAAGTACTTGTAAAACTTGCAGCATCAAAGTGTGCCTCAAACACCGTTTCCCTGCTGATCATGATTGTGGCAGAGTCACTTCATCTTCTTTATCATCTGCTGGTGCTGGTGCTAATGGGCAATGGAAAAATAGATTCTTGGCTGCTCTGGCTTCAAGGAATGGCCAAGACTGTGGCAAGAGTAAAGGGCATAATTCATCTTCTGCTAGTAATCCTTCTGTTAAGGCCTACTGAGGGTAGGGATCAGATATAGGCACAGTTTTTATTTGTGATTGTACTTATATTGTATTTATGCGACCACAATTGTGATCGTAATGGACTATTAAAATCACAATATTGGTCGCAATTGCGATTGAGACTCAAATTTAAAACCTTGGATATGAATGTTGTAGTTTATTTTACATGGGTATAATGCAATATTGAAATCCATTGTCTTAGAATTTTGTTTTGATAAATAGCACTAAGCATGCTTTCATACCCACAAGCATTTTTTGGGTATGTTGTTTTCTTCACACCTTTTGTTGTCCCTTTGAACAATATCTGATTAATCATTTACCAGTTCTGCAGTTTTCCTGATTATAGTGTGATAAAGATATTAAAACAAGTTAATAAAAGCTGCATTCGGAAATAAGCAGTCAAAATTGAAGTGATGAAATGAATGAGATTTGTAATACAATATAGGCAATGCTATTTAGAAGGGGCAAATGTCAAAAAATTACATGTGGTATTGGGTAAATACAAATACCTACATATTATTAGACCTTTCTTTTTCACTTATCATTCAAAAGATACAGATTGTAACAAGTAACTTAAATCATCATATCTGTTACATATTTGCTGTTGCTTCTTTAATCTCATCCAAGGTGATGGTCTGCAAGGCAAGAAATGTTGAATCTCATTAAGGGGAGAAAATATATTCTAATCAAAATTTGAATATAGATGTGCCAAGTCAAGGTCGTGCAGCCTCCCAGACCCCACTAAGTGGAAGCCTCGTGTATCGAGCCGCCTATTTTTTTAAGTCGAGGTCGAGGAGAAAAAATGAAAGTCACTTATGGCCAACACAGCTGCAACCATGAGGAACAAAATCAAAATTTGAACAAATTGAATGAAAGAATTACCTGTTCCTGGCCAGCAAAATCATTGTCAGGAGTGAGAAAGAGCATGCAATGGCACTCCTTCCTGCCAAAAGTATCAAACAAAGTCACGATGAAGTTAAAAAATGAAATCTAAGTGGGACAATTTGGGGCATAACTAAGAAATTTTCATAAAATAATCTTCTTTAATCCACATTTCTTGACAAACAACAAAAACAAAGGGATTTTATAGCTCAAATGTATTCCGGAGGTGTTCTGAACACTACGGTATTACTCAAGATATCTAGAGTTGTGGTGCCTTTGACAAAAATGGACGAAAACCGAAGTCAGACTTTAAACTTGATGGTAAAAATACCTACAGAACAATTTTTTAGGAAAAATTAATTATGAACAACCACTTAAATTATAGACTTTTACAAGACAAATAAGCCTGTGGCTATGTATGTTCTATTTGATATAGTTGTTTCATAGGTAAATATGCGTTGTGATAAGAGTGGATGTTGGTTGAGATAGCGAATAATTTTATCCTGGGAAAATACTAAGAATGATATAATGTAGATTAATGATCCTTCATCAAAGCTTCAAGAAGACTAATATGAACAAAGTAAAAGCAATCTACGACTTACGAACTAGATTTGATAAAGCTTCACTAGAAAGTAGAAAAAAGTTTTGTTCAAATGTGTAGAAAATGCAACCAAGGGACGGAACTTAAATATTAGCTATGAGAAGTAATTATGCAAGAAGAAATTGGAATGTTATTGCTTTTCAAGCCTTCAACCAAAGCGTTAAATGCTATTTCAGACTCTTAAAACCAAGAAGTCACAAAAGTCTTCAGTAAATATTCCTAAGAACATAAATGTTGGTTTGACTCGCATTTTCACTATGAATCATGTTTACTTCTGTAGATTTTTTGCAGTTACCAAATCATCAATAGGATTTGTTCTAAATTTGCTAACTTCAACAATATGAAATGTAAAACTCTATAAAAAATCAAAAAAGAAACGGAGCTAAAACAAACTTTCACAGTGGGAAGAATTATTAAAACATACTCAAAGAACATGAGTTTATCAGAAACTATTATGTTAACTTCTCTAGAGGGTTAAGACAAGTCTAGAGGCTATTCTAAACTAGCATTTAACATCTGCCAAGAATGATACGAGTTGTTTTCAGTAATTTATCGATACAATCCTAAATATAACTAATTTAAACAAACATATACTCTTAAAAAAGCATTGGTCCATGCAGAGCAAGTAGCTTCCAACTTGGTAACATAAAATCATATAAAGCATGTATATTCCAGTAGTTATAAAGATGTCCCTACCTCTCTCTCATTGGAACACATGGGCAATTCCAAAATCCTTGTGAAGCCTCAGCAGGTTTATCATCATAATGCCTAAAACACAATGATCAGAGATTATAAAGCTATAATACATTGATACTGATCAAATTGTATTTGTAGCTACATTTCTAGAGGTATAGAATGAAGACAAAATATCATGGGTGACGAGAAGACAAAAGAACAAGCATCTACCGGCAAGGGCAAAGTGGTGCACCCAATGAATCTTTATGGTCAGCCAACCCCTGTTTCAAAATAGAAAAATTTATAAGATTCCATGTATAATTTCATTCCAACATGCCATCTTGGAAGTTTAAATGATTTTGTTTCATTTTATTTATTGGCATTTTTAGAGAGTGAGCCTCAGTGCAACGGTAAGATTGTTTGCCTTGTGACCTGGGGATCATGGGTTCAAATCCGAGAAACAGTCTCTCCCGTTGCGATAATAAGTCTGCGTACATCTACCTTTGGGTTACCCCTACAACTAAAGTATAGATCTGTATGCATACTGCACTTATACACTACCAAAGCATGTTTAAATCCGGCAAATAAAGCATAACTTCAAGTAGAGACTAGCCTTTGTAAATTTCTAACAACTATTTTTAGTTTACATGTGAACAATAAATCTCCCACCACTCTCACTTTTTTCATGATATTGCAGGACTAACTAATTGCACTAAGATTCATATTACCATCTAAACTAATATAAACTGAGTATGAGTTTTTTATTTGGCAATGCCCCCTACTAAAACAAAAAAAAAGGAAGTTAAAATTCATATAGTATTTACAACCCAAAGGTAAAGAATATACCTTGATGACAACAGAAGTGACTCCCTTGTCAACACAAAAGTATGTTCCCGACTTCCGGGCATATTGCTCCGAGAATTTCCTCATAATTTCAACATTTTTATCAGTTGGCTCCACTGCAAGAACAATCAAATTATTTCCATAGAAAAGTGGTGTTAACAAATCACGAAAATTAAAATCACAACCATCACAAAAACTCCACCTTTTTAGATTGTCACATGATTCCTCACTAACTTATAATCTCAACCATTCATTGTTTAAGCAGCGTTCAGAAGAACTTAAAGAGATCAGAGAGCTTATTTGGGCTTATGGAAACTGCTTATTAAAATAGGTTATGACCTTCCTATAAAAAAATTAAGCTTATTTCAATAAACTTATTACAGAAGCTAGTGAAAATAAGTTCTTTTTAGCTTAACTAACATTCATGGTATATGGGACATTCTTATAAACTCTTTTTAGCTTAATTCAATAAACTTGTTAGAAAGGTTACCAAAATAAGCTCCTTTTAGCTTATTTCAATAAAGTCTATTGAATAATCACTTAATTAAATCGGATATGTTTATGTGTTTCTCTAATCCTCTCAATTCTGAAAACATTCATAATAGAAATATCCTCTCTAATCCTGTCAAATTTGACAATAATCAAAACCCAATTAAGGTGTAGAAAAATTGTAATAAAAATTAATTGCAGAGCGTTGAAAATTGACCTTGGGCTCGAACGGTGAAGAGATTGCGGTGGCGCCGGAGAGGGGTTACGGCGGAGGAAGGAATGGCGACGGCGAAGGTGGAAGCTTGTAAAGTCATTATTATTTTTTCTGCAACAAAATGATAATAATGGATTTTTTTTATTGCGCTCTGTGTGTGAAAAATAGTTTAAGAAATGAGATTGAGATTATTTATTAATTAAATAAAAAATGGGAAATTTTGTGAGGGTGTTGAAGCCACTCGTTTTGTGGAAGTGAAAAATATCTGTGTTGATTTGTTTGTTTGGTTATTATCTTCTTCCACTAAAGTGTATGTGTTTCTTGGTGGTGGTAAGTGCTAACAAATACTGATTATGGTTAGTTCAAATGATACATATTTGATTTATCTTAAGTGATATATCAGATTTGAGTTTTGTAAATAAAAAAAATATCTACTGAATTGTATTTCCAGGATAGGAAAAAAAAAATTGATGTTGAAGCTAAGTTTCAACTTTTGGATTCTTTAATTGGTTCTCCTTTAATTCATATTCTTATCCACACTTTCACATCACAATCAAATTAATGCATTTTTATATGTCATTCCATTTTTATCTTCTTCTGTTTTTTGGTTCTTTTTATTTTTTATCCAAAGATATTAATTTTTATTGTATACTATTAATTTTAAAATAAAAACATAAAATAATTTTAAAAAATAGAAAAAACACCACCATACAAATATGGAGAAGATTACAAAATTACATGATAGTTATAATCTTTTTAATAACAAATACATTTAAAACATACAATTAATTTTTATAATAACATTAGACATTAAAGGAAAATGATAGAACATAATCTACATGTCACCTTCATCTTAATCCAACTAAAAATCAAGTGTATGATTGCGTGGTGTTAGGTGTTTAATATGTTCTAACTCATACTTCTTATAGATATCATCTAGAAATGTAAGAAAACTCAAGCATAATAAAATAAAAATATCAGTTACATTGTTTTAAATTTTTTAAAACTATAACATTTCTAGCTGTCAAAAATAAATAAAATGTTCATAGAGAATAATAGTATAAGAAAATAACTTTTAATACAATTTAACTCATAAAACATTTCATTACTTTAAATAATATTATAATTAACATTTAGCATAAATATAATTGATCATGATAACATAATCAATTTGCATATATGAGATTAAATATCTCAAACTCTCTATCCATTATTAAAATTTTGCACATACATCATGACGGTGGGAGATAGTTGTTAGGTGTATTCAAATTCAGACCGATCAAATTTTATCAATTTGTTTGGTTTTGCCTTATTACTAGTGAAATTTAGTACTTGGGTTTTGGTTAGGCAACTTTAGGATTTGAATGTATGCGTAATTTCAATCTTTTATAAAAAAATTATACAAATTGAGTCAAAACTGTATATAATATTTGGATTGAACATCTTAGTCTAAAAAATTAGACTGGATGGTAAGTTAATTATGTGTATAAATTTTTTGGATCAGATGATTTTTTGCCTAAAAATTGATCAAAACCGACTGCAAACAACTCCTAGTGGTTGCCCCTCACTTGATGCTCTTAATTCCTAAGAGTATCTTACTTAGTTTTCGGAAATAAGTTTATCTTAATGCGACTGATAATTCATTTCCTTATGTATAGGTCAATCAAAGTATCATATATATGATCCCTAAACATAAAAGATAATTGGATCACATATTCTCTCAACAATCAATAAATTTGGATCATGAATTCACTCTAACAATTATCATAATTGAATCATAGACCTCTTCATCAATAATATAATTGTGCCTCACTTTTATTAATAGTGTAGATAATTGAGTGATAATTCTTCCTAACAAAAATTAAAATTTAATATATTATCTTCTATTGCTACTATATTAGAGTTAGGCCTTATCTATATTATTAATATTAAATAATAAAAAAAAAAACAAGTATAGATGGTTGCTTTTAAAAGATAGAAAAACATTCAACATATAATATATATTATATGTTCATGTTATAATATATATATATATATATTATATGTTTATGTTATAATATATATATATATATATATATATATATATATGAACTTACACGGTAAAGATCGGAAGAATATCTTATAAGACAACAAATATACTCCCGTAGAAATTTATGCTGTTATTATTATTTATTATTTTTTGTTTTATTTAAAAAAAAATCAATGACAATAAAGAAAATTAAGGATTTATACAGATTTAAAAGTATAAAATGATAATTAAATATAAGTAAGGAATATGAGATGTCACATAATTATTTTTCTCCAAGTAAAAAAGGCCTATATGCATTAATGTTTGATTTATGTTGCACTGTTCAAATACTTCATCTTTCAACAATGATCATTTACATAGGCTTCATTTTCAGGAGTAGACATTGTCATTCAAATGATTATAATCCTACACATATAAACACTACCCATTATTTATTTTATTTCCACAAGCCATTATTAACTGAGTTAAAAAATGTCCGCTAAGAGAGTTAACCCACGTATTTGTAGATGTTCCCGATTCGGATAGGATTGCCTCCCGTACGAGGATACATGTGGAAACCAAAAAAAATAAAAGTCCCGTATTACTTTGTCATGTATCTTTTTCATCACCTTCACACAACTCATGCTTGCTTTGTTGCAATTTAGCTCACAATTAAAAACAAAAGATATTGCTTCTTAATTCTTTTCCCACTAAGCATGATATTCCTTTTTGAAATATAAACATAAGTGAAATGAGTTTTGCGACATCTCCTAATAAAACATATTTTATACACATCACAGAATCACAAAATTTAACTCCTCTGAACAACCTTAAATAATCAAATAATATTCACCTTAATTTCCATAAGTTGATGACCTTTTAATGTTAGTATGCATTCTAGTCCATGTTTTATATATGCTAAACTTGTGCTTTGACAATTATCACTCCCCTCATTCTTGCTCACACCTTTCTCAAACATTTCATGTCTTTAATCATTCTGCTCAAACACCTCCATGTGATCTTCTTAAGTAAATACCAAGGCATAACCATATAAATTACTTAAACTTATTCTTTTTTTATAGGCAAATGTTAATATGTTAATATTTTTTGATAGATGAAATTTGAATCATCAACCTCCTTATCATTCGACTTTCTAAGCCTTCCATCTTTATCACTTGATCACCTTATGACTCTCTCAAGAATTAGGGTCTATTTATGGTAGGAGAGAGAACTAGCCCTTGACATTTCTTCGGTGTTTTTAATTAAGATGATAGTTTTATGAATCTATATTTGCTGAAAGATGATAGATATTCTAATTTTTCTTCTAGGGTTATGCGAACCTACTATGATGCCATGATAGAATTGACTTTCTTGTTCATATTATTCATTATAATCAAATGAATAAATATGTTAAGAGAGCAATAAAATCTCTCAAAAACAAGATAGAATTTGAATAAAATTATCATATCTTAAAATAAAATAAAAGGAAATATCAAGAAAATATAAGAAGATATGCGAAAAAGATAAGTAGATATAATATGATTATCTTCAAAATATGGGCCCAAAATAATTGGGCTTACAATCCAAAAACAAAAAAGAAAAAAGAAAATAAGAGAGAGAAAATGTAGAACAGTTAGAAGCAAAACAAACGCATAGAGAGAGAAACCTCCATCTCCATCCATGGCTACCTTAACCAACGCCTCCGCCATGCTCCGTCGCCGTCTCCTCCAATCTCACCGCACTCGCGGCGGTGGATCTTCCGGTCAAAGCCGTTGGACCAGTCCTGGTCACGAAGAACGACCAAAAGGTCTTTTCATGAACCGAACTCCACCTCCACCAGGTCAATCTCGAAAATGGGAAGATTGGGAACTTCCTTGTTACATCACAAGCTTCCTCACCATTGTTATTCTTGGCGTTGGTCTTAACGCTAAGCCTGATCTCACCATCGAAACTTGGGCTCATGAAAAAGCCCTTGAACGACTCAAATTGGAGACAATTAATCTTCATGCCAATAATAATAGTGCTTCAGATTCTGAGTGAAATCTGATTTCAATTCGGATCTGAAAATCTCCGAATTCGAATCGTTGAATAGGAGATAGTGAATTTAGTTTAAGAGAAATAATAATTTCGATGTAATAAGGGTATAACTGGAATTTATACTCCTTTTCTAAGCTTCATTGCTTAATTTGTTAGTTTTCATTTTTTTGCAGATGTTTATGAGATTCATCACTCGTTTTTCCTATGGTATATAGGTGTTGGTTTTTTGGTGTTAATGTTTTTCTATTTTATATTGTTTTTATCTAATATGATATTATATATAAATCTGCTATCATTTGTGTCTTGTTGTTTGTTGAGAAACTAGTTGAGCCTAGCTAATTTTTTTGGTTGTTTTTTCACCGGATTTCGCTACCATTGGGTTGGAGGTGGTGGTTAGGTAAATCGAGGTCGTAATATTGTAGTTCTGGTAGTCTCCATAACCCGATAGTAACTTTAATCGTGGCCGTATTTTCTAGCGATAGTCAGCAATTGCGGTAAATACAATTTAAAACCTTGGGTAAAGCACTCACCAAACAGGGACACTGAGAATCAAACTGTGACCTCATGGGCATAGTTCACCTAGGGCATAGTTCATTTCCATTTCGTCCAATCGTATTTGGGTAATTAAGCATAGAATTTATGTCAACTTTTAATATGGATTTTGAGAATAGAAGTTGTTCCCTTTACTATTGATTTTGTATCATTAAGTTAACATTGGAAATTTTATGATATTGGGTTGCCTGCTTGGGTATCTTTATGTGCATGAGTCAAGAATTTGTGGGTTATATACACACTGTGTTGTGTTTGATCTTTTTTAGCTGTATTATCCTATAGGTTTAGTTCAAACTTATTCTAGTTTCCCATTCTGAGGGAACTTATTTCCTGGCCTGCATTGTTTGATTGGTTCAAATTATTGAAATACTGTTTTGAAGTTTTGTACCTAGCAATTCTTATCAGGTTGAAGTTTTAGATCCACTCTCTCAGCTTATGGTTCTAACTCTACTACATAGCTGTAATTTTGTTGGTATTTCCAAATTCTGTTTCTGGCATTTCAGTCTATATCTAATTGAACTCTGTACCATCAAGCAGTTAATAGAGTGCAGAAATACTTGAATGAGAGTTGTCTTAAACTAGTTCAGATGGGATTATGGACCTTCAATTTATTTTTATTTTGCACTTATAGACACTGAACCCATAATGAATTAATTTTAGATTAGATTGCTACATGCTTGAATTATTGTTAGATTAGAATGCTATGTGCTTTACTCTGCACTTGTTTATGATGGTTAAGTCTTTAGATAAAAGGGCGGTCCAATGCACAAGATTTCTGCCTAGGTCTTTATATGGGGTAAGCAAATTCGTCATGAAAGCCTATATAGTGTATGTTTATGTTTTGTACTAGTCTGCATTTTCTTTAAATATATGAATTAGTGGGGTGTAGCTTTGCATCAGTTCCTTTGTTACCCTTTTATTCTACTAGTCCAATCTGAAAGAAAGACTAAATTGGAACATTATGAATTGCGAATTTCGTTTTATCTAATTACTGAGTGTACAGAGAAGTTGATGATGCCAACAACAAACTAGTGAAGTTTAGGATGTTATGTTCAATTTCTGATTTTACTTATTCTCACACAGTAACTTTTGAGCAGCTTTTTACCCTGACCTTCATGATGTTTGTTGATACTAGTTTACTGAAGTTGGGTGTATGTTGTTGTTGGGTGGAGCTAAAATGTTAGATTTTAATTGAAGCTCATTTGTAGTATTATGGAGCTAAAGTTGATTGAGTTTGCAAAGCCATTAAGTCTTCTAATATGATGTTTTCTTTGCACCTGCCATTCACACCTCTTGGACATATGAAACAGTCTTGTGTTGTGTTGGTTTTTTTGTTAGTTTATATCACAATTTATATAATTTTCTCATTTATATCAAATACCGAATTCATCGTTCCACATATCGGGTTTGTCATATAGAAGGTTTCATAATAGAAGTAACGAATCATATATCTCAGTTAATGTCTTTTTCTGAAAAGAGTTGATGGTATTAGATGATCAGTGAGCAATATTTCAATGAAGAAATAGTTAGAATTGCATGAAGTAAGGACAAAACCAACATTGATGCACATAGTTGAGTTGAGTTGAGGAGAGTTAGTTATAGTTATTTTACTAAGTGGGTTAATTTATTTATTTATTTAAGTTCTCACACTCAGCAATACATTCATAATATAAATATCAAGACATGTTATGTCAAGACTTTTTTCAGCCTTATTATTACAAATTATTTAACTTTTAGAAAGTAAATACTGTTTCACTGTGATAGGTTTTGGACCACCAAACCAATCAATCAAAAATATATTTTCAATCTCTAATTTGAAGACTTGAAAGTTGTGATCCTTAGGCCAATCTGTGAAATATTATAGCAAAAAAAAAAAACAGAGAATTAGTTTGCAACTATTGTCATGACTAATGAAAGAATACATTATAAATGCTTCTAATTCATTGATTTATGGACAATTACTTACCCTTCATCTCTGAGTGCTTGGAAAACAAAGCATATTTAGCAAACCTGGCTTCCTTAGACTTTTGATCAACCAATTTTAGCTTAAACAAAAATGAAGATTTGTAAGATGCAACAAAATGCAGACCAGTGCAACAATAAAGGAAAAAATACATAATCATGCATATTCAATAGATTTTTTTTTCCACTCACCTTGCCACTTAGAGTAATTTTGGAACAAGTAGGATTCTCTGGGTCTATTTTGCCACATGTTCCAAGAGGGTATTCACTAACTGTGAATGAAGCTTTTGGGTCTTTCAATCCATTTTTTGCTGTTGGATCTAAAGTTGTCAAGTAAAAATATGGGATACCCTTTCCTTTGTTAGGTAATCCATCACTAAATGATACCACATTCCTACATAATAGATAATAATATATAACTTGAGTATTTTTAGAGAGAAAAGGAAATAAATACAACTTTGCATCATTGCAGAAAAATATATAGAGAAAAATCTTTTTGATTTTATCTTAGAATAAAAACATGGTAAACAAGTGTATGAAATGAAATATATAAAGAACTACTTGTTTGGTTACATATTCATAGAAATTAATGTTCATAAGATATTGAGATAGTAAAATTAGAGTAGGAAGAAATGCTTAATTACCCAAAGGGTGCTCCACCTAAATCAGCTGAGATAGTACTGCAAAGAAACAAATAAGAGAAGCATTAAGCACATAAATCAAATAAAGAAGTAATCCATCCATGAAATTAAAAGAAGTTTTTTTTTTATCGGTAATTGTTAGTATAGTAGTATTTTGTTGTAGATTAGACTCCATTTTCAACATCCTTTACCCTAACCATTAAACCACCTTATAACTTTCCTTTTTTTTGTTCATGGTAGAACTCGAACTCACAGTCTCTTTTACTCCATTCCTTAAGTCCTCCCTCGTCACCATCAAACTACTCAGAAATTAAAAGAAGTTAAGGAACTTAGAGAGAAAGATAAATAGAGAGAGAGGGTATATATATACCTAAGGACCCCCCAGAAATTCTGAGATACCAACCAACGAGCAGTGGCAACAGCATCATTTGGGTCTGGTTTCTTTGCAATGGAGTTTATAGACAACAATGATTTCCCATGCACTATAGAATTATGGGAACTCACCAACAAGAATAAGAAAACCAAAGGGACAACATAGGAGACATTGATCATAAAAACATTGATGCCCATGTTTGTTATGTTCTTACCACAACACAAGATGTCTTAAGATGAAAAGTGAATATCACATGAAATCACAACAACTCTTGACTATATTTAAATGATTGAAACAAATTGGTGACACATGTCATAATGTGGGTTATTCCAGCTCAAAATTTGTATGTAGCACACTGTCTAGTGGTTTAAGTTTACTTATTGAATAAGATATTTATGAGTTAAGACTTTTATGATGTGCATGTTACGTGTTCCTTTATCTTGCTTTCTCATATATTATGCATATAACAAGGCCAATATATGGAAACTACAATTCTGGTTTATCATAAGATTTATTTGCATAAGATAAAGGTGAGTTCTTCAAGATTCTGCATGGCTGCCATAGGTAAAGGACATCATGGTGGTGGGGACTAATGTTCTTCAACGTATATGTCCTCTCTTTGACTAAACTGTTTCTAGATATAAATGATTAGCTTGTACTCATGAAGTTGTAAGGTACATAAAAACTTATACCTATATAGTATTTTTTTGGTACTATCAAGAATATTTTTTTCATTTTTTAGGTAAGGAACTATTTTCTTTTAGGGTTAATGATTATCCTCCCAATAAGTGTCGCACTTAAAAATCGAACATTTGAACTTAAGGATCTAATAATATCTTACATAACTAGATCAACATGTCGTTGGTAGATAGTTTGTATTTGATAAAAGTAATTGTACAACTAGTTGAAATTTATTAGATGAGTGAAAAGAAAATACAATATTGATTTATTAATTAATTCTTAATTGCATTAATTAAATATGCAAACAATAAAAAATTAATTTTCTAATAATGTATTTTAATATTTGTTTTCTGTAAACTCAAAATAAGTAATATTTATATATGTGTATGTCCATGAATTCATGATAATATATTTTGTCAATTTCACCTTTATAATAAAAAAATAATGAGTCATATGTAAGATTTATGTAAGTTTAACCTTCGAGAAAGATGAAAGATTAGTATGTATTTTAATGTTGGGTGATTGGTAAAGTTTCAAATGGTAAAAATGATAAATCAATTATTGAAAATTCTATGATTATTTTTTTTGTTTCACACAAGTATCTTCGTACCGGAGGCAATTATGTCCGAGCCGAGAATATCCACACGTATGTGGGGCTAACTCTCCCAGCATATATTTTTTTCATTCACAAAACTCGAACCCGAGACCTTGCTTAAGAGAATCAAATATATACCACTTGAACCATCACATTCTTATGATTATTTGAAATTTAATTAAAGCAACTTTATCAAAATTAGCTTTGAAAGGCTATAAGCTTCTTTTAAAAGATAGAAACTCCATTAAATTTTTGAATACCAAACAGTTTTAATAATTTATTAACTGAGTTAAAAATCTATGAACTATATGAAAAGCTATAGACTGCTTGTGGTGTGGGAACATTTTATTATATTTTATAGACAAAATTATCGATACATTCCTCTCATTCACAATATTATAAATAGATAATACATTTTTGAATTTGCATTACTAAATTGGAATGATTGTGGATGGTCATGAAACTTTTTCAATATCTTACTACATAATATGATTTTGTTTCCATAATCATACATTAACACATTATAAAATACATTATTACTTCAGCAACTAATACATAATCATCCTGTCTTTTATTAATTGAATTAGCTAAATCATAATCATTCAGCAATATTGTTTTTCTCCATATCTACTAGGTGAGCATGTGTTAAGTTAAGGGTTATCAAACCTAAATGTTAGTCAGATTATTTTTTTGAACTCAGATCCGGATCTGATTCTAGATCTGAAGCTAATTTGATCCTAAATATTGATTCAGTCAGTCTTTAAACCTGAACCCGACTCTAAACCCGATTATATATAGTGAATATTCATTTTAGATAAAGTCTCCTTAATATTATATATTATTATGAATATGTAATTTGACATATAAAATAATATATGTATATATATTTTAATCATATACATATATATATGATGAAAAAATTGGAGAATCATTTATGCTTTCAACAAAAAATGTGTCATTCTTCTGTACACATTGAATAAAGACACATAAAAATGATGAGTGAGTGGCCATAAGCCAAGTCATGTTTGGTCCCTATTCGGCCCTAACTATTGCTGAATTTAATTTTTGAACTTGAACCAGGTCCTAGACCCGATGAGACTCGACCTTATTCAAGCTTTATCATGATCGAGTCATACCATATAAGCGGATAGGGCCCAGTCCTACTCACCCCTAATATCTACTATGTCAATTTAAGCCATAAATAGCATAATTGTGTGAGTTACACATATGATGAGGATAATGGAAATGTGGTTGAGTCATGTAAATATCCTAAGTTGAAGTGTCATGTAAAAAGGTATTATTCACATCAAATTAACAATAAAAATTCTTCTTCATATACTGTCCTCTAGTATTACTTTGTATCCAACTATACCCTGAAGGTTTTATCATCCCCTTTTCACTCATCATCATCTTAACTTCTTCTGCACACTCCCATTTAGCCTTTGATGCATAAGTATTTGCTAGAAGCACATAATTTCCAGAGTCCTCAGGGTCAATCTCAAAGAGATGTCTAGCTGCAATTTCGCCTAACTCGACATTGCCATAAATTCTGCAACCTGCTAATAAAGAACTCCAAGTTGTTGCATCAGTCTTATATGCATTCTCCTTTATGATACTGTATGCCCTTTCTAGTTGGCCAGCCCTCCCAAGCATATCAACCATGCAAGCATAGTGCTGAGGTAAAGGATCAATGTCATATACCTCAGTCATAATCTGAAAAAACCTGCAACCTTCTTCCATAAGACCTGAAGAGCTACATGCATTGAGGACACTAACGAATGTAACATGGTTCGGCTTTAATCCTTGCTTTTGCATCTTTGAGAAAAGATCTATAGCATCATGTGAATTTCCATGCTCAGCAAAGGCTGCAACCATTGCACTGTAAGCATAAACATCTCTGTAATTCATGCTACCGAATTCCCTCCGCGCTAAGTTAATATTTCCACATTTTGAGTGCATGTGGATCAATGCACTGGATACAATATGTGTCCTTTCTGAGAGAGAAAGAACAATTGGTCCCAATCAAACAAAAGTATAAAGGTTAGTGACAAGCATTTCTTTTAACCTAAAGGGATTAAATTTGGCAAAATAATGAAGCACATAAAACCAACAATAGAAGGTCTTCTTACCACAACAACCCTCATCGAGATGGTCGGTCAATGTTTTCGACATTCTAATATCTCTAAGCTGTGCACAAGCTGACATAGCACCCGCCATTGCTACCTCGGTGATTTTAATCTTCACCTGTCTCATTTCCTTGTACATGTCAATAGCTTCATTTGCATATCCATTCTGAGCATAACAAGCAAGCATTGCTGCATACGTTGATGCATTCCGCGGCATCGGTATGGCATCAAATATCCTTCTTGCTTCACTCACATCACCAAACTTTCCATAACCAGCTATCATTGCTATCGAAGATACTGCATCCCTCTCATCCATGCCATCATATAATTCCTTGGCAGCTTTCATATCACCCTTATTAGCATATCCAGCAACCATAGTAGTCAAAGTAAAATTATCCCTTTCTCCCATGTTATCAAAAAGCCACTGTGCCTCAACCATCATTCCAACCTTGGCATACCCACGAATCATTGCCGTCCACGTAACTACATCTTTATCACCCATCCTATCAAACACATACCGTGCATCAATTACACAGCCGAATTTCGCGTACATGTCAAGCAGCGCAGTTTGCACAATCTTCATTCCAAAACACCCTGACTGCACCAACCTTGCATGGACTTGTTTCCCTTCAAATATCGCGGGGACTCGTCCACATGCATTAAGGACTGAGGAGAAAGTGAACCCAGATGGGTAAACCCCATTTTGGTGCATTCTAGCATATGTAGAGATGCAACAGCGAAATTGGCCATTGGATAGGATTGAACGAATAAGTGAGGTCCAGAGGAAGCCATTTTGGCAGTTTGGTATTTTATCAAACACCTGGTGTGCATAGCGAAGATTGGGTTCAGACGGAAAATGGAGAATCTGTAGTAGCAAACGACCCAAAAAGTAATGGTAGTGATGGGATTGAGTGTGGAGTTTGAGAAAATGGGCTTGTGTTTGTTTGAGATGATCAATGGTTTTAGTAGCATTAACCAGTTGATTTACTAAAGCTGAAATTTTATGCTTTGGGTTTGGGTTTGGATGAATGATGAAGTGCTCACGTTCAACTTCACTCATGTTCAACTTCATGCACATGATGTTCTGACAAATCTCTCTTTTTACCTTATTATTAAAATGAGTTTCAAATTTATGCATTATCATTGTAAAGTTTTTTATATTATCGGAATATCATTCGTAGTTGATTTATATTACTTTAGTTTGATAATCAATTATCATTAACATATAAATGGTGAATGATTTAATACCTAAGATTTTTGTTATAAACAAGATGTAATAAGTATCATTTTCATAAAGCCTTACATTATGTCAAAAATATGTTGACATTTTTGTTTGCTTTTTCAATCTTACTAACCAATAAAAGATCATACAATTATTGCTATCCAATATATAAGGTGAACTAGTTGAACAAACTTCAGCCTAAAAGGAAAAAAAAGAAACAAAATTACAATTAAAAAGAAAAAGGAAAAAAAACTCAATTTTGAGTATCAGAACCACTCCTATTGTGGTAATATTTACACAATAATGCATAAAATACCAAACTCATAACACTTAACCAAGTTAGAAGCCAATAATAATTATCCAAACGTGCTTCATTCATATCATCACAAAACCAACTTGGAGTTCCTTTTGAACTTGTATATACTTCAACTAATGTAATCAAAAGTGCACTCACAAAACTTCCAACTCCAAAAACACTTGTATACAATGCAATTCCCATTGTTCTCATTGTCTTAGGAACTTCACCATAAAAAAATTCTTGCATGCCAACAACTGTGAAAATATCTGAAATACCAAGAAGAATATATTGTGGTAGCAACCAAAATATGCTTAGTGGCACAGTTTCTGATAGTGACCCTGAATTTTTCATTGCTTTTCCAATCTCAAGTCTTCTCATTTCAACTAGTGCTGCAATAACCATAGCTATGATTGATAAAACCATTCCAATACCCATTCTTTGTGTAACACTTATACCTTTGTTTTGGTGTGTTATAATCTGAGCAATTGGTATGAAAATTTTGTCATATAATGGCATTAATAGTATTATGGACAATGTAATAGCACTTTGTAGTGTGGCTGGTGGGATCTTGAAAGTTCCTATGTTTCTCTTCATTGTCATGCCTTGTTTTGTGAAAAATGTTGCTGGTTGTTGGAAAATCACTGCAAACATAAGAAGCATTGTCCATATGGGAAAAAGCCTCATAACAACCTTAACATTTGATAACACATATATGCCACTTTTTGAATCCTTAAGGCTTTCCAACTTTTCAGGACAAAGGGGTTTCTCTTGAAGCCTATAGTAAGAAAAAAACAACAATATTTTGCTGTAAGTACCATGCATGTATAGTAAATGGTGGGGGTTGGTTTGACACAAGGATCTCATGTCTCAAATTGTGTCATAAACATGTTTTGGACCAATGAAAATATGTCATGTCAATTTAAAAAATTAAATGTTTATTTTCTGTTTTTGTTTCAATATTGTTGATCGTAGACATAGTTTGAGACAACAAATTTTCTGAAGGAAAATCTTTAACTTCATCATTTCCTTGGCAAACTCTTGAAAACAAGAAACTGAGGGGTTACTTTGCTTGAGAATTTTTTTTTCAGTTTTTATTAACAATTGCCAAAATGCCACCTTTTTTTTTTTTAATTTTTTTCCATATTTTTTCACTACTTATTGTACAAATATATGAAAAAGGAATAAAAACAATATGGCATTTTTGCAATTATTAATAAAACAATAAATCATTTTCTCAAACTAAAACAGACTCTAAGTGAAAATGTGACATTTTTGTTATCATAAATCAAAACATAATATGAAGGTGAAAATGAAAACATAAAACAAACCAAACAGCAAGTAATTTTCTAAGTAAAAGTAGAACTTACTCTAGCTCCAAAACTTCAGGCTTGTCATTTGATATAGTAATTCCACAATGGAAGCATTTCATTGCAGATGATTTTATAGCTTGAAATATATTCATGAAGTTCTTCTTAACTTGATTTTCATCATGGTGTTTATATAAATATATAGGGCTTCCACATGAGAAAACTAAAATAGACATAAGCATTGAAATTGCAGGGATAGCAAAACCTATTACCCAACCAAAGTTTTCTTGTATGTAAGACATGATTGTAACACCCATTAGGCTTCCACTACAAATACCAAAGTACCACCATTGGAAGAACAATGTTCTATTCTTGGAACTTGTGTCATCTTTGTTAAGTGGCAATTCTTCTTCTTCATCAAATTGGTCTGCTCCAAAGGCTTGAAGAGAAGGGTTATATCCACCTTGGCCGAATGAAATCAAGTAGAGAGACAAAGAGAGAAATGAAGTAGACATTGTTTTGTTTCTATCATACCATGACCTTGCTAGTGTGGTTGATGTCAATGCTACAAGGCCCTAACAACAAAACACAACAAAATATTGTTAGTGTAATATTCATGTATTGTCAGTATAAAGATTTATATATAATCAGTATATCGTATGTAGAGTGAGGAATGATTAAATATGAACAGTGAGTGATACAATAATAATGTATAAAACTATAATATAATCGGTGTATACAATTTTTTTATATCAGGATCAAGGTGCCATAACTTTATAATTGGTTTTAAACATTAGCTTATTTTATTTCCTCTAAATAATGATATAATTTAGCATGTAGTGTTTATGTGCATGAATGAATAACTTTAAAGGAAAAGAGGTATACTTTGTCTAAAAAATAAAGTTAGACATGTCCAGTTTTATTATTATCTTGTTGCTCCAATTGTTACCTTGAATTTTCTATTTAAGGTAATTTGTTTTTTAATAATCATTTTTGGTGAATAAACAATTTTACATGTCATAAATTCATTTTTAGTTTCAGATATCATATAGTTTCACTTATGTCTAGTGGCATATATTTTTCTGCTGAGGCAAAAGAAAATTCTCATTGTTAATAACCAAGAAAGGATATGAGAAAAAAAATCTATCAACTAAATTTCTTTTTTAATAATCAAAGTTTGGAATAAACAGTCTGTTAGAGAATTAGAATGTTGAATAGTATTATCTTTAAAATGTAGCATAATATGGCATTATGGTTTTCACATAATGGATAATGCTGATTAATCAAGTTTGAGGTTTATCCAGAATTCCAAACTTAATAATGGATATGACTCAGACTCCAACTAACTTCATGATAATGCTGTTGTTCTTTTTCAACTGTTTATTCATGTAGTCATCATATTTTTTATAATTAAGATTATAATTGATTATCAAAAATAATAAATAAGCAAAAGTAAAAAAGGAAATATGAGGCCATCATGGTGGAATATTTGTGCCAATATATATATATATATATATATGTTAAAATTGGAAAATAATTTATATTAATTTTAAAAGCAAAATATAAAGTATAAAGTAAGAGACTTTAGTTTTATGATATATAAATGTTAAAATTGGAAAATAAAGTTGTGGAGGGTGACTCACCATAAAATAGAGAAAAGATGAGGCCATTATCGTGGAATATTTGTGCCAATATGTATCAGCAATAGGTGCCACTAACAAGGGCATTATGGAAGTGAAACCAACCCAACTATTTACCATTTTTGCTGCAGATGAATTACTTAGGTTCACAACATCAGTTAAATAAGTTACCAAATTTGATGATACCCCCTTAAATGCAAATCTTTCTATACCTGCAATTGCTGCCACAAACATGTAAAATATAAATTTTTAAACTCAAAAAGTTTCTACTAAAAAAATTATTAAATTTTGACCCAATACTCACATAATTAGTGCATTTGATTTGCTATAATATAAGGGACAGTACAAAATATTCATATTTGATTTTCTAACTAGAATAAAATGGGCCAACACAAAAGTTATATTTTTCCCTAACTAGAACAAAACTTTATCCTATCCACTTAAAATTTGTTGTTCTTACATTAAAGACATAAAAAAGGGCAAGAACATGCAAAGTTGGCTAGATAGAATAATATTTTCATTCTTATTTGAGTTTAGTTCAATATTTTATAATTTAATATATATTTCTAGAAATTAAGAATAGTATTTTCTTTTTTCTTGCAACGAGAAATATTATTTTTATTTTTACTTTGATTCGCATTTTATGATAACAATAACCATAATAATATTCTTGTGAAAAGAGTATTCTTAATAAATAAGAATCACATTGGCAATGAGAGAAAAATATTTTTATTTTAGTAAGAATGATCTAAGAATCAATCAATGACCTTTCTACTATCAAAAGATGGTAGAGTGATAACTACTTTCCTATGTTTTCTAATGAGTACTAAACTTCAATGATACTATCTTGAGGTCTATTTGTTGTGGAAAACAAGATCATTAATGGGATTAGGATACTTCATTTGGACTTGGATTGTCCAATTTCATATAAGAATTGGTGAACCTTATATAAGTCTTATTTTGGTTATTAATGAGTATAAGATTGTTCATCTAAGTATAAAACTTGTCACAAAGGATCCATTAATTTCCTACTTCCTTTTTGTGACTCATTCATGCATGCTTCAATACAGAAACTATTGTGATCTTGAGTAAGTTCATTAACAATATGGTTGGAAAATGAGAAAGCACAAGATATATATATATGCATACCTAGGAGTAGAATACATGACTTGTTGAGCCTCTTGAATCTTTGTGCACCAGCCATGACAAAAGAGGTAGCTACAAACCTATAAATTATGATGAAGCAACCAACCTCTCACTCTCTATAGAGTTAACTAAATGAGCCACAAGGTATGTAGGAAACGAGAATATACAAACCAAAAGTGGGTTATGTTTCTTTTAGGTCACAAATAACTATGCATTCACTATTTATTGACCTCTCAAGGTTAGGCATGGCAACAAATGTGGGTAGTGTTTTCATGTTCTCAAACTCAAAATATTTACGGGTACCCATATGAGTAGTGGATATTTGCAGGTAACCAACAAATTTTTAATTTTAATTATATATTTATATAATTTGTAGTAATCAATATGTAAAAATAATTACTAGATGAATAATATGATATTTCTATGATAAATTTATTATCATAATTAAATATGTCTAATTTATTATGAAATACAAATAAAATATATAATATATAATCTTAAAATAATAATAAAAAACAAAAATATATATAAAAAATTAACTATAAATTTTGCAGGTGCCCATGAGGTGAGTATTATAAAATATGTTCCCATCTAAAAACTATTATTACGAGTAGCCGTTATGAGTATTTCTATGGGTACTCACGAATCGATTTTTTTTTTGTCATTCCTATTCGATGCTTAGCTTCAAATGGCTTTGGACAATGTATTATACATACATAGAAGATATGTGACAATAGACTTTAACTTTGCACACCAAAAAGCATCCTTAAAAACAAAAATGTTGCTTGCTTTAATTTCCTATAGGAGTAGTGTTATTGTTGGTCACGAAATAAGTGCAAAAAAAAGTTAAAAAACACTTTCAGTTTGAGAATGATTTTTATAAGTGTTACCGAGGTAGATAAGAAAATGTTTATTCTGCACCATATCCCCTCGCAGGTTATACCACATTGACACGTTTCAACCATGAATCCTTAATGTAAATATTATTTTATATGATGTGGCTATGATTCAAGTACTCCACTTTTTCACATATATTCTTTTTAATATTATAGTTATAGCTATTTAAACAATCATATGCAAGTGAATTCCATGTGTTGAACTAGCTAAGCTAGCTATGACTCCGAGTACTAGGCTTTTTCATATGATAAGAATTTAATATTACAGTACTGATTACTAACAAATATATGCAAATTAAGCGGATTCCATGTGTTTAATTTGTTGTCAATATTGCATACCATAGACAAATTACTTATTCCACTCACCTATTTGGTCTATTGAGTCTAAGAAAATGAATAATTGAGATTGAGTGTAAATTAATTTGGGTGTAAACGGATCCTCCTTATATACCGAAATGTTTGTTTTACTGTATCATCATCAAGTTAAAACTCTTGTATAATGTGGTTGCCTTTGTGGCATCATAATGTCATTTATTCTTCTATATATGTATTTTTAAGAATTTAGTAAATTGCCTTTCGAATCTAACCTTTAGTTTTACATATTATAGTAAGTATAAAAAGTTTGAGAGATTGTAACCACAAGTGCATTGGAAGTATGATTTCATTTGTTACCAATGTAGCATCATCATGCTTCATGAAAAGATAGTAAGGGGGTTAAACAAAAAGACAAATGTGCATATGTTTCTGGAAAAAAGTTCTCTTATTTTATATTATGGAAAAATGTAGCATCTAAACTTTATAGTATTCAATATGATAATTCATACAACTTATACATTCATTACCTATTAATATATAATTTATTTTGGCTTTAAAGTTATGCAAAGTTATTAAACTCAATATCTGTTCATCAATTCATTTCAGATATTGGGTCATTAGGAAATTACTAAATCAATATTGAATTACCAATAAAAGTTTAAATAATATGAGTGTTGTTTCTATAGATTCCCCACTTCAGCTATATTTGAGTTATATTCTCAATAATTCTCATCTCTGAGTATACATATGAAACATTCAAAACATTGATATTACCAAACAACCCAATAAGCAGACAAAGTAGTGAAATATTGATATGTGTTGATCTCTTTAATATTGGTGCTTCCATGATATGGACACCACTTTTTTTTTATAATTATTATGTCAAACTATAGTGGGAAATGAGTAGTCATATATACTTGTATTTCCATTATCTCAAATCTACAATTTTTTGTTAAGAGTAACCGGTGTCACATGATAGAACCCAACATGTCTTCTCATATCATATTATTTGAGTATTAATCCCCTTATAAATATTTGAGTATTAATCCCCTTCTCATATCATATCATATTTAAGAGTTTTGCATTAATACCAACCTTAATGCCCCAAATAATAAGATTTTTTATTGCTTAAGCTAATGAGTTTGATATGGAGAAAGTGAGAAATGAGTGATATTGTGTGTGTGAAAGTACGTGGAACGGAACTGAGTGGCGTCTATATGGCTTATCTGGTTTTTAGTTCTCATGCATGGTTTTTCCATACTTATGTAATATATATATATGTAAGTAACATTACGTATATCACCCCATTCATTTTCTTTTTCAAAAGCAAAAGGTGTTTTACAAACAAAAGTAAAAGCTGCATAGTCCAAACATTAATATTTTCTATACTCCTACGCAAGCAATGTCACATTACTTTATGTCGACACACATGTATTATATATATATATATATATATTATATTCTTTAGGGTATGAAATTATTTAGCTGGGAATGAAAGTTATTGACAATGGCGTTACAAGTGCAAAGATGAATGAAAGTTGTGTCATGTTTATCAGGCAAAGCTGCAGCAACATGCATGCATGCATTGCATGGAACAGCAAGTAATGGAAAAGCTTTTTAGGATCAGAAAGTGATACCCAGTGAGATTTTATATCAAATAATTGTGTAGGACATTATCTGGATCATATTCAAAAAGGGACTTTATTGGTAGTAGACAAGCTTTAATTTCCACTAAATGGGACTACAAGGTCTTCAATTTGGCCATTGGTATCAAATAAACAATTCATTATATTAGTCTTTTAAATTTCACCAGAAAATCATCAATGAAGTCGAAATATTGTGTTTCGAGAGTCTCTACAATAGCTTTATGATCACACATAAGTGAGATCGTAATTCTGCTAATTTAGAAAAGTGGTAGGCCGAAAAATCATTTTTTTATACTACTAATAATATTCTCTCATATTTTTGGTAAGGAACTAATTCTTTTCAGGTTTCGTGACTACTCCAACAAGTGTTACTCCCAAGAATCAGGAATCAAACTTTGAGTCTTAAAGATATAATAAGACCTTATACCACTAGACTAACACTTTATTGGTCTAGAAGAATTGATTGAACGCTTCACTCGTAACCACAATTTAAAATACTTTTGTATTTTAAAGGGGGCCAAAATTCTCCATCTTTGAGTGAGTGATCCCAACATTTGACCACTAAAGCTTTGTTCTAATTATATTGAGGTGTCTCTTTCCTTCAATAATTAATCTGTGTGGCTATCTATGATTTTCATAAATCTTTTCTAAAAAGGCACATCAGTTTTTTGTAGGTGCTTTTTAAGTATGAGGTTGTCCTAAGATTATTTTTTGGAATAGATTTCCTCATGAAAATTAAATTGTGGTTATGTGAAGAAGATATTATAAATATTTTTTCTTCATGAATACAGACAACACTTACTAATTAACTACTCATTCCATAATTTTGCATGAATGATATTTTTTTAAAGGAAAACCCTATTTTTATTTTATCACTCTTAAACATATCAACACATTATAATTCATAAAATAAAAAAATTCCATCATCTCTTTGCATTTAGAAAATTAAACTAACCTTAATATGATGATCTACTCTAATTAAGAATGTCTCTACATTCTTCCACTTTTTCTATGACAGGTGTGCTATCACAATTTTCTCTATACTATATTCATTTTTAATTCTATGTTGATTTTTACTCATTTAACCCAATATTTCATCTATACTACATTGTGTTTATTCATTTGTTAACATTTTACTATCCAAGATTTACTCTCATGTAATTCATGCCCATAAATCTAATGTCTTTGTAGCTAATGGTGTGACTGAAGAAATCATAACCATTTTCTTCTAAGCCACTAGCTTCCAACTCGGCATTCTAGAAATAACATAATCTATTAAATGGAAGAGTCAAATCCAAAAAACTAATCTATTAGGTGAGACAGTCTTATGATTTAAGTATCATATTAAATTTGCGATTATACTTAATGTGTAACTCTTAATATTGAGTGTCAAATTCTACAGGAAAGTGCTGAATTAAAGATTGTTAATTACAGCAGGCTTAGGGGTGAATCAAAATAGTTTTAAATACTATACAATTGTTTGGTTCAGAAGATCTATTCCTAAATATACATTTCATCTTTGAATGCTTCTTCAAAACAGGTTATTAACTAGAGAAAGACTAAGGTTGATGAATGTATAGATCCATAATAAAACTTTCTTTTTGTGTGAGGTAGTAGATGAATAAAATAAATACCTCATTTTTAGAGATTGGTATAGAAAGAAAGGAATTACAGTTTTTAATAGTAAGAAAATGCATCTTCATCAAATTTTCAAAAGGTTAAGAGCATCTTCATCTCATGATTTCTTCCTTCATTTCTTACTATGAGATTCTTAGTTGTTAAAATATTTCTTACACAAGAATTATTCTTATTAGAAGATGTGACCCAAAGGGAAAAGAATGAGAGATAAATTGTGCATTCATGTATACTAAATATTATTTTATGAAAAAATAAAAATAATGTTTATTATTTTATGAAAAAAATAAATATTATTTTTAATTTATGGGATATGTATTAAATTATAAATATTGCGTAAGACTCACATAACAATATAGTAATATTCTCCTTGAAGATGCTATTAGTTTGACATTGCTATTTGGCTCCTTTATGGCTTTCCTAATCCTTCTGATTGAGACAATAACATTGTGTATCATAGGATTGTTTATTAAGGTTAATTTGTTTGTTATTAACAACCCAATCTAGGAACAATAGAGTTGGGATTCTCTCCATTAATATAATATGATTTAACATTTTAATCCTTAAGATATAAGAATATAAGAATTTTACCCTTATATGTAAGTGCAAAAATGCTCATTTTCCTTTCCATTAATGATATATAAAACTCATACATTATCAGAGAATATATCTTTTTCTCATTCTAAAAAACACATGGAGTATTATTACATGAATAAAGATATCTACTATTTCAAATCTTGTATCTCTCCTAAGTGTCATATATCAATCAAAATATTGATATAATATTGATATTGATATATCATTCCCATGAGTTGAGTCATCGATCTTGAGATCCAATCAGAACTTATATCATTTCTAAAAATTGAATTCTCGATCTTGAGATCCAATAAGACGATAGTTCATGGTATATACTAAGGTATCTGATCTGATCTAGCTGTAAAGTTACAGACACTGACTCACGCAACATCATATGACCCACAAACAGACCAAACTTCTGAACCATCACTCTTTCACTTCACCAAACCAAGTTGAGATCATCTTCCACAATTCAAACTAAACACACATTCATTGTCTTCTACACTCTCACAAGTTTGGTTTTTGAACCAAAAGATCTGTGCCTTGTTCTGAAATGGAGAGTTCAGAAAAGGTGGTTGCTGTGATTATGGTGGGTGGACCCACTAAAGGTATTTCACATCTTTCCTTGCTTTCTTATCAAAGTTACAATCTTTTTATCATTTGGGATTTTGGGTCTTTATTTGATTTTGTTCATATGCTTTTATTTCAATTGTTTTGTTTGTGTAGGGACCAGATTTCGACCTCTTTCATTCAATACTCCAAAACCTCTTTTCCCTTTGGCTGGTCAACCAATGGTTCATCATCCTATTTCTGCTTGTAAAAAGGTTTGTTTCCTTTTCTCCTTAATTATACTTCACATTCTTCCTTAGTAACTATATTAAGATAATCAATAGCAACTTTCAATTTCAATGTTGACTTGCATAATGTTTTTTTAGTAAACCCTCATTTCAGTTCTCAAATTATCTGAAGTTTTGTAGCACCAATTAAGTCCTTAAAAGATTTGAATAATAGTAAGCTGAATGTGTTTATTGGTGATTGTGACTTAAGTCATCAGAAGGATCAATGTGGTGATGTTTTAAATCTTTCAAGGGCTTAATTATGACAAAAAAGTTGTAAGGGCATATATGGCGATACCGTAATATTTAGAGAATTGAATTGAGGCTTACTCTTTCTTTTTTCATATTGATGTATCCGACATTAAAGGTTAGCTTTGGAATGGATGAAGAGGAGATATGACTTATAAGATGTGGAGAAGTCTTACTAGTTTTTTGTGTCTTCTACAGATACCCAATTTGGCTCAAATTTATCTGGTTGGATTCTATGAGGAGCGAGAATTCGCTCTATACGTCTCTTCAATTTCATACGAGCTGAAATTGCCAGTAAGGTGACAGTTATATTAATAGCACGCTTTTATTTTTTAAATGTTTATAAACTCTGTTAAATGTTGAACCTAACTAATGACTATGATGTGTTATTACTAATGTACATCTAGATATTTGAAGGAAGATAAACCGCATGGTTCAGCAGGTGGCCTTTACTACTTCAGAGATATTATCATGGAAGATAATCCGGTTAGAAACATTTTTCTGATGACTGTGTTTACATTTTGTATCGTATTATGTATTGAATTAAAATGTTTTATGCCGAAGTTCTAACAGATAGGATACCTTTTGATTGCAGTCACATATCTTTCTGCTAAATTGTGATGTTTGCTGCAGTTTTCCACTATCATCCATGCTTGGTAAGTATGTTGTTATTACGGCACAGTAGTTCTTCAGAAGTACGGTGCCGCTGAAATATTTCTTTCTTCCTTTTGCAGAAGCGCATAGAAGATATGGTGGGATGGGGACAATGTTGGTAATCAAGGTTGGTGCATTAAAACATTATTGCATGTATAATTGTATATCCATGTGCATTTTAAGTTCATGCAAATGGTGTTGTGTCTGTGTATAAATGCATCTTTGTGTTTCATTGCAAAACCATTTTTTCATTCTCCTTTCGGGGTTGGGGATGTCATGTGCAGGTTTCTGCGGAATCTGCCAGTGAGTTTGGTGAGTTGGTTGCTGATCAAACCACTAATGAATTGCTGCATTATACTGAGAAACCTGAGACTTTCGTGAGTATTCAACTTGGTTCATTTATCTTCACTTTTTCTCAAGAAAAAGAAAATTTGTGTAACGTATGCGGCATGTCTATCTTGCTTCTGATTTTACCTAGAGAATATTAACCATCTTATAATATGCAGGTTAGCAATTTGATAAATTGTGGTGTCTACATTTTCACCCCTGATATTTTTAATGCCATCGAAGATGTATCTATGAATCGAGAAGGCAGAGGTTGGTCTCTTTCCATCACAATTTCAAAAGTCTCAATCATAAAATGGTTGTTATTTCATGAATGAGTTCCCTAAAACGCTATATTTAACTTGTCTTCAACCTGGAGAATTTTAAGCAATAAGTACAGTTTCGTTCTTGTTTTACTGCAGCTTCTCATCTTCAAGATAATACTGTTAATAACACAGGTGTCTTACAAATATTAACATTTTGTTTTGTCCTTTCTCATCTATTCATAGACCCTTAGTTATGAGATGTATGTGAGAAAGTATAGAAAGAGAGTCGGTCTTTACACTAAGGGGATGATGGGAAATATTTAAGCCAATAACCTGCACCATGACTAAACCCCGATGTGGCAATGGGAAAGAGGTGAAAAGGGAAATTCAGTTAGTTAGGAGTGGGGATAAATGTGAGATGAGAAGAGAGGTAATGTTAGGCCATTATTCAGGAAAGGTTTCGGGGCCATTTAGCTAGGAAGGAGCAAGCCCTCTAAGTCTGCGGGTGTTTTATATCTTTATCTCTAGTTTTTCAGCTTAATCAAGTGGAAATATCCTCCTTTTAAGGCGCTAGACTTCATTTCTCCTTTTGTTAATTTCCGGTAACTATCATCTCTCTTTTAACTTCTGTATGTGCTGAAACGAAGTTTGTGTCAAACTGGTATTCGTTTTAGTCACCGTGCACATATGTTGGCCCTCTGGGAGCTTATTTGTTCATCTACGCCAAAGGAAATATTACTGACTAAACGAGCTATCAGCGTAGCACATTTTCTTGGCAGTCATGTAGACAAATGTCTTATCAGTTTATCTCTTATTGAATTACTGGGTCTGGTTGAAGTTAAAACATATACTTTATGGAAAACATATGAACCTGGCCCTTTTATGACCTTTTATTGTTAATCGAAGAAGATATGGGATACTTCATATTCTAATGTGCCAAGAAGGTTCTCTGCATAGTAAAGTGCAAATCTTTGTTTTGTTTTTTTAAACTCTGCTGCATTACACACACACACACACATATATATATATATAATTATAATGTTACTTTTTTTAATCAATGACATGTGCATGCTAGGAACTAGAAAATCTCTATTCTTTTGCCTTCAGGATTTCACGTTATCATCTAATTTATCTTGTGGCCTTGTGCTATTCACAGTAAAGTTGTATGACTGGATATTGATTTTATTTTGTTCAATGTATTGCAGCTAATCTACGTCGTGTCTCCAGCTTTGAAGCACTCCAATCTGCCACAAGGTTGATTCAATACGCTTCTTTTTTAAATTATTTTTAACTATACTCGAGAAATTTACTTTACGGCATGCATGAATACACATCCGAACAACCTATTGGTTTAGACATGTGCCAAATGTGAAAGTAATGTTGTTCATTATCATTCAGATAACCAACCCCCAAAGATTTTCCTTTTTCTACATCTTGGCGATTCAATGAGAATCCAGACACATTGCACATTCTTTTATCGGTATGAAAACTGAAATATCTGCATGGATTCATGCATATATTTTTCCTTCAGGACTCTTCCCTCGGATTTTGTAAGACTGGATCAAGATATATTATCTCCTCTAGCTGGAAAAAAGCAACTGTATACATATGAGACAATGGATTTCTGGGAGCAAATTAAAACTCCAGGGTATGGTTGTGTAGTATCTTAATATTGTCTTAAACTTTAATCTTCGAATGTTATTGGCTTTTACTAATAGCATACATCTGACATTAACAGAATATCTTTGAAATGCTCGGAGTTGTATCTTGCGCAATTCCGGTATACGTCATCCCATCTTTTGGCTAGCGGAGATGGTAAAAGGAATGGTACAGTTGTTGGTGATGCATATATTCACCCCTCTGCAAAAGTTCATCCATCTGCAAAGGTAGTTCCACTCTTGCCTATATAAGAATGTTAACCTTTCCTCTTTGAGACAAAATTTAATACAGTGCTAATACATTGTTGCATTTTCTGCTGTAAACTACGAAAGACTAGGCAAATTTATTTGATCTACCATTGAAGTTATTCTGTATGGTGTTGTTTCCTGGAATAAACGTTCTCGGTTATGATATATGAACTACAATTGAAGTTTTTTAATTCAAATATGCTTTGTTCCATCCTGTTCTAGCATATCTGCCAAACACTACCTTGGAGTTAATTTGTTAGATGAACGGCGAGATTATGATGGCATGGTCAAATTATGATGGCAACATTTTATTTAGATGAACGGCGAGAAACCAAAATTTGTGATCAACTTAACTCGTGTTTTCATTTTCTTGAACAGATTGGTCCCAATGTTTCTATCTCGGCTAATGTGCGCGTAGGTGCTGGCGTCAGGTTGATCCATTGTATCATCCTGGATGATGTTGAAATCAAGGTAAGGAACTGGATGCCTAAGATGTATAATATTTCATTGTATAAAACATTAAACAAATATGTTGTTTCTCCTGACAGGAAAATGCTTTAGTTATAAACTCTATTGTCGGATGGAAATCATCGATCGGAAGATGGTCGAGGGTGCAGGCAAGTTTAGTACAATTTTAAACATAGTGATATAGAAGATAAAGCAAAAATATAGAGAGAAAATTGATTCAAAGGGAAAGTTTGAACAATCATATATCTGTGAGAGATTTGAAACTTTACTTGGTAATTGAAAACTTGTTTAGCCCTCTGTTGTTTTAAGGTTAAAGTATAATTCTGTCCCTATATTTGATGCATGTTTTCAACTTGGTCCCTATATGTCAATTTCTATTTAGTCCCTTCACAATTATTTTCAAGTTGATCCTCATGATTCATTATTGTTATAATAGTGTTTGTTGGAGTTTATTATAAGGATCAAATTGTGAATACTTTTCATATGTAGGGATAAAAAGTATACCTTTTCGGTACCTATACTTGATACTCATTTTCACTTTGGTACTTATAAAAGGTGAGGACCAAATTGAAAACAAGGGATTGAATTGAAATTTTTTTATAAATAGGGATCAAGTTGAAAACTAGCATCTTATGTAATGAAAAAAAGTCTAGTCTGATCTTGTTTAACATCTCAAGCCTACTATAGCTGACTAATAGTGAATTGAATGGTTCAGGCTGATGGTGACTACAATGCAAAGCTTGGCACAACCATCCTAGGTACAAAATTCCCTTTATTTATTCCATGTAACATGTTCTCAAAATTCACTTACCAACAAGGCGTTGGTCTAGTGGTGTAAGACCCTACTGGATCCTCAGATAGACCAAAAGGTTAACAGTCTGATTCCTAGGAGTAACATTTGTTGAGAGGGGCAGCTAGCCACACACCCTGAAGGGCATTAGTTTCTTGATACCGTTGATTATACGAAAAAAACTATGAACTTATATCTTTTTCCCCTTATGATAATTTTAGGAGAAGCTGTGATAGTTGAAGATGAGGTGGTGGTGATCAACAGCATAGTTCTCCCCCATAAGACTCTCAATGTCAGTGTACAAGAAGAAATCATCTTATAATATTGAGAAGAAAGTTTTACTAGTAACTCATCAAAAGATGAGGCTTGACAGGAACAAGGAAGTTCTGACTTCTGGTATAACGAGATAAATTATCTCCTTTATTTATTAAAATCATGATGTGTCCTATATAATCATTTTCTACAAAAGTATTTCTAAAACTAAGCAAAATTGTACACATGTCATACTTTTACTGACTGAAGGAGATAAGTTATCTCATGATATGGGGAGATACTTTATTCTTATATAAATATCACCCCATATATGAATTGCCTGAGTTTTTGTCTTATATAAGCAATTTTCAATACATTTTTATCTATACTTCCAATTTTATTTTATGTCCACAGAGGGACCAATAAAATCAATTATTAAATTATATATCAAAGTTTTGACTGGGAATCTTGTATTATTTCTGTTTATCTTCTCTCTCAAGTAAGTTTATATGCTAAATTCCAATAAGCTAAATTCATATTTTGTTCTCATAAACTTTCTAAGTTATTCCAAGCATTCACTAAGTCCTCTTTCCTTGGCTGCACTTTTTCTTCACATTCCCTTACCAACACATCAAAACTCAATGTTTAAATCAGAAAAGTAGCCCAAGATTAATTTACCTCAACCATCAATGGTGCATGTAACAGAATAATAAACATTCCCTTAATTTACAGTTTATTAAGCCTTTAATAATTTCCAACAAATAATAAATATATTAAATATAAGTGAGGATAAGGTGGTATGTTATGTAAAGTTTAGGTTAAAGGTTATATTTTATATATAATCAATTATACTTGTAGGAATAAGAGTAAAAACTTGATATATTCACTTACATTGTTAGCTTATATAGTGATGAAAATGTAACAGCTAGTTCAGAAAGACAGTGATGAAAATGTATTAAATGAATATTGACTTTATTTTATTTTATACAATATTGGTATTTTTTGTGTTCTTAAATGTATTTCAATCTTAATATTTCAATATAAAATTTTTAACTACTATACATGTATTCCTCACGTTCGATTATAAAGTTCAATGTACATGAGTATGATTGATATAACTATGATTGACATACATATCATAGACATTATATTCAATCATAGAATATTATCTTTAGATCCTACATTATTTCTCAAATAGCTTTCAAGTATTTGATATCTTTTTAGGCATACAAATATTCTACACTTTTCCAAATACTAAGTATTTAACACATTCCTAACAGTATTCAACACCTTTTTAGATAAGTATTATTTCAATATCAAATCTCTTTCATGCTTTTTTAATCTTTATCAACTCATTGTATTTGAAGATTTGAAAGTTTAAATCAAATGGATTTATAACTCAATATAAAAAACAATACTAAAAATATATGATATAGTCTCTCAAGTGTTTTTCTCGTGCTTTCTTCTTTTCTTCATATCTAGTAGATCTCTTATTCGCTTGTTTCTTGCCAGCTTGAATCTTCAAAGGTGGTTTTCTTAAATACAACATCTTTAAGATCTTCAAAAAAGTTTCAACAATCTTGAAGATAATATTTGTTTAGAAAGTATTTAATGCAAGGAATGCATTGAGTTTGATATCGAGATAGCATGTAATGTAGAAAATTTTCTAGAAAAACAAAAATTCTCATTAAATAAATGCTAATAATTTGAAATGAATTCAAATGGTGAGACATGTGAAAAACTCATTGAGTTGTACAAGTAAATCAATAAAGCTTACACATGTTGGACACACTAGTCTCTGGATGCATGTGTCACGGGGCGAGTTACTCGTTGGACGAGCTTGGTACTTAGATGTGATTACTCGTTGGACGAGCTTGGTACTTAGATGTGATTACTTGTTGGACGAGTTTCATCTTTCAAACATATTATTTTATTTTTCTAAATGTTTTTAGCTTTACACATTTAATATAATCATTTGTCCTCTTGAATTTACTTTCCTACTCAAAAGTTCATTCATTTCTTTAACCATATAGTCTTGACCTACTATTTATAATTTAATCCTTTGTTGAATTAGTAGTCTCAAATTTCTTTGCTATTCAAATTCAATTTTTGGTAATTAATCTAAACATAAGGGATTAGCTTAGAGATTTTTTATATCAGTTAGATCTAATAATATTATTTAATTCAAAACTACTTTCACTTGATAGGAACATAATTTCATTTTCTAAAATAGCCAAGCTTTATAGAATAATTAAACTTATAAAAATAAAATCTCCTAAAAATAAAATTCCACTTAATATTTTACTGAAATTAGGTAAAAATAGTAAACCTAAAAATTAGAAAATGTAATGGTCCCGTAGCTCAGTTGGTTAGAGCGTTGGTCTTATGAGCCGAAGGTCGCGGGTTCGAGCCCCGCCGGGACCAATTATTTTTGCTATTAATAGTAAACCACTATTTCAATTCATTGAAACTGGTTGTAGTAACTCACATTCATAAGGAAATTGATGCATTGTTTGAGTATTTTCTGCTTCCATAAGTAAAGTTTAATTGTATGATCACAATTTATTTTTACCACCTCCCATCTTTTAATTGATTTTCTTATTATTAAGATGAAGTTTATAGTGAGAAATTATCCAATTAGGTGGAGATGGTACAAATATTTTTTATTACAAGAGTTATACTCAAAATTTTGTCCTATAGTAATAAATTGATAACTTTTATGGAAATGCATGCTCATACATATATTCCATATAATATTCTTTGTTACTACACTACAAACATGTATCAACAAACATTACAAAATTTAATGATGGTTCTCTTTGTCTATACACAAATCAAAGAATCTTTGGTACATAGTTACAAATGGATCAAAAATTAACCAAGAAAAGAAGAATCTCTTGTGGTTGCAACTCCTATATGTGGCAATGATTTGAATGATGAATGCTTATGGGTTATGTAAAGATCATAAGATGCCCAAAGATAATCAAGTGGACATGGTTTCATAGCATCAAGCCTAACCCATGGTTTCCCTTTACCACTCCAATGAAGCAAACTAACTTGACCATGATGCAAAGTCCTACAAGTATCAACAACATTATCCCCTCCAAGTCCATGTTGATTCCATCTATGTCCAATAGCTTCAACATCTCCACCAAAAACCATCAAAAATGGAGGAAGTGAACCCAACTCATAAATTCTCCTTTCCTTTTGAATTTCCATCCATTTTTCAATTTTCTTTGTGTAATCACCCTCTCTCCATTTTACCAAATCCATTACCATTACTCCGGTGTTGAAATAACAAGGTTTTTTTGTTTTTTCATCAAACTCCTTAGAGAACTCATTACTAGACCAAAACTCGTAGGAGAAATATCTTGTAAAATTTGCATGACAATATTCTGGTGCACCAATCACTCTTGACCCAGATAATGAAACCTTCCATAGCTTTCGAATATCGTCAACAACTATAACATCAGAATCTAAATATATAACTCTCTCAACACAATTCTCAAGCAAATCAGCTAAATAACTTCTTGCATAATTCAATGGATTTTCAAGTGCTTGCCTTATAGAAGGTGATATTAGATGATTGACTAAACTTTCCTTAAACATATAAACTTTGAATCTAAGATAAGGAAAGGAAGATTCAACAATCTTGTTAAAATCAACCTTGTTCTCTAATCTTGAATCAGATGCAATGAAATGAAAGAAAAGATTCTCAGGACAAGAAGTGTGTTTGAGAACTGAATGAACTGCAGCTATAGAACCTCTTAAGTAGTCCCAATCAATGGTCATAGCAATATGAACAAATGAAGGGTCACATGCAAAATCCAAATCCAAATTGTTTCTATCAAGTAGAGAACACTTTTGTTGATTTCTATATTCTGGGGCCTCTTTGAATTGCAAAAAGGAATCAACTTTAGCTTCAATTTCATAGCCACTATTGTGTAAGATCTTGTTGTTAATAGATCTAATAGCACTAGCTTGAAAAAGAAGCATACAAGATGAGAAAAAGAGCACATAAATAATTGATTTAGAAAGAAACATCACTCACTCACTCTATAACTATAACTTTGAATTTAGAACAAAACACATTAATTGATATAAGAAAAGGAGTAGAAGATGAGAGAGATAATACTATGAAAGTATATAAATGAAATGAAAGAACATATAGGATTTGAAACTAGGTTGTTATGGTGTCTTGTGACTAAGGTAGGCTCCAAGAACCTTCATATGGGTTTGTGCCTTTTGAATTGTCCCCATATTGAAATATTAAGGTGAAGTAAATATATTGTTCAAATTGAATTCTTGACACTAATGCGCTGTATAATGGTATAAGGTTTTATTAGGTTCTGAGATTAACCAAAAAGTCAAATGTCTGATTTTTTTATAACTATACTTGTTTGAGGAGATAAATATACACTTCGAAATATAATAGTTTGTTACCTAGAAGTTATGAGAATATTCTTGTTATACCAAAAAAATATTATATGCTCCTTTATTTAAAATGTCTTTTAAGGCAACAACTATCAAATTTTACTTATTAGAGAAAATAATTTATGTTATAACTGTAGCATTATTTATATTTAATCACCATATTTTCAAAATAATAATAATAATAATACAAATGAATAGTAGATAAATTTTAAAAAATACAGAAATAATACATTTTAGGAAAATATATGCATAACAAATATAATAAAAGCACGTGAAAATAGAGATAAATTTGTACACAATAAAATATAAAATAAATCAGTTGGGACCTCAAACATTAATAAAACCTAAAATGATCATAAAATATCAAACGTATGTCAAATCAATCATTTTAACATATTAATATATGATATGAACTATTTTGACTCATATTCATGATATTTAAGTATTAATTTTGACTTTTATTTTTCGACGATCAAATTAATACACCCAAAAAAAATTTAATAACTAAAAGTAGGTATTTAATAATATCAAAATTTTGGAGATTGAAGAATACATTCATTTAACCTTGGTTTGCTTAAAGGGTGTGAGACTTTCGGTTACATTGAATAGAGAGATTACCTATGTGTGACCACATACATTCGATATTTTTATATTAAATTGATTCAAATTAAAAGTATTAAGAATAATAGTCTATGGCAGGGTTACACGCTACAACTTCGAACGCGTCAAGATCTAATTAATATAATATATGCTTATTATTTTATTTATCTCTTCCTTAACCTATGAATCTACACGTTTATTATTTTTTTTGTATTATTAATTTTATTGTTGCATCGTAATTCTATACTCGAATTCATCTCAAAATTTATTATTATTTTTAAAATATTATCTTCAGATTCATTTCATCTGCCATTTTCTTGTATTTAGATAAAAAATTAATAGAATGGATATTGTTTCCAAATGTTCAATTTTGTCATGTTAATGGTATTTGTAAAAAAAAATTAATTTCAAATTAAAGTCATAATAATAAGTATAATGGGTGGTTGAGTAATCAATTGAAAATACTCAGTTATTGAATTAATAATTTGTTAGACAAAACATAATTCTTTTTTTCTAAAACACAACGTTCAACATGCAAAATGGTATTGTTTGTGTGAATATATATTTTTATTCTCTTCTCTCTCTAAAGTCTCTCCTCCTTTGAATTCAATCAAAGACTGAAAAGGTAAATAAATAATTAAATATATTTAGAGGACCCCAATGATATGAAACACGGTTTATAAATGCTTTTAATGAAACCACGCGTGTATTTCTTGACCCATGTCACACGTTATTATGTTCAATCAAAAGTAACAACATTCTCTTAACCTTAACCGACCATATAAAAGAATTCAACAACATTTATATATTTGCATAAATTATATGGCACAAAAAAACATGATAGTAGTCAAAATATTATGGTCAACCAAATACAAACCTTCAAAATTTATGTGAAGAGCATCCTATGTTGATTTTGGTGTGCATATATCTTTGTATAAAAATAAACCTAAAACTTTTCCTCCTTTTATATCATTGGAAAAATACAAGTATCCAAAAAATATCAACTAAATGTCATAGTCAATAAAAATTAATTTAATTTGAAAACTTATAATACCAAGAAACATGGACTATAACCCTCTAATACCAAGAAGATGGATCCAAGAATCTACGCACTGACAATATAATTTTCAAGTAATGGTGACATCAATGCAAATTCGTGCAATGAGCTATGAGTTTAATCACATGGTACACGCACCTTTAGGCCAATTGATGGAAAGTATCAAGTGATCACACTCGTAGCTCATTGCACAAAGGTAGAAAATCATCTTAAACATGATGGTGATTTTGATCAACATAGTGAAATATAATACAATGCTTATCAAATTACTTTGCTTTTAGTTGTATACTTGTGTTGTTTTGTAAGCTTTAAGCCACAATATTAATGCATGCAATTTTGTTATGAATATAATCCCACACATCTATTCTTATTCATGAATTCATAATATATTGTGCATGAAACTATTTACAAATGAGAGGTACCCATCTACATTCCCCTCCCTATCTTTATGTAAAAAATTCAGTTACATTATAACAACATAAAATTCCCAAGTTTTGTTGCACCAAGACTCTTATAAACATAAAGAAGCATGTATTTGAGTCTCTTCAACTGTTTAATAGAAGCTTCTTGCTGCAACACAAATGTTTCATTCGCTACGAGGATATAAATCATTGCGGGAATGCCAACAACCTGCGATACCTTTCCTGCCTGCGATGTCGGGAAGAAGAAGATGTGGTCCTTGATGATGCTCTTCTTTTACTTTTGGGGCGGAAGAAAAAATCTTGTGTGTCGAGAACATATGAAATCTGCAGATGCAACTGATATACATTAGAAAAGCAGAAGAGTTTTATGGCAATATGAATATAACACTCTGAGAAGAAAAACAAAATAAAAGATCAGAAATGCTCAAGAGTGCGAAAATGGAATTCATATGGGGGAGTTAATTGAACATATTCGCTGTCAGTTTTCTCTCTATTGACACTAAGTATTGTATACAGGCTCGGTGCAAATAATTACAAAAATCGATTTAAATCATTCTTGGTTCGGACAAATATGAGTGCGTAGCCGATACAGATACAGGTACGAGATACAACGTTATACAAAAATCTAAGGTACGGGTACGTCAATATAATGTTAAAATTAATATATATAGGAGCAATATCAACACTGGCATAGGATACCAGTGTCCCGAAACCGATAAGTATAAAAATGCAACATACCTTGGATGAGTTGCAAGCTATCTTGCATTCCAATCCATTAATTACTTGAACACCATCCATGGCGGAACAATATGCAGAGAACTCATCTAAGCCTTCATATTTGCGTTTGTTTCTGCATATGTCAAAATAAAAGGCAACAAGTTACACATCACCTCATTGAGATTACAAGCACTCCCCTAGAGCGACAAAACCAGGGGTTGCTCCATATATATTTCTTTTTCGAGGTCCCGATGAAGGAAGGCATTTTTAATGTCTAGAGTGATGTAGATATTTGAAAGGAATTCTGAGCATCAACCTCTAGCGTGGTGGAAATAATAAGCAATGTAAAGGAGGATGAAAGGAGCTACTTATACATATAAAGTGTACTTACATCTGAAAAAAAAAGAATATAATGATTATTTAAGCTATCATGTTCAAATGAATTAATCCCCTTGCCTCTTTTTTATCATTTTAACAGTAAATGGAAATGCCTCAAAACAGAACTTAAAAGTTTAATCTTGCAGATTTGTACCTTTGAAGTATAACGCCATGGGGTCCCTTTTTGCTAGGAGAGACAGACAGAAAATCATTGTGCAGATAAAAGGAAAAATTCGGATCAATAGATACAGCAAACATCTCAGGCTTTTCATTCATATTGTCCATGAGCTGGATGGATAGTCGAGAAGGGGTAGAAGACTGCAGTAAGATAAAAATGGAAAATGTTATAATTTATGATGTCCGGAAACAAGTATATACTGTGTGTAAATATGTTCGTTAAATCATGAGACGGGAAAAGTCACAAAGAACCTACACATTGTAATCGATATATATTCTCTTCATGAAGGATGACATGAGCATTAGCATGATAGACTGAACCATTTAATTTCCCGGGTTTCCGAGACTTCTCATACTCATACAATTGGAGAAGTTTACTGTCTACCTCGTCGGTTGCAACAGTTTGAAGCTGCGGAAAGGGTCTCAACATTTAGAACCTTTACAGAAAACAACCCATAACTGGAAAAATAAGACAGATAAAGAAACCTACATACCTGTCTGACCAACTTATATATTAACTTGTCCAATGTGAATAGCACATATGACTGATTCCCGATAATTGCACGGCATTCATCCTCAAACTTTGCATTCTCAGAAGATCCATCAAGCAAGTTGTACAACGCACTCATAAATCTGAAAATACTTACACTATCAACAATCAAGTTCAGTGAACGGTGGCTCATATAAAGTTGTAAGAAATATACCTTGAGTAAGGATCTGGGGAACTAGCATCCTTCGTTTTCCATTTCGTATCTGCACTAGTTGAATTTGTTTTTGCTGATAAGATCCTTTCATAAAGAATCTGCCAAGGTCAACATAGTGTAAGATATAAACCTAAGGAAGCAATTTCCGCATAAATATTTGCATTAACATTATCCCTTACTTGATGAAGCCTAAAAAGCACATAAAAATCATCATTTCCATAAAACACCCTGGAATCCTTCATTTCTTCCACAAATGAAACTGCCGATATATGCTTTGTGAGAGGTTTCACTGACGAAAGGAACCTCTCTGACAATAGTAATGATGAACCATCTCCAACAGATTGTGCATCTCCATCAGCTTCACCTTCACTCTCAACCTTACCATCAACATCATCATGCTCGATCTCTTCCTCTTCCTCATGATCTTCACGGAAGCCTTCATCGCCAGCAGACTCACTGCCTGAGGCATCTTCACCAGTTTCAGAAACATTCTCACTGTCCTCGTCATCAGCATCTGCATCGTTATCACCTCCTGCCTCTGGACAGCATTCGTCCTCTCCATTTCTAGACTGATATTTCCTTCTCTCGTTACTATGATTTGACTTGGCCATTGATTGTGCATTGGAATCTCCATATCCGACAAAGTTATCTTCCTCAGAATCACCATTTGGGGATAATTCACCCTCTTCCTTCTCAATTTTGCAAAGCCCAGCAGAAGGCCTAACAGATTCTTCATGGCTTTTAACTTTAATGCTCTCGTTCGTCACGCCATTCGTCACCGGAACTGGAGCTGTGGTGTCACATCCCTGAAACACAAACAAAAACAGAGGCCATTCTGACATCAATTGGTATATTAAAACAAGATGGTTTAAGAGACAGCAAAAAATAAGTCACAGCTTGTTACAAGTACTTTTACTAAAATTAGGTAAGAAATGAGATTTGTCACAATTGAGAACTCATACCTCCACCAAAGGTGCATTGGCACTCTGAGATTTGGCTACAGAGTCATCAACGTCGGCAGTTCGTGATGGATCAATGACACAGCCATGAAATATGAACAAAACTTAGTATTTTGACAATAACTAAACTAATAAGTTAAAACAGAAAAAGATAAAGAACAGAAATGGCTGAACATGAATAGAAGAACCAAAATCATTGAAGACATCAATTTCACAACTATCTTGAATACAAACCTGGAGTCAATTCTGTGTTCATTCTGCTCAGGCTATTTTCTCCTCTAACTGCAATCGATGCATTGCTTTTAGCACCTTGTTCATCAGCAGCAAGTTGTTTACTAAATCCGGAGGATTTATCAGTGTATTCTACATTTTTCTGCCCTTTATCCGTCAAAGGATCGTCTCTACAAACCAGTTCACCACCTACAGATACATTTTCTTTATCATTAGCTGCTAAACCAGTCCGATGAGCATTCTTTACTTCAGTTGTTCTACCATCAGCTTCATTCTTATCCAATTTTGGTGACCTTGAACTCGTTGAAATAGAGTCTCCATGAGGACTTCCGTCACAAACATTATGGTCTGCTTTCCTCTCCTCCACCTTTTCGGTCCTAGGAGATTGGGAAGGAACACCGAGAATTGGCTCCAAGAAGGTACTCCAAAGCCTCATAATTTTATTTGACAACTCCTTACTAGAGAAGAGCTCTTCACATGAGTACTGAATGAGTTTATACAGGTCTTCGTGAATCGAAGTATCAGAATATTCGAATTCCAGATGTGGAATTAGAGGCTGTTTATTTCCAGCGGCAATTGACTGAAGAATATCATCCTCTTTCTGCTGCTTCTCTTTAATTTCTTTAATTTCAGCCACCAAAGCTTTATATCGTCAAACATGAAATATTAGAACGGGTAGAAAGAATGATAACACTGAAACTTGTGAAGATGTTCGATGCTAACAATCGTAAGCTTTTAATAAAATCATTTTTGTTACTGATAAATTTTAAGTAGGTTTGGAGGTAAAAACCCACTAAGATTTATCAATTGAATAAAAAATTGTAAAAATATATACTCATACATTTAGTAACAGTCGGGTAAGAGTCTAAGAAAAGGTTGAAGAGTAAATGGACATTATCAATCAATGACATGTTAAACTTACTGACCCACCCTTCTACAAAATAAGAAAATATTAAGGCTAGTAGAGCCAACTCCTGTTTGATGACTTTCTTAGCATGCATTAAGCACCAGTTCCTCCATATGCATTTTTACCATGCTTATACCACGGTGGCTAGCTTCAGAATGTTTATTATTTATACCCGATTTTACATTATTGGCCATTGACCATTGTAGCCTCTAGTAACCATCAGAGAGAGCTTCGATGATTCAAGAAATATAGCGAAAAACATGTCTAAACCAAGCAACTTCAACAGTATAATATTTGAACAGTTCTAGCCGAAGTTTTTTAATGTATATTCATGGAGCAAGTCAAAGCAACCAAATCTACAGGAAATATAAATATGAAAGCTGATAAACTGCATATCCAATTATTATGCTTTTTAGTTCAACTTACATTTTGCGCTCAAGTTCTTTGAATCTTGCTGCTTGAAGTAGAAGCTACGGTGATCAAGTGATTTGTAGTGATTTTTAGCATAAATTTCAGCCCAAACCTTATTGAAATCTGAACGACACCTAGACCACTCCTCTTGTCTCTGCTTCAGTCGGGTAATTATTACAGGCAGAGAATGATTTGGATTTTTACGCAATATTTCTATAACGTCAAGACCATGGTCTCCATATAGACGTTCAATGCTCCTTAAATTTAGAACTGCAATATGTAGCCAAGACAGAGTCAAATCATCATAATACTCTAATAATGGATAGTAATAAACTAATACAAATTATGACTTTAGATTGCGATTATTTGGTACAAACCGGTGAAATGATCTTCAATACAGCTCAGATTCTCCTTATTGATCTTATTTTCAGTAATGTTATTATACAATTCCTCTGCTTGTTTAGCAGCTGAAATCACGGACTCTAATAGCATGTCCAGCTCAAATCTACATTAGAAAAATCGATAACATCATCTTTTGACACATAGACTCAAAATGAAAATTGGATCAATGAGGAAGAATGGATAATGAAAACAAAGAAAAGCTGTCAGATCCAAGAAAAATTAAGCTAAAGCAAAATAATGAACTAATTAAAACAAAAGTGGAGCTAAAAAACAAGAACAAGTTTTACCTGTCATCTTCACATCTAAACAAGCTTTCTTCATACTGATTCCTGCGCATATGCTTGAAAGAATAATCCTCACTTCCTGAAGTCACAGATACCCAGTGATCATTCAAAACTTGAGCACCAAGCTCAGATCTCTGACTAGCCTTCGGAAATGGATACTGCAAAATAAGAAAAAATAAAGATAAAAAACAAGGAGTTCCACAAAAACAACATATACGACAAGGCCAACAAGAAAAGAAACTAAATGGAAGTTACATACATCTGAGGGAAGAAGACGGTAGCTGGGAGTACAGCGTTTACAGTCGCTAAGATCAAGCTCTTGAATGGATTTTGAAAGGTATTTGTTTTCCCTGTGTCTTTCCTTCTCTTTACCTCCATCCATCTCACGCTTCTGCTCTTTCTCTTTGTCCTCCAACTTTGATGATCTTGATGCATGAGCATCAGTAGACAATGACTCTGAAATCAACATGTTAACAACATCAAAACAACGTATATGGACGTAATAAAAAATCATGTCAAACCTAAACTCGGTTTAATTCAACAACCAACATCTGCACGATTAAGTTAAAGAAATAATCTGACGAGCCTCCTACCTAAAATAAAGAAAGGAAGAAAGGAAATAAAAGCATAAAACATAAGGAGGACAATTGATATGTATTGTACATTGACGTACTTTTACTCATGACACCAGCGAGGAATCCATCTGCAAAAATCAGTTGAAAGACACAACCTCGATGTAAGAGAAAATAGATTAACAATAATAATAACAAGGAGAAGAAAGCTGAAGAAACGTTACCAATATTTTCGCAACGCTCCAAGAAATCATTGAATTCATCCATAAGATCAGAATGCTTTCCAAGTAAATCGGTTACCTGAAATGGTATAGATTAATACTAGTGGCAACAGAAACTCAAAAGCTGATACTTCATTGAAGGTGAAAACTTCATCAAAATCCATTGAGTTCATTAAAGAAATCTCACCACCTGGATCACCTTATCTATTTAATCTAATAACTTATTTCAATGAATTGCTATACAGAGATTGATGAAAATGAGAATACAATGAACATACAAATGAAAAGGATTAGTTCAAACACTATTGAACTTCCTTCATACCTACAACATAACTTTGAATTCAAGTTTTACTTGGAACGGTGATATAGTAACTGAAAATAATTTTAATATCTACAAATATATATTGTTAAAAATGAATGTTATGTTAGATGAGTGGACACTAGACGAGATAGGATTAAAATGGAATGCATTAGGGAGAAAATGGAGTAGCTCCTATTGAAGAAAAGATAGTAGAATCGGGCCTTAGGTGGTTTGAATATATGTGGAGGAGACCAGTATAGGCCCTAGTAAGGAGAGTAGATCAAATGGAAGCTAGCCCAATTCCTAGAGGAAGAGGGAGACCAAGAAAAATCATAGGGGAAATGATAAAGAAAGACTTAGAGTCTTAGAGATCAATGTTTTGTCAATGAACATGATTTACGGTAGCACATTATGGCATCGTTCGATCCATTTAGCTGACCCTATCTAGTGGCCTAGTGGGATAAAGGTTTGGTTGTTGTTGCTGTCAATATTGGCACAAAATAAATACCAAATAAATTTTCTACATTAGCATATATCATCACTAAAAGAAATGAGTAGTGACAAATATGAAGTTGAAGCATTAGTTTTCTTAATTATCTTCTGGATTTTGAGAAACAATTATCAACTAACACATATGCTCCAATTAATGAAACTTAATAGAATTCCTAGAGAACTAAAGGAAGTAAGTGCAACTAAAATGATTCAATGTCAACAAGAATACCCAAGAATGAAGTACAAGAGTAAAATCAGACAGATATCTTCTAGAATGAGTTCGACTCAGTGGCTCACAGAAGCTGGAACAGAGAACAACTTTCACAGTCATTAAGGTCAAGCTCTTGAATGGATTTGTCCATGTATTTGCTGTATCTTTCCTTCTCTTTACCTCCATCGACCTCACGCTTCTTCTCTTTGTCTTTGTCCTCCAACTTTGATGATCTTGATGCATGAGCATCAGTAGACAACGACTCTGAAATCAATGTGGTTACAGCATCAGAAGATGATATATGGAAAGAAAAAATATCATTTAAAATCACTAAGCATATTCAACACCAACATCATCTGAATGATTAATTTAAGGGGGGATATGCAGTCCATAATCTGACAGTTCTCCTCGAGAGTAAGAAAAGGAAAAAGGAAATTGAAGCATATACATAAGGAGGATAATTGATGTGTATTATATGCCGACTTACTTTTACTCATGACACCAGCAAGGAATCCATCTGCAAAAACAAATTTGAAAGATTTAATCTCAAAATGATAAAATACATTGATAATAAAAATAGCAAGAAATTTGAACAATAATTACCAATATTCTCACAACGCTCCAGGAAATCATTGAACTCATCCATAAGGTCCGAATGTTTTCCAAGTAAATCAGTTACCTGAAATGTAAATTTTTCAATTCATCCTAGTATTAGATTAACTCCGAAATCATTGAATTCATCCATACCAAACATACGCAAAAGGAAGTAACAACTAAAATGATTCAATGTCAACAAGAAAAACAAAGAATGAAGTACAGTAGTAAAATCAGAGAGGTGTTCAAGTCAGTAACTCAAAGAAGCTGGCACGTACCAAATTTTGCAAATCATTCCTTTTTATTATTCCATTGCTGAAAATGTGAAGGCACTTCAAGAATGCTTGGTAGTCATCTGCACTACTCAACTTCTCCTTAACTTTCTCACAGAAACTGAATGCTTGACTATACATGCCTGGTAGTATGAAGACAAAAATTACAAGATTCGACAAGTTAGAAAACTACACACGTAAATGTGAGGATCATGGTCCTATTATTTCTTACCATTATTTTAAAATGAAAAAAAATATCGAAAAACATAATAAAAGGCCAAAGAAATGCAAATAATAGAACTACCGAAACTCCATACAGCCAGTCATCACCAACATTTAATTATGTAAGCTTTTCCCCTCTTATATAAATGGATAAGCCTTCTACATTGTAATCAATTAATTCATTCAATAAAGAAACACTTTTCAATTCTCTCATTTACTTTTCTGTTTAGTTTCAATACTTTTACAATTGAAAACACAATAGCTTATCGGCAACCAAAAGAACTGTATGAATCTAAAATGCAAGAAACATGTTCAAGCAATGTGATTTTGTCCAAAGCATATGATGGACTTACTCTTTAAGGTATCTTTGTCATCATTAGAGGCAAAGTCAGTAGCCATACCAAAACCTTCAGCCTTTTTGAAAGATTTCTTTTTGTCAGGAAAGCGTTGCGAGTTCAGATCCCTGTTGTTATCAAGATCAGCTTCTCTCTCATCATGGTCACGGATTCTCCTATCCCGGCTCTCGCGTTTCCTCTGTTCCTTGTGCATGATCATTGTTTTGTCATCATCAAGATCAGTGTGATCAATACTCAGATCACGATCATGAGAAGCAAGTAGCCTGTCCCGTCGATATCGCTGCTGTAAAAAGTTTATAGCCAATCGTTAAAAAAACAGCTCACAAAAGTCATGCACAGGGGGAGAGCTGAGGGACACAATTACTACCTTGTCTACCTGCATTGGCCGCATCATGGGTGCTGAAGAACTCCGCTCATTAAAGCGCTGCATCGAATTTCGACCAAATGGAGCATGGTGTGCAGAATGTGTTCCAGAAGTATCTGGTAAAAATCTAGTAAACTCATCGAGTAAATCCCGATGGTCCTTAAAAAGGGTAGCAACCTAGAATTTTTTTCCAGAAAAAGAGCAAACATTTAAACAAACAAGTAAGAAGGAAATCAACAAAGATCACCAAAATAAAAAAAATATAAGAATTTTACCTCACTATAAACCTCCCCAATGTCCTTATGCTCTTTGCGGTACATATTCAAAATGTCCAAGAATGATTTGTAAACAAGCTCATCATTTTGGAATCGTTTCTGCGGAAGCAAAACCGATGAATTAATTCTAAGAACCAATAACTGCAGTAAAATAACATCCTCAACCAAGAAGAAAATTCACCTTTATCTTGTTCACAAAACTAATAGCTTCTTCAAATTCAACCGTCTTCTTAGGAGGAGCATCATCCTCATCAAGTGTTATCTCATACCCCTTTGGCAAGAAAGTATTAAATCCAAAAATCAAATTATTGTGCCCTTTAAATAGCTCCTTAACTCTTGCTATGACACCAGCAGTGTCGGTCCTGAAAAGGACAAATAAATACTTAGACCCAACACTCACCTTTTCAAATTAAAAAAAAATCAGATATCGTAAAAGGGGTCGTAACATTCTACCTTTGAGCCTTGAAATCTTTCATAACCTCAAGGAACAAATCATATTTGTCTCTTTGGTCATGAAACATGTCTTTCACTTCCTTCAAATAGGATAAGGCATCATTGGTAGTCAGTTTCTGTGATGTAGTTGCTCCTCCGCCTCCTGTCCCACTGCCACCACCTCCACCTCCACCTACTCCTCCTCCTCCGGCGATTTGATTTTGGCCATAGCTTCATACACAGAAAGGAACCACAATTTAAGATATCCAAAATATCAACAATTATTGCACGATCTCAAGAATTTATCAAATGGCCACTTGTTCAATTTTCATATCATCGGAAATTTAGAATCTCGTCGGGTTGAAAAAATAGTGTCCATGTATACAAGCATAAAGTACTTCTAGCCATCTTCTAAGGTAATCAATGAAGTAATTTAGACCATACTCATATTACTTGCCCGGTAAGATTCACACATATGACTTAAGCAAACCACAATGTGTAGCCCTAGCCCATATACAAACACATCCATTCCTGTTAACCAATTATCTCACCAGGAAATACATTCAACATTCAATTGAAGTTAAATTAATGATAACCCTAAATTTTGGAAAACCCTAATGAAATTCAAAAACAATTTAAACACAAACAGCACCCTTTAATTCATCATGTGAAGTAGCTAAGGGCAACAGATTTACAACATAAACAAGCTCAATTCTTAAAGCATAAAATAGGGTTAACAAGCCAATTCCACATGCAAAATTAACACATAATAAATTATATATCAATGCAACAAAAAACATACAAATCAGCACGTGAGGAACCAAAGGGGCGTTTGAATTGAGAGCCAGAAAAAACATCATCCCTTGCTCTTTTCATATCTGCAAAACAAAAATCAAATCAAATTCCAATCAAATTAAATAATAATAATAATAACAAAGTAGCAAAAGATGAAGATAAACATTGAATTGAAGGAATATGAAGGAGACCCATTAAGTGAAAAAGGGAAAGGAATGTTACTTTATCGATTTCCCAGAAAAAAAATAGCTGGGAAAAATAAAGAGAGAGTGGAGGTTTGTGTTTGATTTTGATGAGACAGATAGAAATAAAATAAGTTTGGTTCCCTAAGATTGTGTCTATCTCTTAAGTTGTATAAGTTAGAATGAAGAGAAACTGAGACACATTGAAAATTTGAGATTTGTTTGAAGAGAGAGAGAGGGAGAGAGAAACGTACGTGCAAAGTATGAAACTTGAAACTCAAAAATGTTGTTTGGAGTCAGAAGTGAGAAGAGAAGCAGAGACAAAACATGTTCGAAATGAAAAGGTGATGATGTAAGGAATTGAGAAAAAGAGGTTATTGTGTTATGTTATGTAATGTTCTGTTCTTTTAACTTGTGTTGGCTCAATAACCATGGATCTATGGATACTTCTTCTTACAAAGCCCATTGTTTCTTTCTCTTTTTTTATTAGTTTTTTTTTCACTTTTCATTGAGTTTTGCTTTCAACATTTTTTTTATGAGAATAATATATATTCTGGTATATAGAGATAAGTTATTTTCTTCGACCATTAAAATTATGACACGTGTCCTATTTAATAATTTTTATAAATATATTTCTAAAACTTAACAGAACAATACATATGCTATAATTTTACTGATTGGAAGAGATAAATTATCTCCTAATATGATGAAACATTGTATTCTCTATCTTTATTGAATGAAGTGGTTTGGTGTCACACTCTAAGAAGTATCTCATATCAGTTTTTTTATAATCACGGTTATCTCCTCATATAAATAATTAACTTATTTCTGGTTAACTCACCTGAATAATTAAGCTCTAATAATGTTTTATATAACAATTAACAGTAGTATATGATTTAATGACTTTCGGGTAAGCTTTATATTCTCTACCCATTTTTATTCATCTGTCTTATTTATAAAAAGGTGTATTTTTTTGTTTATCTGGTTTATAAGTTCAAGTATTAATATTTGTATTCCAAGTTTACCTAATAATCTCTTAATCTGCGTAAGTAGTAATTTCTTATATTCCAATGTACCCAAAAAAGTAGTAGTAGAAAGAAAGTAATAGTCATAGATAAATAAAAGGACATGATGGGTAAGACACAATAAATTTAAAACAAATAAGAACAATGATTATTTTACTTAAGGGACATTTGAACAAACTACCAACAAGGCGTTGGTCTAATGATGTAAGGTCCAACTGGATCTTCAAAATCAATGGTTTGATTCTTGGAAGTCACATTTGTTGAGAGTGACAGTCACGAACCCCAAAAAGAATTAGTTCTTTACAAAAAATGTGAGGGGATATCCTTGATAGTACCCAAAAAAGAAACTAATAGAATATGAATAGTAGATCATTGACCGACAATATAAAAACATTTATAATGTGAGTATATACATATTAAATTCATATAGTATACTACTAACATATTGTTTTGTTCATTTTTTGATAAAGATTTTCTATCATTGATTATGAGAAAAATATATATATCTTTACTTTGTAAAAGTTTTATACAATGTTAGTCAATTATTTATCATTCATTTTCAATCATCATTAACTCTTCAAAAAGTAATACAGATGAATAGTGAATGATATATTTATTATGAATAAATTTTTATACCGACAATTCATAGATATTATACTTTGTATTATTTAGAGCAACCATAGTGGTTGTTCTTAACAGAATAAGAATATTTTTACTTTGTTCTGCATTGTGTGACTGTCTTATTCTTATTTTATGAACTTTATTCTTAAATAAGAACAACGACACATGATGAAAAAGATAGATGTTTGGTTAAAAATGAGGTAACTCTCAAATAAGAATAAGAATAATAATAATGTTTGTCATTGTGGAAGAGAAAATATATTTTATTTTTATTTCATAGAAAGTTACAAAAAAAAATATAAAATAATATTTGAGAAGTAAATAAAAATAAATATATTGTTTATGATTACAGATACTCTTGCACTTTTAAAGTGATGTCAATGATTTGATTTAATGTGTATCCATTCTTGAATTGAAATAGATCATCTTTGTCACTTTATAGAAGCATTTCTCATTGCCAATATTTAATACCATATTTGTTATTTGGTAATTTTTTGAGATACGGCAAATTATTTTTTTTTAGATTTTTTGTTTAATTCTTTAGATCATGAACTCCATAAATAAACGTGTGTAAAAGTGTTAGAAAATGAAAAGTGAGAGAATAATGAATATTGTTGATTATATAGTATATCTTATTTGAATTATTAAGACTAAGATATATGTATATAACATTTTTAAGTAATCATATGACAATCAACCAACTTTTAATATTAATCATCTATATATTTATTATATGACCTATTTTTATTATTCTTACAATATCTATATTAAAAAATGTTCTCATGAGTCGATCATTATGACATTATGATAGATTTTGCATTTAACAATGTATATTCAATAGCGTCCGTGTGTAAAACGCTATTAACTAAAAGGCAGAAACAAACGAACATCGCTCGTGAAGGAAACACTATTAAATATGATAAGTGGATATACATTCAAAATTGTGTGCTTCAATAAGTGATATAGAATGTGTAAGAAACAACATCGCTCGCACCACCATTCACTCAGACTCTAAAACTCAGAAAATCATCATACGCCAAAAGTCACATGACACTCATTTTCCCACAAAACCTTATCATGATGCTCATTCATTCAATTCATCTTCCTATCTGACTCACCTTGCCATGACACTCATTCATTCAACTCATATTCTCACAACACTCATGACATTCAATCATTCACCGAAGATTCCAAAAATGAGTTGTCAATTTTCCCTTTTAATAACATCATGTGTTTTTTCCTTTTTTGTACCTCACTATAGATAACTTATGTTATGATTTATGTTTATTATTTTTTTTTTGTCAAATCGTTTTTTAGATAATCTATCTAATACATTCCTAATATGCTTAGATGTTAGCTACTATTATTCATGTTCTTATGGATCAAGACAGTACTTTCTTTATTGAACGAAAATGGGTGATTGTCAATCGATAGACGAAAAAAATATGAAAATGAAGTGAAATCCTTTATTCATTTACTATTGAGCGTGTTAAAAACATTAATAGAATTGTATGTCATTGTTTAAAATGTTACTCAAACTATACACATTTCAAATATTAAAGATAGAAACCTCATGTATGTGAATATGTCATACTCTGAAGTTATTGAACGTAAATGAGAATTAAATTACAAAATATTTCAAGGTACCATTTTTTGGTTCTATGTGGATCGATAACAACAACGACTTTTAGTATTAAGAACACTTTTTTATACTAGATCATATAAATGAGAACCAATAAACTATATTATTAACATTATTTTGAGTGAGTTCATATAACCTAAGTGTTTATCTAGTGTGTAAGGTTTTACAATATTTATAGATAGACCAAAAAGTAAATGATTCGATTTTTATGAGCAACAATCAAACATTCTAAAAAATATTAATTCCTTACGTATATGGTGAGAGGAAAAAGTGCCGAGATTGTGTTCTTTTTAACCCTATATTTAATTTATTCTTTTTAGTTGGTGACATTTTGTTATCATATCTATCTTTGTTTTGGTAAAGTATCACATCTGTCTAATTACATTAATGTTTGTAAGTTTTTAGTGCACTAGCTTTTGAGCTCTTAGTAAATTCCATAGTTATTTTATTATTATATATTAATGTTTTAAATTAAAAGACAAATCATAAAATATATAATTAATTTTTTCCCTTTTTAGGCAACTTTTTTGAACGGTGGGGAATGAATGAGCTAAGTTGGAATATAAAGTAATTTAATTTTTTTTAAATAATGAAAAATAATATGATATTGTGAGATGGTATGAAAAATTATATGAAAAATATATTATTTAACTTTGATGACTTACTCACATGCGCCTAACATGCTAGATATACTTAAAACACAATGTCATGGGTTCAACTTCTATTGTATATATAAAAAAGCTTTGTTAATTAAGTGAAAACTCACTATCAATTTTGGCACCTCCTTAATGTAAAAAAAGTTGAAAGACAATTTGCATAGTTGGTAGTTTTTTTGTACCATTACTAGGAGTATCAGATCACTTTATATTTATAGAATTAATCATCTTCAGTATACGTGATTACTCATCTCAATAAATGTCTTATAGTTAATAGTTTGTAAGAACCAAATAAGAGAAAAAAATATTAGAAGAAAGTTTAATACTTTTATAAAGGAATTAGAGTTACATATTCTTTATGATAATGAATACTGACTCCAATCCAATATATTAATTATGAGAATTATGACACTCTAATTATCATTTTTTTCAATGGACAACTTTTATTTAAAAATTTAAATAAAACAAAATATCTAACCCTAAACCCCCCACTAAGTCACAGCTACATGTTTTATTATATATAAAAACTTGTAGACATATCGAACACATAATATTTGAAAACATATACATTTTTTATATTATCCAGAATAATTATATAGGGCTAAATTTTAATAAAAATAAGTCAAAGAGCTCATGAAATTAATCAATAGGTCAAAATGATAATAATCACATTGAGAAATGTTACAAAAAGATGTTCCCAGTCTTCTTTTCTATGTATAATAACATTGTGTGAGACTGAGTCATAACAAGTGGGGTTATGGTATATAGAATATTTCACTTTATAACTTGCGATTCATAACTACATAAGTAATATAAAATGATGTTTGAGTAATTCTTAATGTTGGAATGAAATATTAGTATTTCAAACAAGTAATACAATAGGTGGTGGAAATATTTTGATATATGACATACAAAAGTATATTCAAGTATATTTTGAAATATTTTGATATATGACATACAAAAGTATATTCAAGCATATTTTGAAATATTTTAATACATGACATTTTGGTGTCCTCATTTCATCATCCAACTAAAAAACGAACATTTAATTTTTTTATAATAAAAACATAAAATAATATTTTTATATTATTTGTTGGAATTTAGTGAACTATAGAGACATAATTTTTAGTACATATAATTCTTATTATCTCATGTGTTTTATTTTAATGTTTCTATAGGTTTTATTAAGTTCTTAGTAACACTGCAGAGTAAGTACAGAACAAAATATCTAACTGTGCATGAACACTTTCCACAACTGAATTAATGATTTTCAATAGTCATAGAAAAAGAGTAAAGAATAAAGATAATGTAAACAAGATCTCTGCAAATTGGATGAAACCAAACAATATAATAGTAGTAAATTAAATAACCTCAACAAAACAAAAAATAATGCAAAATTTATAGCTAGCTGGTTATAGAATCTATTAGCCGATTATTAACCAATTTCACTTAATGAGATAAAGACTTGATTATCGTAAGCCTCAACAACAAGACACTTCAATCTTTGGAGTCAAATTTGCAGTTTTTTGGCACCTGAAATTTTCACCTTGTTTAACATCTGATATCAAATGTTTCCTAAACATGGTTATGAAAGCTTCTACTCTCTCATTCAACTCTTCTTTTGAAAGCAATGGTACTTGCTCCTCTTCTTCTTCTTCATCTTCATCTTCTTCTTCATATATCTCATTCTGAACATGAACAAGAGTAGAACTAGTAGTACTAATCCAACATTGTTCTTTGTAGCATTCTTTTCCTTCTTCAATTTCTTGACAACACTCATTATTCTCCATTTTCTTGTCACCTTTTACTTCTTCAACATTTCTTTCACTTTCTACACTTTGACCCTTATAGTCTTGCCTCATAGAAATGAATAGAATGGATAATAGAATAACATTGAGGACAAGGAAAATCCATGCACGCCATTGTTCAACTAGAAAGTGCTTTAGACATAACATTAGAAGAAATGTAGAAGCTGTGAACACAATAGTAATGTGTATATTATCCTCCATGTTGTGTTCTTCTTTCTCTTTGGTTAATTCTATCTCCATATTTATTAGATCTTGTTTTTGTTGGTTTTAGAAATTGTGTTAGAGTTTGAATATATAAATAAGTAAGAGAAAATGGTGCATGTTCTATAAGGGTAAAGTTGTAATGATGAGTGATGTAAGGTGGTGAGGAGACAAGTAAACATAATACTAAGTAGGACTGTTGCACTGCCACAACATGCTAAGGTCCATGTTTTGATGATTTCAAACACCCCAACTTAGAATATTCGATTCAGATCACGTGTTCTCAATAATATCTAATTCTATGTTGTAGATCAATTAGATACTGTCTTATGAATAAAAAGTAAATTTTTGAAAACATGGAGTAACATTTGTATATTACTTGTTAAAATATAATTGGTTTGAGACAACGAATATAACATCACTGATGAGAGGTGATTTGTGTGCAAGAATAATAGGTTTGTATGTTTATGTGTGTCTTTGCTTGGCGTGCACCTCAAATCACTGATAGCTCCACTACCCTTAAAGTAGTGAGTGATAGGGTCATGACATTGGTACATTTTGGTAATTACTAGTTACTATTTACTACAATACAATTCCTCATTGAAAGTTTCAAATAGAGTCCACTTCAAACTCTAGCTACTTCTTTTAAGACTCTAGGGACCATGGAGTATCTAGAACAACAATTATGGTTTAGTTCACAAAATCAACGCATCTATTAAGCTTAAATATCTATATACTATTTTATTCCCTTTAAGAGAATCTCCACGACTTGAACCTATAACTTTAGAGACTTATAGTCATTTATTTCATTGAGTCGCTACCACTAATTGGTTGAGTACTAATTGATGGTTATATCAACATTTTCTTTACTAAATACAATCCCACAAAGATAGTTTCAATATCATTCACTCCATCCTTTGCAATTGCTACACAACTCTAATGAGTCCATAATCTCAGATAAAATGACGACCCAATATATTTGACTTCCATCGAATGCTTATACGCAATCTTCCTCTCACAATTGAAAAGACTATTTCAAGGAGATTGGTAGAACTAATGTGTAGAAAATAAAACATGATGGGTTGTAATAAAATGGAGAAAACTATAGAGAATGAAGAGTTTGTTTAAAAATAAAATAAAAATGGAGACAATGATGTACATGTTAGGGAAGAAAAGCAATAGGAATGTCCTACTAAAAATTGATGAGATGCAACTTTTAAGACAAAATAAAAAATGATGGAACAAAAGCACGCTTGAGATGCACATATAATCACATAATGTCCCCACATGTCCAATGGTATATAACCTATAAACCTTGTCCCCTTTTTTCTTTATAGCTGGTTCTGCCAAAACTGGTGCACCACACACTAGATTCCTTATCTTTTAGAAAGTGTCTCCAATGTCATGGATCATCAATTCAAAGGGGTGATGATTAGGAATAAAGATTTACTATCCCGAATCGTGTCTCATATATTGTCTCGTGCTAATAAATATTGCAAAATTTATAGCATAGTTTTGAGACTAAGATCGAGTTTTGGGTTGTGATTAGATAAAAGGCTTATGAAAGGAGTTACTCCAATATTCTAACCACTGATCTTGTGATTAAAGTTAATTAGCTTATCTTAAGTACGTAATTTGTCAATTTTTATATTAATTTTAAGAGACTTTCTTTATGTTAAACCCTAAGATGTAATCCGCAATATAATAATTTCGTAGTGGACTCCTTTTCATAAGCATTGTGTAAAAGTAAAGAAAAAACAATACACATTGACATTTATATTATTTTTATTTAAAATGGTATTACACTTAAAATACAAAGAAAAAAATCACTTATCTTTCTATTGAGAGAAATCTCGGACAATAATTTTAGTATATGATATATAGGATAAATGGAAGAATTATATAACCTTGACTAATTGTTTGGAAATCATTCAGTCATACATCCATCAAAAAATTTCTTAAACTCTTTAGTTGGTGTGACAAATAATATTTGATTGAAAATATATAACAATTTTACATTAGTAATAGACCACCTCTGACATCTTTTTATCACGTAGTTTAAACAACATAGACTTTTTCTACGAGTCGCATGCTACTTGCATCCTATTAAGGGTATCCCTCAACCTTTTTGGGTAATGAAATAATCTTTTTTGGGATGCGTAACTGCCTCTCCCAACAAGTGTCACTTACATGAATCGAACTCTTGACCTTCTGTTCATCCTGTGATCTAGCGAGACCTTACATCACTAGGTCAATCCCTTGTTGATACAATAACACAGGCTGACACAAACATAAGTCAACTATACATAGAGTAAGCATTTGTCAAAACCACCTGACACGGAAAAACAACCTCTGTATGTCTGGAACAGGCTCGACAAAGCCAATTGATCGGTCAAGCCAACAACATCTACATGAGAATATTCTCCTCACCTCCCCATTATAAATAGGGCTCCCCATAAAATAATATCCTTATATTTATTAACTTACTTATATTACTCATTTACACTCTCTTATTAGCCTATTATTATTCTCTCATTCTTATATTCTATCTTTTTCATATGCTGATTTGATCGTCAGAAATTTTTTCATATATCTCCCTTGGCGATCTCAACATTTGTTAAGTGACATTAGAAAATTTCACATCGACTATTCTATATCCAGACCTCACCTTATATTCTCTTTCCAACAGGTTTATGGTACACAACTACTTGATATAAACGGTCAACCATTACATAACTTCATTTATTTTATTACTTTATAGTTTATAGTGTAAGGTTATTAGATTATTACAAAATCAATAACCATACCATTGCTATCATCCTAGAGAAAAATGCCATGCATCAAAATTTAGCATATTTCAGTAGCTCCAAAATTCAATCTGCCAGATATAAGCCTTTTCTTGATCAATATATTTTATATAAAATTTATCAAGCAAAAACTAGAAATTAGGGATTAAATATTAACAAAGATCCTAATAGCATATATAGTAGGATTTAATTACAGGAGTATAAGTAAAAAAATAATTATAAAATATAAAAACTATGAAGACTACTACCTAGTTGTGATGTAGATAGATATGTAATACAAGTAGAGAGACTCTTTATAAGATTTGAATATGTGACTTTATAATCACTATACAACAACTTTATCGTTGCGTCAAACTCATTCTCTTATTTCGTAAATGACTAAATAAAAGGTGAATTATGTGCCTATGAGGAAGAGGCTATTAACTGGCTATTGAGATGAGCCATGTATGAGATTATATATGTATAATATTTGTACAATTTGAACGTTGCATCAAGAGGGTAATGAACCATGTTTAAATCATTGCACAAAATACTTCATTGCTCAAAGATAGAATAACCATGCATCAATCCCTTTTCACCTTAAAAAAAGTCCAATAATTCCACCAATTTATATAAATCGAAAACGATTAATTATTTACGTGATGGATATATTGGTAATACAAAAAAATATTTTTTCATTAGCCTGAATTCTCATTGTGGTATAATTTTACTAATTATAAGCTTTTCATTGTAAAATGTCCCAATATTAATGATAAAAAAATATTAAAATAACTAATTTTACTATACTTTCAAAAATTATAAATGGTATAAATTTTTTGAGATAACAAAATAAGTTGTTATTCTAAATGTATGATGCTCAAAATTCAATATTAAAATAAAATGGCTATACTAAAAAGTAGAGAAAAAGATGTACTTAATGATAGCTATAGCATAAAAGTTTTTTATGTTGGGTTACATCTAATTATCACTTTTTAAATATAAGCAATACAAATTAATGAGTAGATGAAAAATCATATATTAATTATGTATAAATTCTATAATGATAAGTATACATTTTACACTATAAGAAGTATAGACAAGTGATTTGGGTGGATAACAATTCAAATTTTGTGAATAGTTTAGAAGAGTTCTACTCCATTAATATATTTCCTTAACTTTAGATTTAATACAAAATCTGTATCACTTTTATTAACCAAAAATATCTGTATAACTTTTTAAATGCCAAAAGATCTAAAATATAATTAAAAAAAGAAAAAAATATTTATATACTCATATTGTAAGAGATTTGTACACGGTTACAATATCATCCACATTTATTTGTAATATTCATTGATTTTTTGAATAAAAGTAATACAAGTGAATAATAAATAATATATTGACTATGTATAAATCTTTACGATATCAAAGGTCCAACTAAACCAAACCATGGTGGATTAGAGACCAAACCAAAAGCAGCTGGTCAAACACACTCACCCACTGAAAAACTTCATTAAACAAACACTTTCTCATAACATTTATTTGAGGTTAGTCACTGTCTACTCCTAACCAGTAGTGCTTACCTTCAATCAAAAAGTTTAGATATGTTGCCAGAGTATTCTGCTCAACAAATTTTGTTTTCAAAAATCGAATTTTAATATTTTTGATTTTCTTTAGATATGTTATTTGAGTGTTCTGATCAGCAAACTTCGCTTTCAGAAATCGAATTTTAACATTTTGAATTTTGTGAGAACATATTAGACTATTTGACTATTTGACTATTTGACCAAAGGTGTTGGGAGGGCATTATTTCTAACAATTTACATTAGGACTTTATAGTTTATACCTTTACAACACCAAGAAATTAATCCATCTCTAAGAGGTTTCATGATTCTTGTTATCAATAATAATTTAGACCAAAATCAGAAAACTAAAACCAATTTACCTTTGCCTACACTATTCCCAAAAACTCAAGAAACCCATCTTCAAAATCAAAACTTTATGGCTCCCTTCACCTCATAAATGGATAAAGATCAAACCTTTGTTCTTCATCTCTTCGTTTTGTGCTTCATTACATTCTGGGTCTTGTTCGTTTCTTCCCAGGAAGAAGAAGACACTGTGAGATGTCTCATTGGGATCAAGAACACTCTCCATGACCCCACAAATAGACTCTCCTCATGGCAATTCGAGAACACAACAGTGGGTTTTATCTGTGACTTCGATGGAGTTTCTTGCTGGAACCAGAGGGAGAATCGTGTTCTTGGTTTAGACTTTAGAAATATGAGTTTATCTGGTAGGATTCCAGATTCTCTGAAATATTGTGGTAAGAGTATTCAAAGTTTGGATTTTGGGTCAAACTCGTTGAATTCTGAGATTCCCTCTGAGATTTGTAATTGGATGCCGTTTTTGGTGTCTTTGGATTTGTCAGGAAATAAACTTAGTGGGAATATTCCACCCACAATTCATAACTGTTTTTATTTGAATGTGTTGATGCTTGAAAACAATGATCTTAGTGGTTCTATTCCTTCTGAGTTTCGTGATTTGATTAGGCTTAGGAAGTTTTCTGTTGCTAATAATAGGCTCAGTGGTGCTATTCCTGCTTTATTCAATGACTATGATAAGGGAGGTTTTGATGGGAATGATGGGTTGTGTGGTGGTCCTATTGGATCTAAGTGTGGTGGGTTGAGTAAGAAGAGTCTTGCTATTATTGTCGCCGCTGGTGTGTTTGGTGCCGCCGCGAGTTTGTTATTGGCTTTTGGGGTTTGGTGGTGGTATCATTTGAGGTTGAGATGGAGGAGGAAGAGAGGTTGTAGGGTTGGTGACGATGACGGTGGCGGCGATGAAAAATGGGCTGCTAGTTTGAGAGGATTTAAGCTTGTTCAGGTTACTCTTTTTCAGCAGCCTATTGTGAAGGTAAAGTTAGGGGACTTGATGGCTGCTACTAATAATTTTAGTGATGAAAGTTTTCTTATTTCGACGAGGATGGGGGCAACTTATAAGGCCATTCTTCGGGATGGATCGACGCTCGCGGTGAAGAGGTTGGACACTTGTAAGATTGGGAAGAAACAGTTCCGGATGGAGATGAATCGGCTGGGACAGGTTAGGCATCCGAATTTGGCACCGCTTTTGGGGTTCTGTGTTGTGGAGGAGGAGAAGCTTTTGGTTTATAAGCATATGTCTAAGGGGACTTTGTATTCATTGTTGCATAACAACGGTGGTGGTTTGGATTGGTTGATGAGGTTCAGGATTGGGCTTGGCACAGCTAGGGGTCTTGCGTGGCTGCACCATGGGTGCCGTCCCCCGATTATACATCCGAATATTTGTTCCAATGTGGTTCTTGTCGATGAGGATTTTGATGCTAGGTTAATGGACTTTGGACTTGACAGGCTTATAAAGTCAGACCCTAATGGTAGTTTTGTGAATGGGGACTTGGGGGAACTTGGGTATATACCTCCGGAATATCCAAGCACCCTTGTTTCTTCGTTGAAAGGGGATGTTTATGGATTTGGCGTATTGCTTTTGGAGTTGGTCACCGGACGCAAACCTCTTGATGTGAGCAACGACGAGGAAGAATTTAGGGGTAACTTAGTGGATTGGGTAAATATGCATTCTAGTTCGGGTCGAATCAACGACTGTATTGATAAAGCCATTTCTGGAAGTGGACATGATGAGGAGATTCTGCAGTTTCTGAAAGTTGCATTGAATTGTGTGGTTTCTCGCCCCAAGGATAGGTGGTCTATGTACCAGGTTTATCATTCGTTAAAGGGTATATCCAAAGATCACAGTTTCTCTGAACACGATGACGAATTTCGTTGATCTTTGGTAAGCCAGAAACCGAGAAGGCGTAGTTCTCGACTAAGTATGGCTGCAGAGAACTTGTAGTAAATATTTCCATGGGCGGCATTGAGCAGGTATACTTGTATTTGTATGATATAATAAACTTTATCTGGCAACTTAGGTTATTGGCATTTTATGAAATATATTTGTTTCATTGTTGTATGAAATAGCAACCTCAAATGAGGCCCATATTTGCATATATTAAATGAATTACAGTGTAGTGACTATTGTAATATTTTTGGAAATACCACAACAACAACAATCACAAAAACTCTTAGTTTTTTTATCCTTAGGTTGGATTAGTTATATGAATTGAAGGATGAACTTGCAGTGGATGATTGAATGTGAACCGTAATTAGCAGGATTTGAACCCCGGAGTCGGCTCGAGAAGGCTTGTAATTAGCCGGATTTGAACCCTAGAGTCGGCTCGAGAAGGGTTTTATGTAGCCCTTGTCCTTGGTCCGTTGAAAATCTGGCATTACAACCATACATGGATGACTGAGATTAAAAGTTAATAAATGTTCAGATAATCACTTAAAGAAGTCATGTGCATTTATTTTCTAATCTCGACCATTCAAATAAATCAAATAATTTATATTAATTGTTTTCATTTCTCGAATAATTGCAATTACTTCATTTCCTTTATAATAGGTATGTGTGAGGATAGTAGATTAAAAACCACAAATGGAATTATCATTATGTGAATATTCTTTATATGTAATTATTGGGAAATATTAGCTACCCACAATAAAATAAATAATAAAATGAAACCATGTTACAAAGAGAAATAATATTTGCACAACATATTTATCCTAAAAACTCCAATGTGATTCAAGTGGATTATTTAAAAAAAACTTTCTAGTAGTGTGAGGGATTTTCTATATACAAGTATCATTGTCCTACAAGAAAGTAATCTATGGTCCATGTTCAAATTAAATTTCACACAAAAATAGTAGTAATTTGTTATGGTCCTAGCTATGAAGGGATATGTTGAATCAATTTAAAAAAGACCTAAAGTTAGGGATTTCATTGGAAATAGGTTTTGAAATTTATTAACATTCTCCAAAAAAAGGTACTATTAATAATCTTGTGGGTACCAAAAACCATTAAAATAATGCACTATGGGAAAGAAATACGCAATATTTCTTGTCATAGGCCCTATAGTATTTTTTGCAATAATGCATTTGATTTTGTTTTGCCATTATGTCATTGTATATTATTACATGTTGATAATAAAACAAAAGTACATTTATCCCATACTTTTTGTATATTATATATATTTCCAGAACGATATGATGTAAGAATATAATGTGCATATAACATAATCTTTTTTCCTATGTTAGAATAAATAAAATAACCTTAGACAATTCCTTTGCTAAAAATTAAATGGTCAAAGATTCATCTAAGGAAAAGCAAAGGAATGTGGCAAAATTATGTGGGCCATTCCTATGAGGGTGAAAGACAAGTTAAACAAATTGGAAATTTCACTTTACTAACAAACAAGAAATAAATGGTCCTCTTTTATTATTATTTTCCTATTCTAATCTTAGAAAGTATATAGTTTTTATGATTTAACTTTAAATTTTATGGATAAGGAACTATTTACTTTCGAGATATATAGACGCCCCTCCTAACAAATATATAATTTAAGTACTAAGATACTTAAATTATATACTTCATTTTCACAAAAAAATAAAGGACTGCAGTAGGCAAATTAGAATGTGAGACCACTCTAGGAATCTATGGATAACCATTGTTGGATTTTAAGGGAAAAAATAATTTGAACCAAATATGAAAATAATTTGCGGTTTGGCTTGGTTTTTATTATTATTATTATATGATATATCTATTCCTATCCAATTAAAAATGATTTGTGCTTTATTAGGTAATTTGTTTCTTTTTCATTTCATTTTTTTTATCTTTAAAATAAAGTGTTTTGAAAATCATCTTAGTTAATTAAGTTGTGAGACATAATATATAAATGTCTAGTAGGATGACCAAAAAGTCAATGTTTCAAATCCTGAGAGCGACACTTGTTAGGAGGCAGTCACACATCCGAAAAGTGTTAGTTCCTTACTCAAAAAGAACGAAAAGATATCATTGGTAGTACTAAAAAATATCTTGATTAAGTTGTGAGACATAATATCTAAATGTGTGGATTCAAATCTTGAATATGAACTTGTATCATTTTCCTAATGATTCCTTATGAGCAACTTCTAAATATATTCCTACTTAAAAGTAAATATATAATATTAGAATATAAATAAATAGATAAATGCAACATGTGACTGATTTGGTTAGGTCTAGAATGGAAAAAAGACAAAATTCAAACCAAACAAATGAGTTCTTTATAAAATTAACACAGATTAATTCTAAAAAAACAATTTTGATTGGTTTTGGTTATTTTGAATTGATATATGGTTTCTTTAATAAATAAATGGTCCTCTTTAAATTATAATCCTTGAAAGTACATAGTTTAAGTGATGCACTATTCCCTATGCTATTAAGTTGCACTAAAATAGTAAAGACAAAACACCATGTGGGACCTTCTTAAGGATCCACCTGCTTTTGATAATTGTAAACATATACATGCAGACCGATAATGATCTGTTATCTTCAATTATGTGTCAAAGTCTGTTCCGAACTAATTACAATGAAATAAAAATAGAAAAATCGTGAATATTCGATTTTTTTTAACTTACATGATATATTGTGATTAGTATGGAACATATTTGAAGATATGCTTGAGATCAACAAAATCATATATTTTTGCATATATCAAAATATACAAAAAGGAGAAACAAAAAGTGCAATGGGTGAGAATATGTCTCCCATGCAATAGAGAGAAGAGGGAGAAAAAAAACAAAGGTTCCTAAATTTGAATCTTGGTTACTTTAGACCAAGTCACACCCTTCTCGAATCTATAGAAATGAGACCACAAAGAAAAAGCAAAGATAAAGAAAAAGCATTAGGCAGAGATTGTTCTTTGGTTGATTTAGCTTTTGTGGGACACCTTAATTTTCCAAACTCTCCTAATAATTTATATATTTTTAGGATTTTAAGAAGGGTAATTTGATTTAAGGTCCAATTGTTTATGGACACTTTATTAATTAACTATAGAGAATAAAATATCTCATTATATCAGAAAATAACTTATTTCCTTCGGCTAGTAAAAATATTATGTATATATTGTTTTGTTTAGTTTTAGAATTTTTTTTGTGAAAAATAATTAAATATGACATATGTAATGATTTTACTGGTTTGAGGGAATAACCTACTCTTACTATAAATTTCATTTTGTTTGTTTATTTGATTTTACAGAAATATTGAAGAGACATTTGAAAGTGATATTAATCTTACTCTTACAAAAGATATGAAACTTTTGAAAGTAATCTTCTTCCCTTTGAGACTATGTGGAGTAATGCTATATTGGTATCCAAATTATCTATCTATACTTTCTATCAATCAATTATTGTTTTTGGATTTTATTTTAAAAATTACTTTTCATTATTGAGAAGTGTGAATACATAAATAATTAATTAGAAGTATTGAGAAATTTGTGAAATATGTGTTTTGCTTGCTTAAACTTAATGGCATCACTATAGTTCCACATATAGCAAATAGAACTCATGTCAAGTGTATAAACTTTAAAATTAGAGAAAATGTTTTGTTGAACAAAATGAAAATTAAAAGATGAGTACAAAGTTAAAGCCTAATTATATGATGCAATGAGACTAGACCTTTTATTGCATGCACTTCAATAATTCAATGTAATAAGGTTTTAATGCTTTTTTCCCCATCTTTTTTCATAGCATATTCATATCCATAAATCTTTCTCTTTCTCTCTAGATAAGAACATTCACTATTTCACATATTCTTGCATTCTTGAAGCCATAAGGTGCACATTTTTTTTTACTTTAGGAATTTGAGGACATAAATTGCACCAAAATTTTGGTTACTTCATTTCCTAAGCTCTTGATATACAACCCCATCAAAAAGGTACATTCCAAAACCAAAAAAATAATATATATAATAAGATCACAATTATATGCTTCAAACACTCACACTACTATGTAACAACAATATCTTAGAACACATTGCTAAATTCTTCCACAAAAAGGTATAGCAAAAATTCAAGACTTCTTCAATATTATTTCTTCAAGCTAGTAGTGGAACATCACAATGCTCATGCTTGGGTAGGTGGCTGTCTAAATTTCACTGCCCTCCTGAATTAATATTACACAAAAGTATTCAAAATATTAGAGAAAAATGAGCTAAAAATATATAAAAAATGATATAAATATCATTAATACCACTATCAGGAGTAAGGATTCTCTCTATTAATGGAGGGGTAAGTAGTACAAAAAAAAGAAAAATAATATGATGAAATATTTTTATTCTTTTACGTATACCGAAGACATATCACCCTCTAAGATTGAAGGATTTTGAATTTTATTTTATCAAGAGAACTACAAAAGTTGGTACAAATAATCATACATATAATGATATTCTATAGAAATGACATGAAACTAATTACAAATAGCAAAAGGTAGCAAATTCTACTTTTAATTCAAATAGTGCTAAAAGCATTTTATGATATTCTTCCAATAAATTAATGAAGCTTTCCATAGAAAGGAAAAGGAGGTACATAACTTCCCCTCCATTAACTAAAGTGGTATAGTTCTTCATCCAATGTCTTTTTTTTTGTTTTCTCATGAAAATAAGAGAAAGAATGTTTGTTAAAGATGCTTTTGATAAAGAGTAAAAAATATCATTCCCTCAAGTGTTTCAAGTATGAGTACCCTAAACATATTGTACAACACTAGTGAAAATAATGAAATAGATTTCAAAATTGTCTTTTATTGATTTATTAACCTTTCTTGGACATTAATATACTATAACTAGGCTCCTAGTACATTACCCACAAAACCAAATTTAAAAATGAAGTAGAAAATTATGGCATCTTCAAGCACATTTCCCTTTTTTTTCTTGTTTAATTTTCATGAAAATATAAATAACTAAAAGAACTTTGGGTTCCAATATAATGTGAATTACTCTATTATGTATATAAAACATTTCTAAAACTCTTAATCATTTACAATTCCATTTCTCATTTTATGCAATAAGCCATGCAAAGGATAAGAAAACAAGTAGAACCAAGGTAAGATATGAGATCGAAAAATAAGACATTTTGATTCCATTAGAAGAGCGGTAAGACCAACAATAATAAGATAAAACATTTTGTTCGAGAGATACATGTACCTGTTGTGAATAGGATCGGGTCCATTAGGCACTTTTCTCTTGCTAACAAAGATCAATCCAGAATTTGAATGAAGGGAATGCCTCTCCATGCTAACCAACTTTAAATGCTTGGACATTACATGTAAAGGAACTAGTACCATAGTCCTTTTTGTTTGATGAAGATCCATTGAGATTGCAAGAAACATAAACCATATAACTCCAACAAATATCAAAGCACCAAGAACAAACCTTATTCTACTTCTAACCCCAACAACTACTACAACACCCATATCTTAATTTTTTTCTTATGATTTTCCACCTAGTGAAAGTGGCTTGCAACTAAAGGTGAATGCATGAAAATGTTTCATTAACATTTTGGCATTGAACATAAAAGGATAGTAATATAAGAAGAAGATAGAAAAGGAAAGAAAGAGAGAAAGAGGGAAAGGACAAAGTAAAGGACTTGTTCCTAACTTGGAGGGCTTAGAGTGAGTGACTCTATTTACACCACTTCTATATGGAGGGGCCATCCATATATTTTATTCTATTGTACATAAATGTACTTCATTAATTTTTAAATATTATCCTGTTTCTTGCTTGGTATAGTTGAACATTATAACCAATCATCATACATTTATGTGTGTATATATATAATATAAAAGTAACAAAGTGGTATAATATATGCTGAGATGGGATGTGTAGAAGTGAGTTCAGATAAATATTAATAGTTTTCAACTTTTTATATATATATATATATATATATATATACTAATATGAAAGTTTGACTAGTCTCTCTTTTTTTGGTAGAAAAGTAAAGGACTTATAATTTCTCTTTCTTATTATTTCTCCTTTCTTTACAAAAATAATTGCCAAGTTTTGGTATATAAAGTTAATATTGTGCAAAAAAATATTTTTTAGTTTTTATTACGAAAGAAATGTAGTAGTACTCTTAGAATAATGGAGTCTTTTTTTATTTCCCACTATTATCCTCGCACTGGAGACAATCATGTCCGAGCCGGGAATATCTATAAGTATGCGGGGCTAACTCTCCGAACAAGTATTTTTTTTATTCACAACACTCGAACCCAAGACATTGCTTAAAGGGAAATCAAACATGTACTACTTGAACTAACACCGTTGGTAGAATAATGAGGTCATCTGATATAATAAAATATTTCTCATTTTTAGTATTAATGACAATGATAATTATAATAATATCCTATTTTCATTTTACTTTATTAATAATTGTAATCATAACCACACGTTACACTATTGTTTACTATTTTCGTATATATATATATATATACATGTCACATAAGCTAATCTAACTCTATTTTCCAATAACATTAACAAATTTCAAAGTGCAGATTACCATATCTTGTTATCAGTTATTACCATGCATGCGCTGAAGCATAATCTCGCATTTATGATGCATGAATACTCCAAATTTGGCAACGAACAAGTCGGTATTGTATGCGTATCGAATATATCGTATCGGCATCTTATACTGGTACAATATACATACATTTTTATGCTTGGCCTACCCTACATTGTATGTAGAAAACAATTGAAGGTCTAATAATTCATCACTACACTAGAATATGTGTAAGCAAAACCATGACCTGTTGCAGGCAGCAATATTAGATTACCCAGCTGCCGCGACCCGATTTTCGATTGGAAGACTGGCTCTGCGAATCCTCTTAACAACATTTGAAGAAATGAGAGTTGCCAAAAGCAAACCCTGTTGATCCCTTTAAAATATTAAACATGCCACTAGTAACTTTATCAGCCTTTACTGCAACTGTGTTAGTTGAGTTCGTGATCTTCTCTTCTTTTGAGCCCATTTTGGTCCATATATCGCCAGGAGGGTTCGGCCGAACCGTCTGTCAGTTATCTGTAGTTTCATATAATCACAATAGCTCAAGCTATGGCCATACCATTAAAATCCAAAACTAATGTATATAATACAATTCATAAATGTAGTTCCCGGCCCTGTGCAATCGGACTAAAAGAATTTCTTGTAAAATTCCGAATTTAGGGCACATTTGGGTTGACAACTTGATTAAGTTTTTATTCAATAAACACTTAACACATGAGAGCTAATAACCATTATATAGCTCTTCATAGCTTATTTTATAAGCTTCTATGATAAGCTTATTGAAATAAGCTAAAAACAGTTTATAGGAAGGTCATAAATATTTTCATAAGTTATTCCAAACATATGCTTATGTGCTTATATATATGATAAGATAAACCAAATAAGCTCTTCCAAACACCCCCTAGTGTGTGTTTTGGATTATGTCCAAATTAGCTTAAAATCAAAATCTACCTGAGAGAGCTTCATATTTAAACAAAAAACAATTGCTTCCCTCAATTTTATTCGAAACCAAACATGTCATTAGTGTATGTGTAGCGCAACAAGTATCTCTAACTTTTCGTATGTCATGCAAACACAATAATATCGGTTACTTGAATTACCTTCACAAGGCATCCGCAAGAATCCAGCATGTCAGTTTTTAAAGCATACTCAACTACCTAAATCAGAACATGACAATTCAATATAAACTTAGCGAGCATAAGATTGTTCGGACCAAGGATAATAAAGTAAGAAACTACTACATACAATAAAAGTATCTTGTCCAACCAAGGGTGATTCTGAAATTTGCTTCATCAGCACTGCATAGTCAACTTGTGTATATGGAGGGGTAACACTGATGTAATCAAATGGGCCATTATTTCCTGCATGAAAAAAAAATCAATTTTTGAATAGCAGAAACGAAAAGTTGCTAATAGTCACAACTTACAAACTACACGATAATTTCCAATAAGAAAGCGAACTTGTTTTGTATATACTTCGGCATTTCTATGTTCTTTTTAGGGGGCGGGGGATGACGCTGAAAAACACTTTGCAATCTTATGCATCTCTAATCTGAGTAGAATTAGGATATGCATAAAGTGGTATTAAAAGGAAAGGATTTACATGCCTACAAACTGCTCTGCACGTTCAACGAATTTTTCCACACGAACGGTATGTATTACTGAAGAGTCGAGGAATTCAGTGCACTCTAAGTTTGGACGTAAAACATCTGATACAACCCAAGGATCCATCTCAACAAAGTGTACCTGTAATTCAATGTTTATTAATAGAAACAAGAGACTTGAGGAAAAAAGTTATATATAGGTGAAATTATAAAAACAACTTGTGGAAGAGCTGTTAATTCCATTTCCTAAGAAAAGGCTGAATCTATCACTTCGAAGATAGCTCAATAATCTGAGAAATTATAGCAATTTTCGTAAAACTCGCAATCCATAACATATAGAAACTACAAACTGCCCATTCAAAATATTATTACCTGAGAACATCCTCGGCTGAGTGCTTCAATTCCAACGGAACCTGTACCACTATACAAGTCTAACCAGCGTCCAGGTCTCAAGGATGCAGGACAGCCTCCAGCCGCCTTGGTATCGTTAAATAAAATTATTAGTATAAACAAGACTAGATGAAAGCCAGTATCGACAATTAACATGCAAACAAGTGTACATATGAGATAAAACATGCAGCAGGTACCTGTAATATATCAAAGGCTGCACCTTTCACCACTTCCATCATGGGGCGTACATCCATTCCCTTTGGTGAGAGCAGCTTCTTTCTTCGGGCCGTTCCTCCAAGAACCTATATAGTTCATTAAAATGAAAGTTAAGGATCATTCATCATTTCAAAAAACTAATTTCAAGACGATCTAAAAAAAGCAAAGCAAGGTGGTCAATCCTTAGAGTTTTAACATTTCAGATAAGAGGCCCGAAAAAACACAGAAACGGATTGGAGAAAGGGGTTAACATAAGAAAAATAAGACAACAGTAAATATGTTAACATTTTACATTAATTTTCCATATAAATTAGCTACTCAAGCATAACATTCATGGTAAAATGAAACAGTAAAAAGTTCAAGCAATAAAGCTTAGTTCACAACCGAATAGATGTGGTAGGCTTAAAAATAATAAGTAACGAAAAGTGATAAACAGCCCTTTAGTCCATCAAAACAGAAATAGAAATCAGTCCTAGAGTGAAACCATGAAATCATCATATTAAGTCCCCATAGCTGTTGTGGTTTTCATCTCCTAATAAATGTGGAAATGTGTTTAACATTACCAGATTAAGATTTTAGAAGAGTAAGTCACTGAAGGTGAATGAGTCACAGATCCTAAGTTTAAACAGTATATTGTCTTTATGCTTAACCTTCTAAAATAAAAAATAAACACTTGTCGAGCAAAGAAATATGAATCCCGAACATAAAGGTTGACTATTAGAGTGTACACACAATAAAACCCCAAGTATCTCTATCATTCAGATGAGCTGGTAAAATGGTTTTGAATTAACGTTGCAGTCGCAGTTGCAATTATGTTGAGATTACAAAAGTTGTGAACAAATTTAGAAAAATATGACTGAGGCAGCCTCACTTGCAATTGCAAAGACCTCCACAACTACAATATCTCGGCCGCAATTGCGATTTAAAACCATAAGCAATTCATCATAGATGTACAACGCGGTCATCCTAAATGATCTCGGAATGCAAAGACTGCAGGAAATGAGGGATTACGTTGTTCCAAAGTGCAAGGTAAAGTTTAGTAGCAATACATCTCTTTCATTATTATTTTTTAATAAAGCACAAGCAACCCACCCGCAATTTATGAACATACAAAAATAAACGCATCTAGTTTCGACAACAATGACTATTAATTTGCAGTTAAGAGGAACCAAATTCTAAAATGAGAGCACCTGAAGCAATTTATGCGTAGTACGCGGTGGTTTAGGGTCCTCCGGTGGTGACTCTTGCACCTGCTTCCTTCTTTCAGTCTTTGTAACCTCCTTTGAGCCCTTTCTCCTCTTGGACTAAACATTCCATTTAGCAAAAAGTTTAAAATAGATAAAAAGAAAATACAATTAAATTGACAAACAGTTATGTTATTTGTACTACATGTTTGGATAACCACTGCTACCCGCTTCTCCGGTAACCACTGCTATTTCGGCCACTGTCTCCACTACCACCACATCCATCCCTTAGAACTTTCCTTCATATTTACATAAATTTCTCTAATCTAACTCAAAACATACGATGAATCCGTAACCCTCGTCATATGTTGTCCTAATACACTCTTGGAAATTGTTGATGGAAAAAGGACTGGAAATTCAAAAGCCTAATTGAGACATAACACATAATTTAAGCTTTTAAATAAACAGGTTTTCATATACAAAAACAAAGGGGTAGCATGTAAGAACTTTCCTTCATGTTTACATTAATTTCTCTAATCTAACTCGAAATATATGATGAGTCCATAACCCTTATCACACTCACATGAATCAAATGTTATCCTAATACTTGAAATTCAAAAGCTTAACTAATACATAATACATAATTTAAGCATAGAAAAAGGCATAGAGAGAAGGAACCTTAGAAGAAGACTTAGAAAAATACTCATCAGCATCAACATCATAACCATATCGTTCAAGCAAGACTTTTTTTTCTCCACTCGCCAACCCATTTCCCTGTTCTGCAAAACCATTCCAAAAAACCCAAATTCCAATCACCATTTAACATAAAAATCACATTTTTATTTTCAAAATTGAAGTAGCAATAATGAAAAATGAACCTACTACTGTAAGAGAAAACAACAAGTGGAAATGGTGGTGGGTTTGTGGGTGTGGAAGAAAAGGTGAGAAAAGGTGAAGGAAATGAAGAAACAAGATTAGTCTTAGTGTTTAGAAGAAGTGGTGAGAGTATTTGAAGTGACGAAACCGCCATTGAAGAAGCTTCAATAGAAAAAGATGTACTATAAGGTGTTGTGTGAATGATAATAATAATAATAATAAAGAAAGAATTGAAGTTGTTATTGATAGAGTTAGAGATAAAGGGTGTGTGAGTTGAAAGATTGAGCTTCCATGGTTTCAAAATGAAGAGAGAAAGTAGCAATGACAAAGAACTTTGTTTAGGATAAAATGAAAACGGACATTAGATTTAGAAGGAGAACATTTTGGAATGAAAATGATATATTATTTTATTAAGAGAGAAAAATTTATAAAAAAATAAAGTAATATTTTTATATTATTTGTTTCATTTCTACAAGATATATATAGAGATACCGTCCTCTAATGAGAGGATCCATGCTGAACATTTTAAATCAAACAAAAAATTTACAAAAATGTGTTTCCATTTGTTGTTTTACCAAAGTCACAAATTGAATCCTCAAACTTTTTGGACAATTAGATTTTTTTTGTTTCCCACATGTATCTTCACACTTTAGACAATTCTGTCCGAGCCGGGAATATTCACAGGTACGTGGGGCTAACTTTCCCGACGGACATTTTTTCCATCCATAAACTCGAACCCGAGACCTTACTTAAGGGAAATCAAGCATGTACCATTTGAACCAACGCCCGTTGGTTAGATAGCCGGATTTGAAGTTGAAAAAAGAGTTTCTTTTTGTTTTCCACGGGTATCCTCACACTGGAGGCAATCTTGTCTGAGCCAGGAACATCCACAAGCATGTGGGGCTAACTCTCCAGTGAGTATTTTTCCATCCACAAAACTCGAACCTGAAACATTGCTTAAAGGGATCAAATATGTACCACTTGAACCAATTTTATTAGTAAAATTGGTGATTTGAAAAATAAAATCCACAAATAATCCTTAAAGATTTCTTCCAAGTAACTTGGTTCTTAAGATTCTTTTATTAGATAATTTAATTCATAGAAAACAAAATTTTCAGGAGTCAAATTAGGTAAGAGAATAAAATATCTCATCATATGAGAAGAAACATTTAGCCACAAAAAAATTATTTAAATATATTTATAAATATTTCTAAAAATTATAAAAATAGGATATGTGTCATAATTTTAATAATTGCAAAAAATGATTATCTTCTCATATAATTTGTCTTCTAATATATATAAATTATTAGTAATGTGACATATATTTGATTTATTTTTGTTTGAACTATTTCCAATTTTATAATTTTAGGCATTGTTCATTATGCATATAAATTTATAACTCTATTCTAAAATAACTCATAATATTATAAAAGTAACGACTTTTATCATTTTTTAAAATATGTACATTAAATTATTACAGTCGTTAGAAAAATAATAGAAATATCACACCTCTAAATGGTGTACTGAAAAAATGTATCATCCGAATAATAGATATAAACTTCAATTTATGAGTTACTTTCAAAAAAAATTATTAGATAAAACATAATCAAATAAAATAGTATTGAATAATATTGTATGTGAGTGTTAAAATACATTCAAATATTTATACATAATGAGTATTAATCTAAAATAAAACATAATCAATCGATAGATATATTTAAAAAAATCCTTATAAATTTAAATGGTACTTATAAATGAATCCCAAAAAAATATGGTGCATACAAAAGTCTTTATCTTGTCTTCATTGTCTTCTAATTTCTACAAAAAAAATCATATAACATTATTTTCTTATTTTATATTCATTATCTTCTTATTTTAAAATTGTATTTAAAAAGTTGAACATTACACTAATGAATAAATTCAACTGCAACTTATAAATATTTAACATGATACTATATTTGTCATTTATAACGTACAAACTATACGTTACAAACGATAGAAAAACGGATTGATAGACATGACAGTGATGATCAACATGCTTGTATTTATATAGTGAATATAGATGTGAGATATTATCTCATATAATTTGACCTTTATTTATTAGGAGTTATTTTAGAATCAACTACTTTCAACAAATAAATACTAATATAAATGCTCGTATAAATTCTAATATTATGCATATTCTCTAAAAAGTCAATGTGAATATTGTATATATATATGAATGCATCAATCTAAAATAATAATAAAAAATTCAGAATAGTATCATAAAAAATTATTAACATTGCAATATTGATCTTTAGGGTTTGGGCATTTGGGGATTATTCAAAACCTAGATACAATACCAAAACATTAATCCTCATCAAACCATAAAGAACCAATAAAATTATTTTTGCTTATAATAAAAAGAAGCATTACAAAATCAGGATGAATTTTTATGTTAGAATAGATAAGTTGTCTAGAATGGATTTACCATGACTAAATTGAGTATAACTTATACAATTATTTGATTCCAATTCAAAGAAAATTAGTAACAAGACAATTAAACATGAACATGAATTCTAAAGGTGGTACTTTGATATCAAACTATGCATAAAGGATAATCATTTAGACATGCTATATATTTCAGAAAAATATTCATACTAAAATCATATACAAAAGAAGATTTTATTCACATTTTGAAGTTAAATATTTTTCTTAGTATAAATTAGAGTTGATTGTTAATTATTGTATGTAATGTTTTTTATATTTTAGGATTGCCCTTCTTTAAAACACTTCTCTATTCCAAACTGAAAAGAATTCAAACAAAAAATAAAATGATATTAATTTATATAGACTGAAATTTCATTATGATGATTCTTGGCATTATTGTAGATGAATCTATTAACTGGTATTAATCATGATCTTCTGAAATGTATTCCATATAAAGAAATAGTAAAGGATATAATGACATACAAATTTGAATTGTAACATAGATATTCTATTATTTATAAGAAATTAACAAATTAGCCATAATTTATATTATTTATGTGTAAGTTATTTTAATTTATATTCCATTATCTTCTTACATGCACATTTTTCTTTAAGTCGATCATTTTACTCTTAGTCACAAGTTAACATTTTTCTACTTTCTTCACAACTTTCTCATATTTAATTTTACACAGTTTAATTTTTAAGAACTAACGAGTAAGACTTTTCTAATATTTTTTTCTTTTCGGTCACTCATTTTACTTCTTGTCATGTTAATATTTTGTCTATCTTTTTTACAAGTTATACATGTTTGATTTTTCGCAACTAATTTTTCATCATTTAACAATCTTCTACGTGTCATTCAATTTTATCATTTTAAATTGTTTGATGTGTGCTATTTTTCATAGATAATGACCTATGTAGAATATACTAGTTGAATAAAAAATTAAAATACATCTTGTGAGAATACATAAACAACTTGTTCATTAATAAGCACTCAGCAAGCAACATTCAAAGAGTATTGTATATTGGTAAAGTGAAAAAAATAAAAATAAAAATTGTTTGTAGTTGCCGAGTTTGCCCTAAAGGTCTCAAATTTTAATTCTGTAAAAGGTTCTACTATTGTAGGCAAGATAACTTACACTAGAAATCATGATGAACTTAAATATATTTTTTATTTTAAAATATTAAAAAAAATTAATTCATCATTTAATACATACGTTACCATTTTTACAAAAAAAAATTGATATGATAAAAATTGAAATATTATATTTTATATCATATATTTATCATAAAATATTAATTTTAATTTTATAATGTACAATCCATAAACTTAATGAATATTAAATAAAAATGTTTTTAATTTATATTTTAAAAATATTAAAAAATTATATAAGTTTTTATTTATTACCTTTAAGAAAAAATACTAATTTTTTAATACCAACTAGGTTGACACCATTAAAAATCACATTTTTCTATTACATATTTAATTTGTAAAGTATATTGATAAGTACATTTTTCTTATATCATGATATATATTATCTCATCAATCACTAAATTGTTATATGTGTCATATTTAACAATCTTTTATAAAAAATATTTAAAAAAACTAAAAAAATATGACGCATGTCACAATTTTAGGTAGTAGATGAGATAACTTATCAGATAATATTATAAGATGTTTTATTTTCATTGATAAACAATAAAAATAATAATGAGTAAGTTACACTAATAATTTCATAGTTTTAGTGAAACTACACAACCTATCCTCGATGTTTTAAACCTACATAAAATATTATTAATTTTATACAAACATTATACTAACTAAAAAGTGACAAGTGTAATTAAGTTAAACAATATATGATATTTCGTGGATACAAGTTCAAATAAATAGTATAAGAGTTAATACATCTTCATTAATATAATAATAATTTAAACATTCCTTATAATTATTGATGAAGTTTGTAATGAACTAAAAGTAATAAGTAGACATCGACTGTTATATTATTTGGATTTGCTTTATAAAATATCATATTTTGTTTAACTTAATTACACATATCATTATTTTTTTTGTTTAAGAATTTAAACTTATTACACATATAAATTATTATAATATTGAATCTATTCCTTGGCATTCAACTCCAAACAAAACTCATCAAGAGCTGTAACTGAGTTGTAAGCAAACAGAACTACACAATAATCTTAAAAAATTGACATTTAATTCAACACTACCTACTTCTTTCTTCTTTATCGGTAAACTTATGAAAGCTAGTAATCTTAATTCTTAAGCTTAAACAGATTAATAAAAATAAAGATATAAATATAAATCATATGTCAAAATTACCATATTATGATATGAGGCACACAGAATCATTTATGAGATACAACTCATCTATAATATTAAATAATCCAATTGGGAAATATGATTTTTCTAAATTTAAAAATTATTTTATTAAAACATATTTAAAATCATGATAGTTGAATATTACCATCAAATTATCAGTTTAATAGTCTCGTATTACTAGATTCTAAAATGAGTATCTCGAATTTCAAAATAGATTATTTACTTATCCAAAAATAAAAAAAATATCTTAATAATACAAAAAATAATCGTTAGATATTTATTTGCGTGACATGTCATAATCTTAACGGGTAATGGATCCTTACAAGAAAATTCAAATTCTTCGTTAAATATTAAATCTATGTACCGTTAATGTAAAGATATATACAAAGGAGAGTATGTGTACTTATTTTTCTGTTGTTCATTTATCTATCACTTTCCAATTATGCTGCACACGGTTTAGTCTTCCATTTCCATATCTGGCCCCACCAACTAACATCGACTTGTCAAATCCATCACCGTTGGATCAAAAATCATTACATATATGAAGTGACCCTTCACCAGCTCAAAACTTTTCATGTTTCTGTTCTCAAAACACCATTGTTTTCTCTCTTCACTCTTCACTCTTAACTCTCTCTATCTTACCCACTTTTCAAAAAAGCAGCCATTTTTACAAACATCAAGATCAATAACGAAGTGGGTCGAACACAAAATTCAATTTTGTTTTCAAAAGAAAAATGGGAGTTTGTATTTCTAAACCCAAAGTTGAAGATGACATTGCTACCCAGAAGAACAATAATCATAAGAGGAGAAGAAGAATCCTTAGAAGACATGTTTGTCCACGCAAACTTGAAGTTAATAGTATTAAACAGTCTAATTCTCTTGTTCTACCTTCAAATCGTGCTTCAGGTATATATAATTATTATATTATACACCATTTTTTGTTTAATTGTACTTTTATTATTATAAATTCAGAATTTCGCACTTCAATGAATGCTGCTAATTTTATTGTTTGTAAAAAAATGGTTTTTTATTTACTTATTTATTTAATTGTTTAATTCTTTTTCCTATTTCTAGATGCTGCTTGGTTTGATTCTATTTCAGATTTGGATTCTGAATGTGATGATGAATTTTATAGTGTCTATGATGGTGTTGGTATGTGCCTTCTTCATTTTATTTTATTTTTTCAGTATAAATTTATTTATTCACCTTATCAGCATGATTATGTATATATATTTTTTTACATTAATGTTTCATAGATTGGATGGTGGTGCCTTTGAATGGTTGTGGGTCAAAACTAAAAAGCAATTGATTAATTTCCTAAAGAACTTGATTCTGGCAACATGCATGGATTTAATTTTAATGGTTGTTGCATAATCACCTTATACGTAGTATGCGAAGCTACCTTGTTATTTTTTATATTATGCTCCATATACCATTTTTAGTGCCACTTCTCGTAGGGTTGAACCAACTTTTGCTTCATCATAAGAAAAATATACCCCGCGATAAAATTATTTCTTGTTTGTTATAACTCATTCCTATAGTGCACATCACCAATTAAAAGGTTATACCTCTTCAAAAAATCTTGAGTTTCTCAAAATTTAAATTCACTCATATATTGAGTTTTCCCTAATCAAAGTGGTACACATACACTTAAGTGAAATATAACCAAATTATTAAATTATGACACAAATTAAATATGGAATTAGATCAAATATAATATTAATCAAATATTTTAAAATGAATTATTATATTATTTATAATTAATAGTCAATGGTAATAATATAAACATAAATAACATACCAAACATATCAAATAAGTATATTGCTAACCAATGTTGTTAAACCCGAATCGAACATCAAACCGGAGAAGAGATCTCGTATTAGGTTTAACTGATTTAAACGGTTAAATCGGCTGGCCGGATCGCATGATTTCATATATAATTAATATTTTGTATTTATAAACATATAATTATATATAAATGTAAAATTTCATATAATTAATAATTATATAGAACTAGCATCTCTTCATCTTCTTTTGGACCAAAGTAAAACAAAATATTGGAGTTATATTCCGTTTTTTTAATTTTTAAGTGAACCGTTCGGTTAACTTTCCGAGTTATTGCAGTTTAACTGGATTTAGCACGGTTGGACCGACATTCACCCGGTTCAAAGCGGTCAAACCACTCATTCGGTTAAGACTGCAAGCCAGAGCCATTTTCAAGTCCGGTCAGCGATCAAACCAGTCAGACTATCCGATCCGATCCGGTTCTCACAAGATTGTTGCTAACGTACCACTATTTGATAGTATAACGTATCGCGTACTGCATCCTCATAATCGTACCAAAGTGAGCATATCAAGTTACTATGGTTTCAATGGGTGGTTGGCTGGTCCTGGCGTGATGCGGTCTGCAATGATGGCCCGTTGTGGTCGTGGTGGCTGCTGCAATTGCAACTGTATCATATGACGCGGTTCACATTCTAGAACACAACTACATATATATGTGCATATATATTACTAGGCATGGTTATATGTTTGTTGATCACCAGCAACAAAAACTAAGAGCACACCCTTATAATTATCACTTACCTATTCTTCTTTCAACATTGCTAATATTCAAGCCAAACTAAAAGATTATGTGTTTGAATCCGACAACTCTCGGGCTGATTTATACTCTGTTTTCCACAGGCGAAGTGTTTGCAAGTCATGCTGATGAAGATGGAGAGGACAAAAAGCTTGCACCGGATTCTTGTGGTGGAATTCTGCCGAATTCTTGCTTGCCTTGTATTTCTTCTTCTGCCCTCCCTGTAGAGAAAAGAAAACATGCATTATGTGAGTATTCTCTATAACTTTGCTTGAATTGTTTTTTTTATCTGTTAATTTATAACTTTCTGGTTTTATGCTAGTCGAAAAATTAGAATGACTGTGAATGCGACGATATTTTGTTTTCTTATGACTGATCTTGTCTTATTTCTCTCCGCGCTGAGCGTTGTGTATCATGCATCTTAAAGTTTTTCGATGTTTGTGATTATTCTTTTTATATTCTTACTTGTTACTCATCCATTGCATCTGTTACTTGTTTCAGCGTTATCCGGGGTCCTTAACCAAAAACTCTTACCAGGTTTGTTGGTTCCATTTTGTCCATTAGAGAAGCAAATCCCTGGTTCTTGGTCACCGATTGAGCCAAGTTCCTTCAGAGTGAGAGGGAAAAACTACTTTAGGTACACACTAAATACTTATTTTGTACTACATTTTCTCTCAGTAATTGAATATCGTTGTTAGGGCGACCCTCATGTTGAGGACATTATCATTAAACTACGAAGCATTTTTCGATCTTAGGATTAGTAGAGCTTATAGTTGTATGTTTGGCAGGGATAAGAAAAAAGAGTTCGCACCAAACAATGCTGCTTTTTATCCTCTTGGTGCTGACCTGTTTTTGTCTCCGCGAAAAGTTGATCATATCGCTCGCTTTATACAAATTCCTGCAATTGACGTACCCGGGGATGTCCCTTCCATTCTTATTGTAAATATTCAGGTAGCTGAGAATTTCTCGAACCTACTACCATTATGCTAAATTCAAATGAAGGTTGTGACATTCTTATGCTTTGTTTGAAATGCAGATACCATTATATCCTGCCACCATATTCCAAAATGAAAATGACGGCGATGGGATGAATGTTGTTTTGTACTTTAAATTATCTGAAAGATATGCTAAAGACCTTCCAGACCAATTCCGAGAAAATATCGCTGTAAGCGGATACGCTGTTTTGCCTTGTTTTCTACTTTTTCAATCCGTCTCATGTTACAGAAGATATCGCCTCTGAAACATAGTATGTTAGTAGTCTCTTCAGATACTTTATTAACTAATTTGGCGCCTCTTCCTTTGTTGCTTGGCAGAAAATGATCAACGACGAAGTGGAGATAGTTAAAGGCTTCCCTCTAGATACAATTACGCCGTTAAGGGATAGATTGAAAATTTTAGGAAGAGTCGCGAATGCGGAGAATCTTTCTTTAGGTGCAACTGAAAAGAAGCTCTTGAATGCTTACAACGAAAAACCCGTTCTCTCCCGTCCCCAGCACGAATTTTACTTGGTAATTATACTTACATACTCGAGATATAGATTTAATGCCTGGATACATTATTGGCCGAATAGTTAATCTTGCATTGAAGCTACCATTGCTATAGTTTCAGTAAACTAATACTGAGAAACATATTAACGAAAATGTGTTTCTGCCTCAAAGTATTGCTTAAGTTATCCCGAAAAACTTTTTAATCTGTCACAAGATTCTTTATTCTGATGGCTTTCTTTTTCGCAGGGAGAAAACTATCTCGAGATTGATCTGGATGTACACAGATTTAGCTACATTGCTAGAAAAGGGTTTTCCGGCTTCATCGATAGACTGACACTATGTAACTTGGATTTCGCTCTGACGATACAGGTAATTTTCTTATCATTTCATTGGAAACACATACTTTCTTATAGAAGAACCAAGTGTTCAACTTACTCCATGCATATTCTTTAGCAAAAAGTCCAAAAACACTTGCCGAATTGTGCACGATTTGCAATTTAGTCTTTGAATTTGAAAATCGCGTAAAAAATATCCCTGACTCTTGTTCGGGTGTGAATGTGAATGGTCCTTCACCATCTAGAACTCTAAACTTGAACGAAAAATTTATCGCGCAAAAGAGAGTCCGGGGTTCATTGTAACATTCTTTTAACTTCATGGACTAAATCATATATCATGCAAAGTTCCGGGGTATTTTTAGGTAAAGGACTATTTCCCTCCGCGCTCTTTTTACACATTTTTAAAGTTGAGGGACTAAATTGCACAGAATAACATAGTTTATGTGATATTTTTGGACTTTACACTATTATTCATTTCTCCTTTTCCATTAGAAAAATTCAAGTCCTGGTATATAATATACTTTGTATTTTGCATTATTGATACACAGGGAAACAAGCCAGAAGATTTGGCAGAACATATAAATGCTTTGTTTGAAATGCAGATACCATTATATCCTGCCACCATATTCCAAAATGAAAATGACGGCGATGGGATGAATGTTGTTTTGTACTTTAAATTATCTGAAAGATATGCTAAAGACCTTCCAGACCAATTCCGAGAAAATATCGCTGTAAGCGGATACGCTGTTTTGCCTTGTTTTCTACTTTTTCAATCCGTCTCATGTTACAGAAGATATCGCCTCTGAAACATAGTATGTTAGTAGTCTCTTCAGATACTTTATTAACTAATTTGGCGCCTCTTCCTTTGTTGCTTGGCAGAAAATGATCAACGACGAAGTGGAGATAGTTAAAGGCTTCCCTCTAGATACAATTACGCCGTTAAGGGATAGATTGAAAATTTTAGGAAGAGTCGCGAATGCGGAGAATCTTTCTTTAGGTGCAACTGAAAAGAAGCTCTTGAATGCTTACAACGAAAAACCCGTTCTCTCCCGTCCCCAGCACGAATTTTACTTGGTAATTATACTTACATACTCGAGATATAGATTTAATGCCTGGATACATTATTGGCCGAATAGTTAATCTTGCATTGAAGCTACCATTGCTATAGTTTCAGTAAACTAATACTGAGAAACATATTAACGAAAATGTGTTTCTGCCTCAAAGTATTGCTTAAGTTATCCCGAAAAACTTTTTAATCTGTCACAAGATTCTTTATTCTGATGGCTTTCTTTTTCGCAGGGAGAAAACTATCTCGAGATTGATCTGGATGTACACAGATTTAGCTACATTGCTAGAAAAGGGTTTTCCGGCTTCATCGATAGACTGACACTATGTAACTTGGATTTCGCTCTGACGATACAGGTAATTTTCTTATCATTTCATTGGAAACACATACTTTCTTATAGAAGAACCAAGTGTTCAACTTACTCCATGCATATTCTTTAGCAAAAAGTCCAAAAACACTTGCCGAATTGTGCACGATTTGCAATTTAGTCTTTGAATTTGAAAATCGCGTAAAAAATATCCCTGACTCTTGTTCGGGTGTGAATGTGAATGGTCCTTCACCATCTAGAACTCTAAACTTGAACGAAAAATTTATCGCGCAAAAGAGAGTCCGGGGTTCATTGTAACATTCTTTTAACTTCATGGACTAAATCATATATCATGCAAAGTTCCGGGGTATTTTTAGGTAAAGGACTATTTCCCTCCGCGCTCTTTTTACACATTTTTAAAGTTGAGGGACTAAATTGCACAGAATAACATAGTTTATGTGATATTTTTGGACTTTACACTATTATTCATTTCTCCTTTTCCATTAGAAAAATTCAAGTCCTGGTATATAATATACTTTGTATTTTGCATTATTGATACACAGGGAAACAAGCCAGAAGATTTGGCAGAACATATAATATGTGCAATAAGGCTGAATAAACTTGACTACAACAATTTCAATCAAATTGTCCCTTAATACTCATAGATTCTTTCAAAAAAATCAAATTTTGGTACTAACCATGATATTTGTTGATATAAATGTAGTAGTGTACAGTGATAAGAAAAATGATTAATTTGGAAATTACAAAAAGTAATTTCTCATTTCTCTTTTGCCAAAGACAAAAGTAGATTCGGATAATCTACATAATAACCTGGGTGGTGCTTCATTTTTCTATGTTTTTTGGTACATTTTTCTATGTTTTTTTGGTACATTTTTCTAAGTATTTACTTGTTTGAATACTGGAGTACATCAGTTTTCCCATTTTTTGTATCAATCTATATATTATTACCTCTGATTAGTTGAATAATTATTAAATATTTTTTTATTAATCATATCTCCTGATATATGAAGTGGCAGAAAAGAGTAGAATAGTAAATGTGTACCAGTATGAATACTTTCTCATTCCCATAGAATCATTTAGGAATCGAATACTTTCTCATTCCCATAGAATCATTTAGGAATCTTTTTATTCACACATCTAAATTGTAATCTTCTGATTATATCAATGTTTCATCCCTACCTTTTCTTTTTATTTCAATTTATATATTATATATATATAGTGTCAATTCATAATATAATGAATAGATAATACTTATTATTTACTTATGCTGATAATAATATATTTTGTCAATTATATTATTAATTTTTGGAGATGTTGTACTCATTTATCTATTCTCTTGATTTCTCCCTCATTTAAGATTAGTATAAGTAATTAAAACATTTTTCTATACTAAATATAATCGAATACAATTTTTTGGTTATATAGTTGTATTCAATTATCATTTAACATAAATTTGTTCACCTAGTTATATCACATCAAAAAATGTTAATATTGTTTTCTCCACTATATAAATAATGATATATGGAATAATATTTTTAAAATAAGGATAGTTTGATTATTATATCATCTATTTTTAGGAGTATATATCATAAACTATAATTTTAAGTTATTCTCATGAATGTTAAAAGTTCAATTGGTTTCGATTACCAACTAAACACAAACATTTGGTTCGGTTTGCGGTTTCGCTCAATTCCGCTCAATTAACAGCGAATTTAACATTACATAAATTTTTTAAAACCATAAACCAAACATAATATAAATGATTTCTTAAAAAGTAACCCAACCGAACTGCAAAACCAAATCAAACACATTTTGCAGTTTGATTCGGTTCAATTCCATCGATTTTGCGGTTTAAACTGTAATTGCTTACACTCTTATGGGTCGGATATAAACGGGTATAATAAGCTGGTACCATAAATATAAAAAAATCATTTATAAACATGGGTGGGATATTTTTTTGCTATCCTTTAACTCAAAAAAAGAATGGAAGAAAAAATTAAATGTTGTTTGTTACCATCCATCTCATGAATATAATAACTAATTATAGACAATATTGTCCTAAATTAAAATTAAATAAAAATACATGGTGAAATTAGATAATTAATGAAACATGTATTAAGCTTACTGTTTTGACGATTGATTGACTTGTTAAACAAAACATTAAAAACATTTCTTATTTCTTTATTCAAATCTTTAGTATCTTTTTGGGGAAGAAGTAATTATTTTCCTTCTTAAGATAAACCAAAATATGTAATTGGATTCAACCTCTACTTTTGTTCATTTGGGCATTGACCCTTGAATTTTCTGTAGGGTTTAATATATTTAATTTTCACATTTTTCTTCTTATTTTCCTTGTTATTCTATGAATTTTATTGAATGTAGCTACAAACATATGCATAAGAATAAGAAAACTATGTTTGCACATATATTTAATAAGGGTGATTAACAAGCAAATAATTGATGATCATTATATATTATTTGTTAATTAATAATCTAATGAGATCAATATATATTTAAACATACTCTAATCATCACATAATATGTTGAGCAGAATATGTTTAATGATAATCGTTGTAAAAGTGGGATTTGACATGTGAATTGGAACAATAATATAATTGGACTACATTGGTTTTATTAAAAACAACCATAAGAAAAGATATATATTTACATAACTTGAAGAATTAATTAAGAAATGTAGGAAATAACAATTCTTGATTAATCAATAACTGTTGGAGAACTCAAACATCTACCAAAAATGGAGGACAAAAAGTTTCTATGTACCTTATTTTTAGCCCTAGACAAAGGTGGTGAACTTAGAGAACGTATAGTTGAAGCAACAACTTCATTATCATGCAACCTACCATCATTGTTTCTTTCCATTTGTGTCACACTTTCTTCATTCTTTATTATTATGTTATTCCTTATAGATGATGATGATGAAGAAGAAACATTTCCATTGTTTTTTTGATCCATGAGTATGTGATCACTCCATATTCTACCTGATGATCCTTGTCTTCGAAATGTAGATGATGATCTTTGTAATGTATACATTACTACAACTTTGTTTTGATATTTTTTTCTGAAATCTGAAGGAAAAAAAAGATACCCTTCAAAGAATAAGCCTTTATTTTTATCTTAACTTTTTTTGATAGAGAGAAAAGATCACATAAGCTGTGGATAAAGTAGTTATAAGGATATATATATATATGGTTATGGTTCATTGATTTTGCAAATGCAAAAATAGTAAATACCCTTCTTTATTTATGTCTTACCCATACAATTTTTGACTGATTCAACCCTTAACAGTTGGTATGGTTTGAATCTAGAAGTGCCTTTATCTAAAACTTATGGTTATGATATATTTCAGGGATGTTAAAACAAGAATGTCTGTTATTCTGTTAATTATATCCATATCTTCTTTCTAATGACCTGTGTTTCCTTCTTATTCTTTGTTTTAGCTAAATATAGATTTCAACAACTCATTATATATACTTTTTCTATAGGAAATTGAATTTTGCAATAGCCTGTAATTAAAAAACTTCATATAAATGGTTATTTACATGAAGAATTTTTAGATGTTGAGGTCCTAAGTAGTAAGGAAGCCATAGAATATAAGTGTAAAGATCTAGATCTTATACTTTTTGGTATGTAAATTGATACACATAGTTTATTAAGAGAATTGTATAATTATTTCAGACTCGTTAGAAGTATCTAAAAATGAAAGAAAAAAGTTGTACTTCAAATAGGTATTCTACCACCCAAATATGTTTGTATAGTATTATAAAAATTATAACTTAACAAACACAGAAATCATTTAACTTTCTATAATGTCCTAATAGCTTGGTCTAATGTGAAAGTATTGTTTAAGGTATCATACTAATCATAAAAAGTAGATGATAATGGAATACAAAATCACCTAGACTTAGTAATCAAAACCAGTACCCAAAATATTTTGTAATGCTGCCCTTATCTCACTATACTTGTACAAAATACCATCCACAAATGAATTCCCTGAACATGAATGAATGACCTTGACATTGCTTATTAACTTCATATGTCATGCTTGCATCACAAGTTACACTCACTCACACTGAGAATAAGTGAGTGAGTTTATAAGTAGAAAAGACCTGTGAAACCAATGCCTTAAAGTTTTGGTTCAAGACGTGGTGTCTTACTTGTAGGTCTTCACTCTTCTCATGTCATGATAACAATGAAACTCTCCGGTATTCTGGTCCAGGAGGATATAATGTGTCTACTATTTCACGTGATGTTCCCATGAGTGAACTTGATCCACTTGTGTGTTCTTATTGGCACTTGCATGGGATGTTATTGGTGAGAATTGGGAGGGTAACTTGTTCATCAAGTCATTGGTTACAAAACTCATTTGTTTATTGGTGTTTGGGAGGGTACTAATGCTTCCCAAGTAAGAGAGGACTTGTGACACAGACTTATGTGTTACTGAGTCAATTCCCATCTTCATAAGCTTCTTCCTCAGTTTTGTGTTCCAATAGTTCTTCACATCATTGTCTGTTCTCCAAGGTAATCGACTCGCAATCAAAGACCATCACATTGAAAAAAGGACAAGAAGAAGAAGAAATGTTTGTAGATTTTTATCTTATCAAAAAAGGGTTAAATGTGAACATAGAAAAATGGTTTAATAGTTGGTAAATTTGTGATGCATGCAAAAGTATATGGTTAGTTGATTGTATCATAGAAGGTAAAGATGAGGGTAGTTGATTAGTTGCTTCAGCTTGGCCTTAATTTGGGGTTAACTTCTCAATAAGCAACATGATTAAAATATTTTTACCTAACTCACTCTAGTAATTTGTTCCTCCTTCAAGCTAGGGCAATGCTTAAAGGGTCTTCTCCCTTTTCTGTAAAGATTTTCCACATCAAATCTTAGAGTGCAATTCAAGAAAAAATGTCTATTGTCTCTTTAATCCTCATCTACACATATATATCCAACAACTATTATATTTTCACTTCCCATCACTAACTTATCAAAGTGTATTCATATCAGGATGCAGCTGCCACAGTCCCTAGCCTTATTTTTATTCATAATCTTGTCTTCCATTTTCTATGGTAGTTCCAGAAATACTTATAATTTCTTTTTTCTTATGAATTTGTTTGTAGTGTTAGAGATAGTTACAATTTGGAATTAGTTGTAAAAATTGATTAGATGGTAGTTACAATTGTTTTAACATAATTGTGACTTTACACTCATTTTTTCAACTTCCCTCATTCATCAATTTCAGATTTTAGTTTTATCTCAATCCTCTTGAGACTCCATGTATTTTTGTTAGAAGATCTTGATCCATAGAATATAAGTAAGTGAATGAAGTATAGTTTTATCTCTATCTACTTGCATCACCGTTGACTTATCATTTCATCAACGGAACACACAGGAAGACTTTCGACACAAGGATCCCTCATGGATCTACCGACCACTTGCCGCTTTAATACTCCATGGGCTAAATAAACGAAGCATAGAACTGGGTTTGACACCACATCTTGACCTAAAACCTTTAAGCATTGGGTCCATCCATTTATATGCTCTTTAACTCATCAATTTTTGTCCGATGTGAGACTTCTTCATTCATACTTAGAAAACTCATGAATGAGTTGTTTTCAACCAATTCCTATTTTGTAACTATCTCTAACCACATCTTATTTAGTTGAATGTTATTTATAATCTTTCTGCATGTCCATGAATTACAAAAAATATTGAAATATGATAAACATATAATGCAGGATATATAGAGGCACATCAAGTTACATTCTATGTACACAACAAATGCACCTTTCCAATATGGCCAGCAACTGCACCAAACAATGGCCAACCAATCATAGCAGATGGTGGCTTCTACCTTGGTTCAGGCCAAACCAAGCAAATTCTAGCACCATGGTTATGGAGTGGTAGAATTTGGGCTAGAACAGGTTGCAATTTTGCTTCAAATTTTAAACCTGCATGTGAAACTGGAGATTGTGATGGAAAACTTTCATGCAATGGAGTCATAGGTACTCCTCCTGCTACACTAGTTGAAATTACACTCCAAGGTGACAAAACCAAACCAAATTTCTATGATATTAGCATTGTTGATGGCTATAATATTCCTATTTCTATAACCCCAAAGACAAAAAATCCTAATTGTTCCATTCAAGGTTGCTTTAAGGATCTAAAAAAATGTTGTCCTATTGAACTTGAAGTGTTGAATAACAAGGGAGAAGTTGTGGCATGTAAAAGTGCTTGTTTGGCTTTTAACATGGACAGGTTTTGTTGTAGGAATGAATATGGTACCCCAGATAAGTGTAAACCAAATGTTTATTCAAACATATTTAAGGATGCTTGTCCTAATTATTATAGCTATGCTTTTGATACACCTTCTCCATTGGTGAGTTGTGTATCTTTAGAATATGTAGTAACATTTTGTCCTTCTGGGTTTGGTGCTAATGGGGAGTATGAATCTCAGTAGAAATAGAGAAAAATTTGTACAAAAATAGTGTAATATGTGATATTTGGAGACAAGTACATTTTATATGTGTTAGTTAATGTATTGGCTTGCCATGATTGGAAGCCTTAATCCTTAGGGTACTGTTTGATATATTGCAATCAAATTGTGTACCTTATATTGATTATTGTATAAGCATCAATAAATATATTTGATTATTATTTTTGGGTAAATATATATTTGATTATTTTATCATAAAGTGGATGATGTAAACGTTAGAATTGGTCAGCACTAGAAAAATATTTCTTCATTTGTTTACTTGTAAGTGAAGATCCATTTTCATATTTGAAAATTGTATAGATATAGGTTTTGTTCCTTTAATTGTGACAAAGAAAAAAAGTAATCTTACTTACCCATATTGAATTTGAAAAAATAAAATATTAAATGATTAGATAATCATCTTATCATATTTATTAAAAAATTTGTATATAGCAACTTTGTTTCCTTAATATATGAAAAATTAAAATTAACCCTCTTAATTTTTAAACCTGTGTCAAAATAGCATCTAATAATGACAAATGTATGTAAAAAAATTGTCATAAGAAAAACTAATTTCATATTTAATAACAAAATTGATTTTTTTCCACCATTTTCTAAAACGAAATTACTACATGTGAAAATTTGGAAGAGAAAAATAGGTCTTGAAATAAATATTAAATAATTTCATAAAGAATAAAAAAAAGGAAATAAAGAAACTGTTATGGATTATGAATGTGATATATATTGATATATGATAGATTTGTTAATATGAATATTTATGTGGTAAAGAAAGAATGATGTAAATATGGGCCTAATCGAATGAGTCCGGCCCATAACCCGAATTCATGTATTTGCAAGAACTAGGGTTTCAATTTCACCTTCGCCGACTAAACTATCTTATAAATTTAGCACCAAACCTTTCAATCTTCATATCCATTCTTCTTTTTCATATTTTCCTCTTTCACCATTTTCGATCTTTCAATTTATCTTTTTTTCTTCTTCAGAAACACATTTTATGTTTCTATCTATTAATCAGGTGATGAGAAAAAAATAACTGCAACAATCTGATTGGATTTATTCCAATGATTCACTGTATTTAAGTCTCTGATGATTTCTCTTTTTCATTTTTATTATTTTATTTATTATGTTTTATTCAGAGAGATGATGATTTTCCATTGGTCCGTGTTTCTGAATTTACCGTGACCGATAACTTTTTCCAATTTCTGATCTCTTTTTCGTACTTTTCAATTTTAGTTTATAATTTATGATTTTATTTTAATGTTGCAGTGGCTCAGTGATTTTCTGCCTTTGTTGCAGTATACGCTATTCCGATTCATAATCCTGAGCAGAGATTTCAATTTTGATGAGAGCTACTTTTTCCTTTTTTATTTATAAATTTTAATTATATATTTGATATGTGTTGTTTAATTTTGACGGGAGATTCATGATCTAGGATCTCATGCTTTTATTGGAGCAAACGAAATTAATGTTTGCATATTTCATAAGTAACCGTCATAAAGCAATGATTTCGGTGTCGACGGCGCCACCGTCAAACGTGGCATCTCCGCCGTGATCTGTCTCATATTCCATTGCCTTGTGGAGCGGCGTCGCCGCCTTTACCATTTGGGACTGGCCATGAGACTAACATTCCTGATTGCAAAATCGATGTTCTTATTTTGTCAAGAGTTGGTGTTGTGGATATTGATGAATGCCTAAGTCATTCTAACATTAATTATAACAATTAATGTGTTCTTGTACTTTTAAATAAGACAAATAAGTAGGAATTGATTATTCTTCTTGAATTTGTCAATAATTTTTTGTTCATTAAGGTAGATAGGGTTGCGATCCAACTTCTAGATTTTGAATTTGTGTTCTATGCGGAGCCTTGTTTTATAATGTATCGGACACACAAGGCCAATTTGTGAATTTTTTTTTTTGAAATTTTTTCTTCAGAAAATCAGCTGTTATAGCTTTTGGTGTCTTCATTGTTGTGCACATTTTTACATAGTGTCGGGCATCATAGATTATGGAATTAAAAATCTCCTTTGTTTTTATTCAATGTCAAATGTGAAGGCTAACAAATAGATATTTTTTTCTTATGCTCGTGTTGTTTCAGTTCAATTTTTATAAGATACAATACTTAATTTCTGCTTGAAGAATGTGATGGAGATATTTTCAGTGTTTCAATAGTTTGGAGTTGAAATATGTTGCTCTGAAAAGTATCCGTAGCCAATTTTGCCGAACAAGTGACATGAGTATCAAATGCGGTTCTCTATGTTTATAACACGTTATCGAAGTAGGAGCATGCATTGAATATAATTATGTTCTTGAGTTCTACCTATTATCATTTGTATTAATGAATTATTTAAGCTGTACAACTCAATGTCCCCAAAAATATGTAGCTTCACCTTGTAGAGGAAAGTTTCCTTTCTACCAAATGTATGTCTATTAATAACTGGACTTAATTCATTATCGATTAATCAGAGTTTTAATTTGTACAAGCATGTTGAGATTCTGTATCTGTTATAATAAGTTTAGAAGTGTTTTCATTCACCTGTTCGATTATCTACTTGACTAAGACAAAACGTTGATTGTATGTTGGAGTGTCATAAAGTGAATTGATTTGTTAATTTTATTTTGTAGCTCAGGAACCTGATGGGAAAAGGTCACTATTTATCGAATAGTAGTAGAAATATTATTCTCACTTCGGCTCACTGAAATTTAATTCCCAATAAATATTATTACAGATGAAAATCATTCCTTTAATGAAATTTATCATTATTGTCAATAACAATAGAGTAGAAAATGTTTTGAAATACATATTTTTCTACCTAATGACTTAAAATATAAAAACTCCTATAAACAATGGAGGAAGAGTGTCTATTTATTTTTTTGCTCAACTCATGCTTTGAATGATTTCTGTACATTACTTCTATTTTTAATATAAAAATCAAACAATAATTTTTTTAGGATCACAAACATATCGTATTCGATGCTCAATTGAAAATCAGGCGCGAACACCCAAAAAATCAACATTTGGAGCGCGAATACACAAAAAATCAACATTTGGATATGAGTTAATGTTAGGATTTAATATGTATATATACTGATTGTGTAAGTGTTTTTTATGTTTACTCTCAAACAAAAGTAATACAAACCAATCGTGGATAATGTGCGGACAGTATAAAAACTACCTAACCCATCCATAGATTTTAAACTCTTGATATAATTGGTTGTGCATTTGATATGTAGCTATTAAGCTGCATAATAAACTACCTAACCCATCCAATTGGTGGTTATAAATTATCCTTCCACTAGTTTGGGTATGCATTTATCTTGTTTTGAAAACTTGGATCAAGTTATCTTGTTCATAATCATGTGTGTATGCATGTACTGCTTGTTTTTTACACAGCTTGAAATCCATAAAATAATCAGAAATATTTTTGTAGAAAAAAAGTTTAAACTATTCTATGGTGAAAACAGAACTAGAACTATAATTAGGAATGACAATTTCATCTATGACAATCAGCATAACGAACTTCATTGCTTTGTGATGTACTTCAAATCTTAAAGCTTGTTGCATTATTAACATAGTTTGCAGTTCCAAATTTGATACAAAATGAAAATTGCAATGAAGTGCTCTAAATTGTAACTTCAGAAATTTTCATCCACTCTAAAGTTTATGCAAAATGATGGGTACCCCATGTTTTGGCTTCAAAGTCTGCATAACTGTAGGATCATGTAGATAAGTTGGAGAAAGTTGAAATGAAAATTTTCTAAGAAGCAATGATAGCATCACCTTAGCTTCTAATAAGGTAAAGTTTTGGCCAATGCAAATTCTAGGACCCCATCCAAATGGAAAAAATGATACTTGCCCTTTTGTTGCTTTTGCAATTCCTTCTGAAAACCTTTCAGGTTTGAACTCTTTTGCATCATCACCCCAAAGATCATGATCATGATGAATTAGAAGTATTGGTATTGAAACTTTCATTCCTTTTGATAGTGTAAGGTTTCCAAGTTTCACATCCTTTTTAACAACTCTGTCAAAGTAAATTGTTGGAGGGAATAACCTAAGTACCTCATATAAAATCATGCTCGCCTATACATCAAAATTAAGTTAAAGGGTTAAATATTACCTTAGTATGCATATTTGGAAAAGAAAACGCATAGTGCTTATAGTTCATCACTATTTTATTTTTGGTGGTTATTGTTTAAATGCTTAGTTTCAAATTCTTACACTTTCAAAATCCACTGGAATTGGTCTCTAATAGGGACCAAAACCAGAAGAAAATAGAGACAGAATTATATAGATTTTTGAAAGTCTAAGAGTTGGATCCAACCTTTTAAACTATATAGACCAAAATCAAAATAATGATATAGGGATTAAACCTAGTCAGTGATTCAAATTGCGGCCGCATCGGACCATAATGCAGCCGTATTGGACCACATTTATGTCGCATCAGGCCGTAAGACAACCACATTGGGCCGCATTAGACCACATTGATATAAACAGTATTTTTTCACTCAAAATAATCCACATCGCAACGGCTACAATCGCAGTAACCGCAATTGCATCTGTGACCGCAATTTAAAACGCTGAACATTGTTTAACCACAATTTATATAAATAGCAGTAGTGAAACTGTGTTATACATACGATTTTAAGGTGATTCAAGCCATCAAAGTTTGGATTTTGGGTGCCGAAAACTCGAAAAACTTCTTCCCTCGCACGTTCTTGCCATTCAGGAAACTTACCCAATAACACCATTGTCCAAACCAGTAAAACTGAAGTGGTTTCTTGCCCTGCAAGGTAAAATAACCTGCATTCCTCAATTACCTCTTGGTTTGTCATTCCATTCTTTTCATTGTGATTTGATTTCAACAGTATATCTAACAAGTCATTGTTGGGTGCTTCACCATTCTTCATTGCTCGCTCTCGTTTTTTAATGATTGCTTCAAGTGATGTATGCATATCTCTTTCAATTTCTTTCATCTTGTTAGTTTTAGTAGTTGTCGGTTGAAACCTACAAGTTAGTCCAAATAATTTATTATATAAATAAAAACTGTTACAAACAAGATAACAACGATTCAAACAATAACTAACGAAATAAACAAAACTAACTAAATATTAGATAAGATAATGCTCTATCAATCTAAATATATATGGCACATAGTACATATATCATTGATGTTAATTTACTTGGAAATATATGGCAATTAATTAGTTATTTCTTTTATAAGCTTCATGTTTTTTTGTTTCCCACAAGTATCTTCGCACCGAAGGCAATTCTGTTCGAGCTGAGAATCCATAGGTATGTAGAGCTAACTTAGAACATCCACAGGTATGTAGAGCTAACTTTACCCGCAAATATTTTTTCTATCCACAAGATTCGAACTCGAGACTTTGCTTAAGGAGAATCAAACATGTAGCACTTGAGCCTTGATGTTGAGTTTACTTGTGTTAAAACTATTACATGTTTAACTATAAGATACGAAGAAATAGAGAAATCTTACCACGATCTTGAAATGTGTCTGTTCATTAGAAGATAACCCATCATTTTGAGAAGTTCAAATACTCTTGTTCCTTCTTCATAGGAACTTCCAAATGCAGTTCTTGAAATTGCATCACGAGTCATATTCTCAAGGAAAGGAAAAACATCAATCTCACATGTTCCATCAGATGAAAGCAGCATCTCCTCCAATTTGCTAATCATATCATGGCAACTTTGAAAAAATGCTGGTATCATATCCTATAAATTAATTCACACACATATATATGACCCTTATAAATTTATGTGAGTATCAATTTAATTACAGAAAAAGTAAAAATACAAACTAATACTCAAATATTAGGAATATAAGTCAAAATAGTTCGTATCAACATAAAAAATGCTAAAAAGACTAATTTGATTCACATTTGATACTTTTGAAAACCATTTTAGATTTTCAATTTGAGAAAATAAAATGTATATGCTAACAGTATAAGAGTTCTATACCACTGTCAGTCTATCATACACCCCTCATGTATCGTTAATTGTATATCATCATTGACTCTTAAAAAAAGTAATACAAACAAATATTGGATGATTTATTGACAATGTATAAATCTTTACTGGAACAAAATGGTACACAAATTTTAAGGGATCATAGTAGGTCTTTAGTCTAAAAATAAAATGTTTTGATTATTAGGTAAAAGGAAGAAAGTAAAAGAATAAGCTTACTTTCAACTTTTCTAAGTGGAAAGCTGGGTTGATAATCTTTCTATGATTAGCCCATTTTTGACCTTCATAGAATGGTAGACCAGTGCCAAGTAACTTTCCAATGGGACCTAACTCAGGTTTGGTGAAATCATCCATCTTGTTGAAGATTTCTTTGATTTGCTTTGGGTCTGTGATTATCACCTTTGTTGTTCTTCCATCCCATAAAAAAGAGTGCTTTCCTACACATTCTTTCATTATTAGAGGTTTTTCATAAATGATTTAGTGTACTAGTATAACTATTGAATTTGATGAGGGTTACTAAACACATGCATTTGATTTATTAATAGCATCAAACTCATATAATGTGATTGTTTTTAACCAAAGTTATAAGATTTAGATATTAAAAGGAGAAAATGGAAGGATCAAAATAGTAAATTGTACAAATGCTAGAGAAAAATATACATGCATTGAAAATGTATGAGTTTTATACATTGTCATTGTATTATTCATGTTTTATCACCATTGATCCTTCAGAAAAAGTAATACAAATGAACGATGAATGATGTACTAACTATGTATAAATCTTTACCATATTTGTTCACAGTTTGATGGACAGGGAAGAAGAAATATGGTGCAACTTGATTGGTGAGACCAATGGATTTAGGTTGTTGTTGCATGTTCATATGACTTTGGTTATTGTAACCAAAAAGCTTGTAAGAATCTCCTTGTAAACCCTGTGATCTTAGCAACTTCTCTAATCTCTTTGGTCTTAGCCATAGTGCATTCACTTTCTTCCATGCCCATATGGGAATCACAGCTAGGATCACTGTGAAAACAATTGCAGCTATGGAAGAAATTTCCATTTTTTGTGACAATGTTGTGGAATTGTAAGGGAAAGTGAAGTAGGAAAGAAATCAGAGAAAGCAAAAAGTGTGATTGGAGAAGCATATACTAGTCCCTCTCTTACAAATATCTTGGCAATGTGTGGTTTACATTAGTTTCAAGATTGAAGAATTTCAATGCAATAAGTTATTGTTTAATATACACAAGTAAGTGTATTTTATTATTATTATTACCTATCTTAGTTAGGAAGATTTGTTTTTTACAATTATTTTACACCTTCTTTGTTTAATTTTTATGTGAATTAATTTAGTTTAATATCTATGTAATGTAAAGTTTTTTATATCGTCTACATATAAAAGACTATTAATTTGTATTATTTTGTTTAAAAGTCAATAACAATGATTTACAATAAATGATGAATAATATACTAAAAAACACATGCATTATTTGTTAACTCCTTTTGTCTTAACTTATTATTTATGAATTTTAGTTAGATTCACCTTTGCTCTCTTATATATACCCTAGATGCTCACTCAGTTTAACTTGAACATGATCAGGTCTGAATATGATTAGGGTTCATTGAGTCTAGGGTTAGGTATGAGTTCAAAAATTAGACTCAATTAATATTTATGATCTGGTTTGAATTCAAAAATTAGATTCGATCAATATTTAGAACCAAGTAAACAACATATAGATCGTCCTGACTCGTTCTATAGTCATTCATTCATCATATTTGTATGTGTATCTATTCATTATGTATAAAATAATGACACCTCTTTAACATAATGTATCATTGACTCTATAATTTTTTATTATATATATATAATTCACAAAATATATACTTTTATATAGTTTGATATATGTCAAATTATAATAATTAATATTAAGAAGATTTTATATAAATAAACATGTATTATATTTAATTAGATTTATGGTAGAATATGTATTATATTTAATTAGATCTAAGTTGGGTTTATAGATTGATCTAATCGATATTTAGGGTTAGTTTATTTTGAGTCTAGGGTCAGCTTCTAGTTAAGAATATATTTTGACTATTATTTAGAGTCAGATAACGAACAAATCCGACTCACCCTAATAACCAGCTCATTCTTAGGTACTCTTTAATTATTATATGATATATTACATATAACGAATTAGTAAACATTATCTTGGATTTTGACATTCCATTGTACTAAATACTAATAGATGTGTCTCTATCATCATTTAATATATATATGTTGCTCTATTATACCACACGACACGTAACATTTTCTCTTCTACGCTATTAGAGATATGAGAATTGGCAACTCTCTAAAACCCATTATATTAAAATTTATTTAGGGACCCATCTCATATGTTATTATTAATATTATTATAACGATATACAATTTTGTTTTTTTAGGTTCTACCCAAAAATATCTTCATAGGCGACAAAACATTGTCATGAGTGCCAATCAAGTTATTATATTTTATATACATATATTAGTTGCCACAAGTGCCACGCGAATTATTATATTATTTCCCACGAGTGCCACGCAGAGTTATATTTTAGATTCTCTACGGTACTGGATAGTTCAATATAGGAATGTGAAATCTAGATTAAATTGATAATTTGAAAAATTAATTAAAATAATTCAAAATTTAAATCATTAAAAGTTTTTAATGTCATATATTATCATCTTATCCGGCATTGAATCCTTGAGGATTAAGATTCTATATTGTATGAGTGAGATCTTCTATATTAAGTGGATGAGGATATGTGTCCCGAAGTCTGTTCCTAACCAATTACAGTAAAACAAAAATTGATAAAGTCATAATATTTAATTTTTTTAACTGACATGACATAATATGATTGGTTTAAGACAGACTTTGTGACATACTTTGAGAAAGTAGATCCCCAAGTAAGTCTAGATCCTCTATATTAAGGTTTGTCCATTATCCAATTAGGTTATTTTTTGAACTCAAATTTAGTCTTAGATCCAAAACTAATATGATATTAAATGTCGATTGTGTCAATCTTTGAATCAGAATCCAACCCTCTACCAGACAAACTAATATAAATGTAAAAGGTTCATTCATGAAAAACAAGAAACCAGAACAAGAAACAACATTACAACATGGAAGCTGGTCCATTGAAAATATACTTAGTCCCTTTCTTAGCATCAGGGCACATGATCCCTTTGGTTCACATAGCTCGTTTATTAGCATCACAAGGAGAGCATGTAACACTAATCATGACTCCTTCAAATGCTAAACTCTTCACAAACACTATTGAACAAGATAGAGTCATTTATGGCAGCAACATCAACATTCACACACTCAACTTTCCTTATAACCAACTTGGTCTACCTGAAGGGCTTGAAAATGTGTCCTCCGCCACCAACAACGACTCCGCCACCAAGATTTGCATCGCTGCTCATCTTCTACAACCACAAGTTGAGGCTTTTTTAACTGCAAATCCACCCCATGTTATTGTTACTGATTTCATGTTCATGTGGAGTCAAAAATTGGCTACTACCCTTGGAATTCCTAACCTTGTTTTCAACCCTTTATCCATCTTTGTTTCTTGCGTTATGGATTCAATCAAGAGAAACCCAAATTCATTATCATATGATGATGATCATGGTTCCTTTATGATCCCTGATCTTCCACACCCTATAACCTTAAACGTGAAACCTTCACCAATGTTTACTAAAGCAGTGACAGAAGCTATCATTGAGAATGAACAAAACAGTAATAATGTTGGGATTCTTCTGAATGGGTTCGAGGAGATTGAACATGAGTATGCTGAGCATTACGAGAAACTCACTGGGCGCAAAGTTTGGCATGTTGGTCCTGCACTACTCATGCTAAAAAACAAGACAAACATGGATAAAGACCTTTTGGGTGATGAACAACAACATGAGTGTCTCAACTGGCTTGACAAACAAGAACAAAAATCAGTTGTTTACATCAGTTTTGGGAGTCTTGTTCGATTCAGTGATGACCAACTTTTGGAGATAGCTTCTGGGTTGGAAGCTTCAGGACACAAGTTCTTATGGGTGGTTCATGGAAAAGACAACAATAATGGTTCTAATAATGATAACATGACATGGTTGCCATTAGGGTTTGAAGCAAGAATGAAGAAAGATGATAGAATGATGATATTTAATGGTTGGTCTCCACAAGTATTGATCTTGAACCATTCAGCAATAGGAGCATTTTTTACACATTCAGGATGGAATGCCATATCAGAAACCATAGTTGCTGGGGTTCCTATGATCACTATGCCAGGTTATGGAGATCAATATTATAATGAGAAGTTGATAACTCAGGTTCGTGGATTTGGTGTTGAAGTTGGTGGACAAGTTTGGACATCATCTCCATATGGTGATAGGGATAAGTTGGTGGGAAGAGAAAGAATTGAGATTGCTGTGAGGAAATTGATGGATGGAGGAGATGAAGAAGATCAAGTAAGAACAAGAGTTAAAGAGTTGCAGCAAAAAGCTCACAAAGCTGTTCAACAAGGTGGTTCATCATATAGGAATTTAGCTGATATGATTCAGGTTCTCCATAATACTCTGGAGCAATCCAACAAAGTCGGGGAAAGAGTAAAGAATCATAAGTGAGATTTCACATTTTAAACCAAAATGTTAAAAAAAATTGTTCTATGAGTATTTTGATTTTATGAGTTTTTTTGTTTGTAACCTAGTATCAAATATGAGAATTTGTGTAAGTGGCAAAATATGAATACTAATGAATAATGTAGAATGTATCTTTATCCAAAGATGATATAATAATGAATGTATCTTATCAATTTATTCAAAATCAATATCTACTAAGTGTTTGCACATGTCAAACTCATCACCCATGTCAATGTCTGTGTTAAACCATACACATGCATGTTAATCCACTTGTCATAGATTGCATATGTGTCAGCATGCTTATGTGACACACCTTTTACATTTACACTAATGTTCATCAATGTCATACACTATCATTAATATTCGTGTACCATTGTGGACATGCTAGCATTAAGACTAGTAGTGTGAGAATTGGACCAGACAATCCGACCGTCTAATATCTGATCGGACTTGAAAATGCTTTGGTTTGTAATCTTAACTGAGTTAGGAGTGAACCGCTTTGAACCGGGGAAATTTCGGTTCGATCATGTTAAACTCAGTTCAACTGTATTAACCATAAAGTAAATCGGACTTCAATTAAAAAATTAAAAAAATGGAACACCACTCAAATATTTTGTTTTACTCTTGTACAAAAAGATAAACATATATTACTTTAATACAATTATACATAATTATTAATTATATAAAACTTTACATTTACATATAATTATATATTTATTAGTATAAATTATTAATTATGTATAAAATCATCCAATCAAACTGAACGATTTAACCATTTAAACTAGTTAAATCTAATACGAGACATCTTCCCGTTTGATGTCCGACTCGGGTTTCACAATATTAAGATATCATTTTCCAAGTCCTAGGAATGTCACAAGGAACCATATGACAAGGATCTGATATCAAAAACGTTATTCCAATCATATTCATGACCGATAAAAATATATCATATTAATTAAAATAATTAAATGTTTATTATTTTTATTTTAATATTATTAATATGAGATATAGTTTAGAACACAGTTTAAGACATCATATCCTTATTCGGAAGCATGGACATCATTTATCATCTTAAAGAAATCATCCTCTCACATGGTGAAAGAGACATAATTGATAACTAAGTTAGACCCTTATTTCATTTGTTCCTAAGTGAAAATTTTATTATATCAGGAACAAAATACACTAAATATAAACAAAATTCACAACAACAAGGAGACAAAAGGATACAACAAATATCTAAATACTGGATCTAACAATAACATTCCAAATACAAAATTGGATCATAGTATCATTCAAATCAAGATATTGTTGTACTTTTGAATATACTTTTGATCCAAAATCAAGACTTCAACATACTTTATTTAGCAACTCCTTCATACTCATCATCTTTTTGTTAAATATAGAGTCATTTCTACATCACCATAAAGACAAAATTCCTGTCACAAAAAAAAACAGAACAAACACCTTAGGATAAACTTGACTTATTAATTTAAACTGGACAAGTATCTAACTTTAACTGGACAAGTATCTTCTAAAAGAGTTGAGTCTTGTCTAACTTTAAACTGGACAAGTATCTTTTGTTCCAAAAAGATCATGTCCCTAACTAATAGTATTTTCTAAAATAATATAAAGTATTAATTTATATTTTTATAATTTTTTTTAATTAAGCAATATATTTTGATTGATTTGATATATATTGGAAACACTAATGGGTAAGGAATATCTTCGTCCTTTAAATTGCAACATTGGCCAAGAGCCTTACTTACTACATATCCTGCTATTGTGGTTCAATATTTTTTCTTTTATCTTTTAACTATTGTGAATGTGATTGCAATTATGATTGTCATTTTTATAAACCATCTTACAATCTCTATCCATTTTTGTCTCCCTATTTGCCAATATTAATCACTTTAACTCTCTATCATTTTTGTATTGAATAAAAATCAATAGTCAATACATAATGACATTAAATTAAAACTTTATCTTCAAAACTCAACTAAAATAATTTTTTTGATACTATCATACGTATATTTTAGGTTTATTGGAGATTTATGATAACATTTACTACTAGATTAACACCTTATTGGTAAGTAGAAATGATATATTATTAAATAGAGTAAATTACACAAATCACTCTCACTTTTCTATACCTACACAAACACCATAATTTGTATACTTTCATTGTATTGACTATCACTGCACGAGAAATAAATGTAATTTTTTAAATAAAAAAGTCTATAATCAAGTTAAACAAAATATGATATATTGTGGAGACAAATCAAAATAATATACGGGTCAATCATTCTTTATTATTTTTGGTTCATTATGATATAGTATAAGAGCTATTAAACAATATCGCTTTCGAATTATTGATGCATTTTGTAACAAAAACAATGAAGATACATTCACTTGTATATTATTTGGACTTGTTTCCACAATATATCAATGTTTTATTTAACTTAATTGCATTTATCACATTTTTTGTTTAAAATATTATACTTTTTCTCGTGCAAATAATTTGTATAATTTCATTAAAACTTAGGAAGTGTGAGTGTAATATGAGTAAAAGTTTAATACTTATATTATTTTAAAAGTATCAAGAAAGTCAGCCATATTTAACCAATTTTATTGATATGGGTAATAATTTGATTAAAAATATGTTCTAATAATTAAAAGTTAAAGTTGTAATGTATGTATTTAAATGTATACCCTAATACAGCAACTGTCTTTTACACCGTCATTATATTTTTCACTATTCATTTTTAATTATTATTATTAAATATAATCTAGATAACTAACTATATTTAAATTAACTTTAAACAATAAAATCAAAGCTTCAAAAAATAAGATAAAGTTTGAACTTTGAAGCTATTATAAATATCATAAACTATATTGTTCTCTACTACTACTTTCTGTTTCTACACTCTCCATGGCTGAGTCCTCAGATTCGTAAGTTTATTCCTTTTTTCATATCTTAATTCTTCTTTCTCTTTTCAATTACAAATTCATTTATATTTTTCATTTTATAATTATTATTCAGTAATAAAGGAACCAAAAGGGATTTCAGCACTGCGATTTTGGAACGTAAGAAAGCACCGAATCGTCTCGTTGTTGATGAATCAATCGATGATGATAACTCCGTTGTTGCTCTTCATCCTGATACCATGGAGAAGCTTCAGCTATTTCGCGGTGACACTATCTTGATCAAGGTTATTTCTATTTCAAACATAATTAGGGTTTTTCAATGCTTTATTTATTGTGTATTTTCAATGGTTATTTGAATTTAGACAAAATTACATTCATTGTTTGGTTTATGATCATAACATCAAATTCAATAATCTGGATTTTAAGGTTCAGTGTAATTTTACTCATCACCCTATGAGGGAGTTAAGTATGATGATAACATAAATTTCAATAAGGTTACTTTAATATCTAAAACAAGGAGTGCTAATGAAGCTGAACCTCATGAAAGGCTAGTGTAATTTATGCTTAAATTTAACATTCTGGCCACCTTTGTTTCTTAATTTCAATAGTAATATTATTGTTCAAGGGTTTGGAGTTTATTTGGTGTTGACATGCTTTATAAGAGAATGCATTTGTGTAGTGAATAATTTGTGCTATTAGGTTTCTTTATTTTATGGTATATTTTTTTTCATTTGGCGGGGAAGTTTGAATTTGTTCTCTGCTTAAATACTAGAAATGATTGTTAGTGTGAAAATTTTATGAAAGGTGGGGTGGTGATTTCCATTTAAGATCAATATTTTTTATTTTAATTTTTTAGTTATCAGTTTTTTGGCTGAAAATGCATGGTAATTGTAGCCACGTCAGTTCATCACCATTTCTTTGTATGAGATAGTACTCCTCTTTAATTATCTGTTTTTGTGGTCTTCAGGGAAAGAAAAGGAAAGATACAGTTTGTATTGCACTTGCTGATGACACTTGTGAGGAGCCGAAGATAAGAATGAACAAGGTTGTGAGAAACAACCTCCGGGTTAGGCTGGGAGATGTTGTCTCTGTTCATCAATGCCCTGATGTCAAATACGGAAAGCAAGTCCACATTCTTCCTGTTGATGACACTATTGAAGGGGTAACTGGGAATCTGTTTGATGCCTACCTAAAACGTCAGTTACTATTTTATTGTTTTCTTGGACAATATTCCTGCTTTTCCTCTTTCTCTTATTGATTTTATTTCTACTTGACATTTGTCATATCATATCTGGTCCATATCTTTTTGTCTTATGTTGATAAATTGTGTTGATAATGGCCAATTTTTTTTTGAACAATACTTGGTCTTCTGCATTGAAACTTGATGATCCTCATAAATAGAAAATGACTTGTCCATGTTATGTGATGTTCACTATGACGAGTTAGTCATGAGTTCTTTTGTTTAAGCGATAAGTGATGGTAAATCTTGATTTTTTATACTGAGTTTGTGCTTACTAAATTATGAAGAAAGTAACCTCTTCCCTGAAATATTTAGTTCTGAGCTTATAATGTAATATTAAGCATTCTTTTATAGATATATTCCATAAATTACAAAAGTCCTTGAAGTTAAATGCCAACAGGTCATCTAACAACTTTTGTTCTGTTATTTACATTGTCATCCTCTTGGCTCCCTGGCATATGCTTGTTGAATTCTACTTCATTATGAATACTAAGTCCTATTTTACTTTTCCAGCATATTTCCTGGAGGCATATCGTCCAGTGAGGAAGGGTGACTTTTTCCTCGTAAGAGGGGGGATGAGGAGTGTAGAATTCAAGGTTATTGAAACTGACCCTGGTGAGTATTGTGTTGTTGCACCTGACACTGAGATCTACTGTGAAGGAGAGCCTATTAAGAGGGAAGATGAGAATCGATTGGATGAGATTGGTTATGATGATGTTGGTGGTGTAAGAAAGCAGATGGCACAGATTCGGGAACTGGTTGAACTGCCATTGAGGCATCCACAATTGTTCAAGTCTATTGGTGTTAAGCCACCGAAAGGAATTCTGCTCTATGGCCCCCCTGGGTCTGGTAAGACATTAATTGCCCGTGCAGTTGCAAATGAAACTGGTGCCTTCTTTTTCTGCATCAATGGCCCTGAAATTATGTCAAAACTGGCTGGTGAAAGTGAAAGCAATCTAAGGAAAGCATTTGAGGAAGCTGAGAAGAATGCACCCTCCATCATCTTCATTGATGAGATAGATTCAATAGCTCCAAAGCGGGAGAAGACTAATGGTGAAGTTGAGAGGAGAATTGTTTCCCAGCTCTTGACTCTCATGGATGGGCTTAAATCACGTGCGCATGTTATTGTTATGGGAGCAACAAATCGTCCCAACAGCATTGACCCTGCTCTTAGGAGGTTCGGAAGGTTTGATCGGGAGATCGATATTGGTGTTCCTGATGAAGTTGGGCGTCTTGAGGTTCTTCGAATCCATACAAAGAATATGAAGCTTGCGGAAGATGTAAGATTGAATTCTTTACCCACTTAGTTGTGTTTTGATTTGAATGTTCTGAAATCTGATAAGTTTGCCCATTGTATGTTTTGCAGGTTGATTTAGAAAAGATTTCTAAGAACACCCACGGCTATGTTGGTGCTGATTTAGCTGCTTTATGTACTGAAGCTGCACTTCAGTGCATCAGAGAGAAAATGGACGTAATTGATTTGGAAGATGATACCATTGATGCTGAGATACTGAACTCAATGGCGGTGACAAATGAGCATTTCCAGACTGCTCTTGGTTCAAGTAATCCTTCCGCTCTCCGTGAAACAGTAAGTAATTTAGCAGTTTTATATACCATTGTTAAGTTTCCTCTCTTGCTCTCATTTCCTTGGCTAACACCTTTCCTGGTTATACCTTTCAAACTTCGACATATCTTTAACCTTGATTTTTCTAATTAAATCAGGTTGTTGAAGTGCCCAATGTCAGCTGGGAAGATATTGGTGGTCTTGAAAATGTTAAGAGAGAACTTCAAGAGGTAATTTGAGCTCTTGCACTGAATCGCATTACTCCAGTTGTTTAATCTCGTCTGCCTTTGGGTGTTCATAATGTTTTCTTTTGCAGACTGTTCAATATCCAGTGGAACACCCTGAGAAATTTGAAAAGTTTGGAATGTCACCTTCAAAGGGGGTTCTTTTCTATGGTCCTCCTGGTTGTGGTAAAACCCTTCTGGCAAAAGCTATTGCCAATGAATGTCAGGCAAACTTCATCAGTATCAAAGGTCCTGAGCTACTTACAATGTGGTTTGGAGAAAGTGAGGCTAATGTGAGGGAAATTTTTGACAAGGCTCGTGGTTCTGCTCCATGTGTTCTATTCTTTGATGAACTTGACTCGATTGCAACTCAGGTTTGTACCATGCACAAGGCTATGATTTGGACATCAAGCAAATTTCATTGATTTCAGTTTTCATTTTAAAATATTGTTAATTATCTTGGGGAAAGGCTTTGTTGCTCTTAAGACTACTATAATTATTGTGTGTTTAATCTACTATAATGATCTATTGTTGTTAGCCGTGTCTAAATCTATCTTGTGCTTTATCTTGCAGAGAGGCAGTAGCGTAGGAGATGCTGGTGGTGCTGCTGATAGGGTTTTAAATCAGCTGCTTACGGAAATGGATGGGATGTCAGCAAAGAAAACCGTGTTCATCATCGGGGCTACTAATCGACCAGACATTATAGATCCTGCTCTTCTGCGACCAGGGCGTCTAGATCAGTTGATTTATATCCCCCTTCCAGATGAGGAATCCCGCTTTCAGATCTTTAAATCTTGCTTGAGAAAATCCCCCATTGCAAAAGATGTTGACCTTAGAGCTCTGGCCAAGTATACTCAAGGCTTCAGTGGTGCTGATATTACTGAGATTTGCCAGCGAGCATGCAAGTATGCTATAAGAGAGAACATCGAAAAGGTACAGTTCAGGACAGCTTTTCTCGGCGATGTCATTTATTAAGTGCATTGCTAATTATAGGAATTGTTAAATTGGATTCGGCTTAAGCTATAATATCTCTTTGCAGGATATTGAGAGAGAAAGGAGGAGAAGTGACAACCCTGAGGCCATGGAAGAGGATATTGAAGACGAAGATGTAGCAGAAATCAAGGCAGCTCATTTTGAAGAATCGATGAAGTTTGCACGAAGGAGCGTGAGTGATGCCGACATTCGCAAGTACCAGGCATTTGCCCAGACATTGCAGCAGTCAAGAGGGTTTGGAACCGAGTTCAGGTTTGCAGATAATACCAGCTCGGGTGCTGCTACTGCTGCTGCTTCTGACCCCTTTGCAAGTTCTGGTGGAGCTGATGATGATGATCTTTATAGTTAGGTCAACTTGAGTTGTTTTTTTGAAACCGTTCTCTCAGCTTCTGTGTGCAAAACACTTACTTTTACTGCAAGCGATACAAGTAAAATTTAGATGAAATTCCTTTGACATGTTTATTACTAAGGAAAGGCTCTTTTGATGCATTAGACTAATATATATCATATTTGGATATAAAATTAGTAAGTGTAATAGGATGAGGATCATCTGTCCCAAACGATATCTCATTTTCTGTCCCAAGCCAATCCTATATTAATATGTGGATAAAATAAAAAATTTAAAAGCAAAAAGAAATAAAATGCAGCACTCTGATTGGTTTGGAACATAGAGTGAAACACTGATTAGGACAAGTGATCTCCATCGAGTATAATATTCTTAACAATTCATTATATTGAATGATTTAGATTGAAACAGTTTAACCAAAATTTATTCCAGAGGAGCTAACCCAATAATTTTATTATGATTAATAATTCACTGATATATTCCTTCTCGATTATATTTTACAAATTTGCGCCACATTGGTTCATATTGGCAATTATATTTTACTCCCCATGTCCTTTGGCATTTATATAAAAGTTATACAGTATGCATTACTTTTTTGAATGATGTAAAACCTTCTAAGTATGAATGAGAATGGATATTCAAATATAGTATTATTGTTGATTTCAGTTTTCAACTAGTGCTCAATTTCTTTATAAGGATTAGTTCTTTGTGTATTGTTGTAGAAGTTATAAGGTTGAAAGGTACTCAACATAACCAAATTGTATTAACATTAATATGATACAAATCTTATTAATGTTTTTTTATAAATAAATAAATATGCTATCATTGAGATTTGTTTTTTACAACGATGTAGTAGAATTCACAAATTCTAGACCATATCATAATATATATTCTTTGTTCATACACAACAAATTTACCAATAGATGACATCTCCAGTAGCAATCATTATTCTCCAATGTTCTGCTTTGAGCATGTTGGCTGATGTAGCAACTAAACTAGACCACAGAGGATGCAACATTTATGAAGGAAATTGATGTTCTTGATCAATAATGGGTTCTGCATGGGTCTTCAAAGGGCATCAACAACATCCAAAGACAGTGATTAAAAGAAGCAACACCATCTGAATTCATAGACAATATCAATGAAATGGGTCAAAGAATTATTTATAAGTTAGATTTGAACTCATAGGAAAATAGGCTTTTAATGCTATTTAAATGATGTTACTTATATTTTGGTCGATGTTATTTGGCCCTTTGAGTTGTTTTATTTCTTCTTGAAAGACTCACATAGAACATTAAGGACATCAATATCATTTCATAAATGTTGTATCTTGTTTGCACTTTAAAGCACTCCCTTCATCATCTAGTTTAGTTGCAACAACATCTAACATGCTCCAAGCAAAATATTATTGAGAATAAAGAATGTAAGATGATAATGTGAAAATATTATTGAGCATAATTTCCTAACAGAATTACACGTGTGCAAAAGTGCTTATAAAAAATAAGCACTTTTTAATGGAACTGATAGATTATATTATGCTGTGTATTTTACTCAGATTGGTGTATGTGGCAATACAATGCATTCAAGAGTTGTGAAATAGATACCTCTCATGCATTATTATTCATTAATTATTTGATTCATGCACATAGTCTTAAAAATCAAGCTTTTTTAATGGATAGATTATATTATAGTGTTTTAGATTCTGAGATGTGTGCTACATTGGAGATGCTCTTACATATTATAACAAAAACCCATTTTATATATCTTCTTCTCGTTTTATTCTTTGTCATAGCTTAAATACATTTTTGGCTACATAAATATTAATCACTCTCAAATTCGTCCTTTAATTTTTTGAGTGTCAAGTTTAGAAGAAAAATGTTAACATATCATAACTTAATGGAATGAAGATAATTTGTCTTAAGTTACGTCTCATACTTTATCTCCCACCGATGATAATGAAGGAATAATAAAAACAATAATAAATCTTTTATTTTTTTAATTAACATAACATATTTTTATTGGTGAAAGAAGTACTTTGATACATATTTTGAGACAATAGATCATTTTCGACACCTAAAATTGCATTTCAATTGGCTTTGAAGTGGTATTAGCATAAAAATGTGAAGTTATATTCTACTTTGGTTATGAAGGTGATCAATGCAGTGATTTTGTGATTGAATGAGATTTTGTAATAAAGAAAAAGTTATGATGATGAAGATTAAAAATGATTGTGACTTGTAGAAGATGGTGGTTATTTATTTTTAAGGCATGTTGTAGTCACGTTATGGGGTTGATATAGGGAAATGAAGTTTGTTTTTGAAGTTTCAATTGTGTATCAAACTAATTAAAAGATCATCTAATTAAAAAGAAAAGTCATAAAAATAGAAAATAATGTTTTATATTATTTAGTAAAATATAATTGACTTGAGATATGAAGTAAGAATGACAATGAAAACTAAACTGGTGGGTACTCACTTGAACCCAACCCAAATTTAAGTGGAAAAACTCGATGTGATTTGATTCAGATTTTACTCTGGTTTAATTTTCAGGTTCGGGTTTGGTATAGCAAAAACCTATCCCGAAGTAATATAATTCAGTTTAAAATTGAAAGTTCTATCATATTCCATTGTTTTTAATTTCTAATTTACTTTATGTACTATTGGTTCTTCAAAGATAAAAGAAATGAAATAATACAAAAGAAAAATGAAAAAAAATAATATCATACTTTCATTAGTACAATTATTATTTTTAGGGTTTTTTGGGTTTGGTTTATCCGAAACCTATGAGTTCGAGTATGATATCTTCATTTTCAATCATGTTATGTTTAGGTTTGAGTTTTAAATTTTGAGTTTGGGTTTGAGTATGTAAAAACTCATCCACGATCCGTACTGTTAACATTTCTAATACGAAGACAAAAATTTATTAGGATATGTGATGATAGTGACTCATAGCTACCCTTGCTTCCTCTCATTTATGATTATTAAATACAAAATAAGAAGGAAACAAAAGAAAGACTTACCAGTTACCATAACATTTAAATCGTTAATAATAGTATGGTGGTACATAGCATTGTTTTTACATAAATTTTCACTATAATTTTTAATTCACATCGATAATATGATTTTGATAAACTTTATGTAAACTCATTGATCATTCAAAATAAATTGTGCAACTTTTAGTAAAAGATATTATTATGTTTTTAAAAAAGTTTAGTAAAAAAACATTATATTAAAGGAGAATTTAATAATTTGTTCTCTTTTCATAAAAAAATGAGAAGTAGGTTGGGATGATAATCACGTGTGCACTCGTCAGTCGTTGTGATTTTCCATTCAACTATGGAACAAAATGAACACAAGCACGTTGATGCATATGAGTGGAGTGGGTAAGTAAAAGTCAAAGAAATTTATATGCCTTTTAATATCATTAATAGAATCATGGAGAGATAAGTTATTTTTTATTTATATTTTCAATAATAAAAATGTGATTTTTTGATAAATAAATGAATAAAAATATCATTATATATTTTTTTTTGTGTTATTATATAACATTTATCTCTTCCTTTATATTAAGAGGTTGCAATTAACGCTAAATAAGATATTGTCGGATACTTCCATCGATATTGGAATATGAGGAAAGAAATAATTTTTTTAAGTTTTTTATTTATTTAATTTAAAAATAATATTAAATTTAGACTTTTAAAGTTTGTTGGTATTATATGTTATAATCAGAGTCTAATACTAGATAAGATATGAGCTCAATTAATACATACTGAATTTCCAAAAATGATATCAATATAGTTTATTCTTATTATGAGATTCCACAAATAGTTTGTCATAAACTATGGACTCTTAATATATAATAGTTTTCATATTTTATTCATTATATATAACATCAAACACAAAATTATGGTTTGCTTCATTTTTTTGGGTGAGTTAAGTAGTGATGGAATGTGATAAAATATTTGATTTTGATTTACCTCCATCTCTACTCATTGAGGATAAAAAAATCAAACAAATACATAAGCTTTGGTTGGTTCAATAAGAAAAACTCTAAAAAGACAAAATAAAAAATAAACAAGAAGAATATAAACATGGGTATTACACATACACACATATGTATCAATATTACAAGCAATATAACTCTAAAATCACAAAATAAAATAAGAAACATGAAGAATATAGATATGGGTATTACAATTTATGCAAGAAGTTGGTCTAATGGAGTAAGGTCTCGCTAAATTATAAGATGGTCAAAAAATTAATTGTTCGATTGTCGGGAGTAAGACTTGTTGAGAGAGACAATTACACACACTCCAAAAAAGATTGTTTCTATGAAATACATTTAGTACAAAAAAACACATGTATCAATATTACAAGTAATATAACTCTAAAAACTTTACCCATATAATACACAACCTACCACTTCATCCCATCAAATCAAATAAACCAAATAAACAAAGTTAATAAAACATGACCAAACCTTATTTTCTTGTCTTATATATACATTACATTGACACACACATTTCACCACAAAGCATAAGTGAATAATAATGGAACATCATCAAAAAACATTAGAAATTATTGAAGTATGTCAAGTTCCACCACCACATGAAAAACCCATAACTTCTCTTCCACTCACTTTCTTTGACCTATTATGGCTAAGATTTCCACCAGTTAATCGTCTTTTCTTCTATCAAACTTCTAACTCAACCTTTCATTCACTTGTTCCAAATCTTAAACACTCTCTTTCACTCACACTCCAACACTTTTTTCATCTTGCTGGTAACATAACTTGGCCACTTAACTCACCAAATCCTTTCTTAAACTATGTTCCTGGTGATGCTGTTTCCTTCACTATAGCTAAGTCAAATTCCAATAACTTTAACCATCTTTGTTCAAATCTATGTGAAGCAGTTCAAACTCAACCCTTAATACCAACCTTGAATATTACTCATGAAAAAGCTTCTGTTTTATCATTGCAAGTTACTTTGTTCCCAAGCTTTGGTTTTTGTATTGGAATAACAACACACCATGCAGCTTTGGATGGAAAATCTTCAACTATGTTCATGAAAGCATGGGCTTATACATGCTCTAAGCTTATAGAATCACCAAAATCTTTATCATTACCTGAAAATCTAACACCTTTCTTTGATAGAAAAGTGATTGAAGACCCTAAAGGAATAAGTGAAATTTATGTGAAGGAACAATTAAACCATGGTGGAACAAACAATAGGAGTCTCAAGGTGTGGGAGACTAAGAATACAAAAGAAGCTGATGCAGTAAAAGGTTTGTTTGAACTAACACCTTCACATATTCAAAAGCTTAAGGAACATGCACAAACCAAGCTGAAAAATAAGGTTAAACTATCAACATTTTCAGTTACATGTGCTTATGTTTTAACATGCTTGGTCAAAACTGAACACATAGAAGCCAATAGTGTAGCTTTTATATTCAGTGTGGATTGTAGAGCACGTTTGAACCCTCCAATTGTGGCCACATATATTGGTAATTGTGTTAAGGGCCAACTAGTTCATTTTGAGGTTAATGGGTTATTAGAAGATGATGGATTCATCAAAACTTTGGAGGGTATAATTGAAGCTTTGAATAGAATACAAGAGGAAGAAGTGTTAAGTGGTGCAGAAACTTGGATGTCAAGGATGAAAAGTTTTAAGGACATTATATTACTTTCAGTTGGAGGGTCACCTAGATTTGAAGTTTATAGTGTTGATTTTGGTTGGGGAAAGCCTAAGAAGGTGGATATAACCTCAATAGACAAAACAGGAGCATTTTCTCTTTCAGAAAGTAGAAATGACAATAAAGGTGTTGAGATTGGCTTGACTTTAAACAAACCCAAGATGGAAACTTTTGCTCATCATTTTGCCCATACACTTGAGTCCTTTGGAAGGTTTGAAAAAGTTGAATGAATATAGACGGATCAATGCTTTGTCGATGGATATGATATATGATTGAGCATTATGGTATCGGTCAATCCTTATAGCCGATACCAACTATTTGAACTAAGGTTTGGTTATTGTTGTTAGAGTTTCAATGTTATATATTTGAATCTATGGTTGTGTTTTTCATCTTTGATTTTGTTTGGTGTTATTTAGAGTTTATCTCTCTTTTTCATTCTTCCACTCTTGAGAGATGATAAACAGTAATAATAATTACTATAAGATAATAAGAATTCTTGTGTAGTTTACTCTCTCAACCTTATCCAATGTTCATTTTGTCTTCATTTTTTGTTGTATTGGATTTAGATGTGAATGTTCATTTGCCACAACACTGAATACAGAACCATAAAATGTCCTATACTTGTTATAGGTTTCACTCTAGTTCTACATCTGTTATCTCATTAGTTTGTGTCATTCTATGTGTCAGAAGGTATGATTGATCAGAAAATATTTAATAATTATAATTGTAATTTAAATAATTTTTTCAACTAATGAAAATTGATGACACATAGAATGATACAAAAAGTGAGACAACAGATATTCAATCGAGAGATCATATATCACACAATAATACAAAAAAGATAACATATAATGACATATTTATCCTTCTATTTATTAAAAAATTACTTTTTTATCATTAAAAACATTAAGAAAAACAAACATCTATTATCAAACAAAACCATTCTCTTGAGAAAGAGCTAGGCCCAAATTTCCTTGAAATAGAGCTTTATACATTTAACAATCAATACCTAGGGAACAACTTTTAATTTATTATAGCCAAAAGGTAGAATTAATAAGTTCTTGCCAATAATGACCCCCACTCACTACAAATATTATACTAAAAGTCTATACAAAATGGACACCCAAGAAAAAAGACCATATGCACATAATGAAGATAGTAAGATTGAATTACCTAGGTGCTTGCCCCTTTAAGAAATTACATCTTCTTAGTTATTATTTTAGTAGTGAGAAAAGATAAATTATCTCAGAGATATTTTATTCTTTTATCTTTTGTAATGATTTTTCTCTATATAATATAAATTGTTTAGACTAACTTATTTAATTTAACCAATTTTTATCATCTTAAACTTCCACCATTCATAACTTATCCATCAACTATTAGGTTGTTAAGTTGTCGAAAATTTGAAATTCCAATTAGTTACTTCCCTTTCTCATATCACGTTCTTGCTAGTATCCATTATTTTCATTCAACCTCAAAATAAAAAAATACCAACAAGTTCTAATATAATAATTCATTATATACATATATATATATATATATATATATATATATATATTCTCATAATTATGGTGTGTATTATCCCAAATGGTGAATTATATTAAGATAGTTTTTTATTGAAGATTATTCCAATGATAATTGTACCAATTGTTCTCTTTTAAGTTTCAACTGATGATTAATTCTACGATGCATTTTCTCCCAATGACAAATTATGTAAATACCGATTTCTTTTCCATCAATGATCATTTTTATGGTGATTATACTAATAGTTTATCCTCTTACTAACGATCAACCTCATAATGCATATTCTATCACTAACATATTATGTTAGTACTTCATCATTCTAATAGTATTATACTTATAAATTTTGTTGTTTACAATACATTTCCATCAATTTTTTATTGAAACTCATATAATTATTTGGTTATTTATAATTATACTTCTCTATTGACCCAATAAAGTCATAAAGTTGACTTAAGAATAGTCTCATTCCATCAACTCCTTCTAGACGGTCATGAAATAAAGACCAAAGAATATTCACACTTCTTTATGGCTTACCTTACAAGACTACTTCCCCTTCTTCTTTGTTTTTTTAGACATATAAAAATATATTGAAAAAGTTTTAGAAAAGAAGAGGACAAACTTTATAATTTGCAAGTTGCAAGACCAAAAATAATTTTCACATGAGAAATGGGTCCCACAGTCTCGGCTTTTACCTGCTATTCAAACCTCGCTTTGTTGACTTTGACTATTACACCAATCAACGAATATAGTGAGAGTTTTTGTTAACAAGAGAAATGTCAATGAAGTTGGTTCATTTTGTAATCATATATTCATCACTGTAAAAACCTTGTTAATTCATAATATATAAGTATTTTAGTAAATGCTCATGCAACAATAGCATCTACTCTAACTCTAGTGAAATTTGTGGAAGTTTCTATTTTATTTCTACAAAAATAAATTGTTATGTTTTAATATATGTAAAATTCTTATAAAAATATCACTATTTGTTCTAAATAACTAGCTTCATGATACATGATAGTTTTCATGCATCATATTTGCATTGAGAAGTAAATTTCATATCCACTGAGTTCTTTTGTTGTATCACGAGTAGTTTAAATCCTTATTTCATTATTCATCTTATTGACAATTAGTTTTGAAATGTTAGAATCATAATTGAACCTCTACATACCAGATTGATATGGTCAAAAGATGTCTCTTCGTCATGGGTGAAATATAACTTAATATATGTTCCGACAAGCTTCTCCAGAGAGGACAAGTTGGAGAGTAAGTCTCATATACATACTAATTGTCTCGAAAATAGTTTAAATATTTTTCAGATAGAATCTTAACAACATCTATCAATTTTTGTCTTTGCTCACAACTTCATAATTAAATAATAAATCATTATAAGGAACCTAACCCTCCCTGACCATTATATATAGGACAAATGTAGAAGAACCCTCATAGATCCATGACCCTTATAAATATAAAGCCAATTCTGAGTGAAGAAACATACCTTAGTTGAAAGCATGCATAAGAAGAAATGTGTATAGGAGCCTCTGTCGCAGGAGAGATGACCCCTTCTGTTATTAGTACAGAAGTTGTCATCTCTACTTCGCAGAAGCCCCTTCACTTTCTGCACTTCTCTACACTTAAAAGGTAAGAATAAGGGTTTATATAATGCATGAGATTTTGATTATACTATTGATTGTTCTGTTATTTTTGTAGTAATTAGCACTTGTTACCATTGGTGACAATAAATCACATGGATTTTAATTTGTTCTTCTTATAAGTCCATTCATGGATTTGTATGTGCTTTTCCTCCTTAAATTTGCCTTCATAATATTGGAAATCAAGAAATCTCTACCCATAGAAAATCAAACAAATAACTATATATATATATATATATATATATATATATATATATGTCAGCATGTGTGTAATATATATATTGTAGATATAAAGATTTGTATATAACAAGTATAATATCTATAATTTATTTAAATTACTTTTTTACAGAGTCAATAATAATCAAATATGAATAATAATAATAATATAGTGATAATATATTAAACTTTTAATATGTTAGTGTAATTATATATGACTAGTAGAAGTTTAACCTTGCTTGTTTTTCACTGTCTATATTCACCACTTTTAAAAATCAATCCATTAGATTCATCAATATGATTGGCTCTTAGCTTTGGGTTGTCTGGTCTGCACTGTCTTTTCTTCCGACAGGCATCCTTTCTCACAAATTCTGTTATCGGATTCTATCTTGGTTCTTTATTCTTTGAACAAGTAATATAAAAATGTAGCATTTTATTTTTATTTGTTTATTTATCAATTTTTAATTAGTAGAGACAAAGAATAGAGACAAACTTTGGGACAAATGATTGGTGTTACTTTTCTTTGTTGTCTTACTATTCCTTCCAATAATTGCTTATACTTGAGCTTTTAATAACAATTCCATTTATCCAAATAAAGTCAATTAGGTTGAAACAATAAGTACAATTACAAATTGTCTTCATTGCCTTAATTCATCATAATTAATTTCCAAAATCGTCATTGTCCTATTTCAAAGCTTTCATCATCACATGCATCATAGGTGCCAACCCATATATCTTTTTTGGAACAAACATAGTTAGAACAAGTTGAGTCTTAAAGCCACTCTTCTCCTATTCCACATGCTATAGTTTCTCTTTTTTTGTGTGTGCAAAAATCCAATCACTTAGATCACGTTACTGATCACCAGATTTCACTATATTGATCGCCTTCACATTCCGAAACACGGGAGATGAGCTAGGCAAGCCACCATGGAGGAGGGAGGCACTACGCCACAGTTGTAGTTCAACAATGTGTATTTTAGATGTATAACAATATTTTTATACGCTTTCTATTTGACTATGGTAGTATATTGTCATCATTAACAACATTTCTCAAGTTGTTGTATTGAATGGCCGTTGTTAATGAATGGAGGTTGGATTCGACGAAAACGGAGGTTATAGCAAAGGATGGAAGATTGGTATAGCCTCTAGTGAGGTTAGTGTTGCTGAGAAGAGAAGAAAATATATAGCATTTAACCAATTTTTTTGGTTTCCCACAAGTAGGGGTGGCAATATGGGCTTGGCCCGACGGGCCAGCCCGTTCGGATGGCTATTTTAGCGGGCCGGGCTGAGGATTTTAGCCCAAAAACCCATATTCAGCCCGTTTTAGTAGCCCGTTTTTTAGACGGGCCAATGTTAAAAAATAAAAAAACTAAAGTGTGTGACACTGTGCTGTGCGACGGGCGTGGCAACTGGTTTCTTCTTTAGAATTTACAAGTTTTAAGCTAAGATGTTATGTTGTTATTGTAATATTGTAGACTTATGTTTATGATTTTTTGTTTTAAAAGACATCTATCAAGTTTGTTGATTATTTTTTGTCTAAAAGTTTTTATTATGTACATTTTGGAGGGAAAACGGGCCAGCCTGTCAGCCCTGCAAAATATGGGTTGGGCTAGCATTTTGAGCCTTTTTAACAATACGGGCCGGGCCGGGCCAGGCCTTATTTTGGCGGGCCAATGGCGGGCTGGGCCGGGCCGGCCCACATTGCCACCCCTACCCACAAGTATCTTCGCACTGGAAGCAATCATGTCCGAGCGGGAAACATCCACAGGTACGTGAGACTAACTCTCTCAGCGAACATTTTTTCCATCCATAATTCGAACCCGAGACCTTGCTTAAGGGGAATCAAACATGTACCACTTGAACCAATTGCTAGTGGGAATACCAATCTTTGCTCCCTTGAGTTATGCATGTAATAATTCTTCAATTTCTTCCTTTTTTTAAACAAAGTTGTTTAGGTTTAGAAACATTAGATAGATTGGCTTGGTGGAACAAAGTTTGAAGTATGATAATGACACCATTAATTATAGAAGGTTAGGCTATAATTCATAAGCAACTTCTTAACTTAATTGTTTTTTCTTCTCATAACTCATCCTAATAAATAGTATAGGCAAGTAATAAATAAAAATCAATAAGAATAATGAGATGTCACCTTATAAAAATCATTAAATGAATATCTAAGATGTGAAATATGTTTTTTAACTTACTCTTAAGTAAGTGAACCCTTCCCCTTTTATTAATTTATTGATGATTTCTCTTAAAACAATGGAAAGCAAAATTTGCTCAAGAATATTCTTTGCAAGAGAGGTAACTTAACTTTGTATATATAAATTTGAACCTTTGTAATCTAATAATGTCTATCTTATGTTCAATCTTTATTCTACATATGATTGTTAGCCCATAATTATGGCCCATACTCCCAATTTCTAAAAAAATTTCATAACACGTTAATGTTAATTTCTTATTTGAAGTTTCACTCCAACCGTTGTTATTGTATATTTCAATGTTGCCCACACTTAATGTATTTATATAAGATAGCATTAGGTCCATGATTTTTTCCCACTAAAAGTATTCTAAACAGGATTTAATATGTACACATTAATAATATATAATTGTTTTTTTACGTCACTAAATTATTCATTATTTATATGTTAATTATCATTGACTCTCAAATAAATATAATATAAATTAATTATGAATGATGTAAGTATATATCATGCAATATAAAAAATATTTAATAATAACCACATTCTACTTGGAAAGTGAACTCCTTATTATATTGATATTTTTTATTGGTTAGTGAAGTCAGAGAAATGAAAAGTCTTATATTTGATTGTCAATGTTTTGTTCGTCTTAATTTATGAGTTGAAATTTGGAGGGAAATGAAAAGAAATGGAAGACTTGAGAGTCATGAAATATACTTACGATGGCTCTCAAGCCTTTCTTTTCCTTTTCTTCTCCTCTAAAATCCAACTCTCTAACTAACCGAAACTGAAATTTTAGGCGGCTATCTTTCATAGGAAAATAATAGACAGACAAGAATATTAATATAGAATAATGCTTGCATGATATCACCAAGCCTCACATCATTTTAAGGTGACAGAATAACAAAATGAGACAAGTTGAAATAAGGTTATAAAAACTGGGTATATTTGTTGGGTTATGTTAATAGTATACTCTATAATAGTGAGATAGAAATAATAAAAATAATCTCGATTCTAAAATAATAAAATAATCAGGATCATTAACCTTTTTTTATTATCATATGTTAAAATCTGGACATAATATTAGAGAGGATCTCAACACATGTTAACATGGTAAATAGGGAAGTAAATGTGTCTGTCTATTGTTTCTCCAAGTATTAAATTCACATTTTTCTAACATAGTTATTTAAAAAAAAATTTATCTTCTACCCTTAGGACTAATTTTAATATTTTACTAATTTTATTCATGTTTGGTGAATTTATTTAAGATTTATATGAGTGGGAGTGAAAGTTGATTATTCACTTTCCCTTTATTATATTAAATTTAAAAGGGAAAAAAGAAATGTATTAATTGATTGATGGCATATTATTCAAGACTCAAGAACTTCATCCATTTTCCTTTATTGCAAGAACCAAGATTGGTGGATTAGCATTGTCTAGGTTTAAAGTAAATGCTGATTTGTAAGTTTATTGGTAATAATTAGTTTGGATTATTCTTCTTTTTAGAAAGTTTGTTTTACTCTTTTGGGTCCTTTCTTTCTATGTACTTTTGGATGAGGACAATTGCCAACTCAGAATCAAGAATATGGATAAGTTCAATATACAGATTACTATGAATAAGAAATTATAAGGTGATTAGATGGTTAGAGCGAAAATTTTAAAAAATTGAATGAAAAAATTAGGGTTTGAATCTCACTCATAACAAATATTAATATACTAGTATTCATCTTGTATCTTTATTTATATCTATATTCATATATACATCTATAACTATATTTTTATCTATATCTATTTTCATATATATATACATCTATAACTATATTTTTATCTATATCTACTCATATATTTATACTTCTATATTACTTAATAAAACCATAGTTTAATGTAACTAATCCACTATGATGTAATTTGTGGTCTCTATTTTGTTTTTACTATCTTCTAATTTCTACCAAAAAATTATAATAACCCAATGGGTATATTTAAAATTTTAATTATAAGACCTACTTCCCTAATTTACTCTCAATAATCAAAGTAGTTTCAACTTCCCAAAAATTGCATGTTACGTACTTATTAAAAAACATTTAATTAATTAATATAACTTCCATAATTAAAAATCACATGTACACTTTTAGATAATTTTCTTATTCTCTTTCCATCGAGCATGACTCCTCTCCATTACTAAAGAGGGTAGTGTATATCTATGATTATGACACATGACAATAACAAAAATTCAATGATTCATATTTTTACTTTTTTATAAATTAATAAGTTTGAAAAACTGCCCCTCTCACATTCCCAGTAGAGAGGAATCCATTTCCTTCACATCATTCTTACCTTTTCCACTAAAAAAAAGAAAGCAAATGTCATTCATCCTCAAGGATTCAAAATTCAAGCCTCTTTAGTATTATGGACTATTCCTTCTTCATTGTACCCACATTTTCTAATGTAACTCAATGGCATAGAACACTTTAAGATGAGGGTAGGGTTTAGTCCAATCTCAAACCAAAGATAAAGTGACACATTATAATATATTTTTGGGTTAGTAACTTAGTATTGTGTTAGAATTAAGGCTTGCATGTTTTTGTTTATAGTTTATTTTCTATTTTTGCCATAGCTTTTGATCATTATGTCTTTACTTTTATATCTATGCAAATTGTTAACCAAACTCTAAGCTTTGGATTTTTTAATAATTTTAAAGACTAGTTTTTAACATTTGTAGGTGGTATATTGTAATGAATTCATGTTTAAGGGACGTATAATTTGCAAAGTTGATCAATAACATTCGGTCTTTTATAACATATTTAATCATCAACCTTAGCCCTACATAACATACTAAAGATAGAGCAAAATAGACACTAGGAGCATAAAATACATGTTGATATACAGTCACAAAATATGAATGTAGGTTGACCAACATATTAGTATTAACAAGAAACTTCATTACTCTGTCATTTTTTTTAATATTTGACTAAAAAAATGAGAATCCATTAAACTCAATTAAGAACCATTTATATATGATGGCTTGAGTCAATAACTTACTCATAAGTTAAATTTGATTGATAAAATAGTTGTGCAAATAAATGAAGGCTTTAGAAGGGAGTTTTGAGAGAAAATGTATGTGGCTCTTAAGTTGTCGCGCCATTTGAACTAATCAATGGTATGTATTACAAAATACATGAATAAGTTCAAAGTAAAGATTGAGAATGTAAGTTCAAAGTAAAGATTGAGAATGCAATGAAGAAATGAAATGAATAAACTCAAAAATAAAAAATATACTTATAGACAATTTCATTAGTTATAATGGGTATATGTATGACTCTTTTAATATCATTAATATTCATATCAATGGAATAAAACTATAGATTAAGAAAATCATATTCATTTATAGTGATGGACAAAAAATGAAGGTATAAGTTTTAGTCTTATACCTATAGTAATGACTGACATCACTAAAACCTATAGTGACAAGGAAAATCCGTAGACATAAATACCTTTAATGACAGATAGAATTCGAAGATATATGTTAAAGTATATACCCTTACTCCCAACATATAGTAATAGTGAAAATCCGATAAATTTTGTGTGTGTTATACCTACGATTTTTTATCTTTTACATACGATTTTCAACTGGAAATATATGACAAATTTCTTGTAATGATAACTATACCCAACAATTGTCTTTGGATTGATCAATCTGACCATTTAGGTCCACTTTGACAGTAGAGACTCAACTACAACCAATTTTAGCCCAAAAACAATTGTTTTAACAAAATGGAAGATGATTAATGGCAACCTCAATAAGAAAATATGTACATGATTACAACATGCTTGAAACAAGATATACACAATTAAAATGACATTAAAAAACAAGAACAAAATGGTTGAAAGGTTTGGGAAACCCTAGACCTAAGATCAATCGTATCACTTCACTACGCCAGAGTTGTAGTTCCACGACGCTTATTTTAAATGTATAACAGCGGTTTGACCGTAGTAGTACGTTGTCATCATTAACAGCGCTTCCCAAACGTTGTTGTATTGAATATATACAACAACGCATCACAAAAAAATATTGTCATATAGTGCATAAATACAACAACGCATCATTCACAGAGCGTTGTCATATAGGTCTTACATAAACAACGCAATTTACAGGTATTATTAACAGCACTTGTTGTTGCGTTGTTGTAGTGTATATATAACAAAGCATTATCAGAAAAGCGTTGTTGTATATTCATAAATATTCTCAAACAACACCTTAATACAACATCGCAACACACACATGTTCAACAACGCTAACGTTCCTGATGTTCAACAACGTTGTGTCAAGAATGCACTATTGTAGTTACACACATTAACAACATTTGCTTTATTATGCGTTGTTAATATTTTTCCGCCTCATTTGCAACAGTGTCGTTCAAAATTGCGTTGTTAAATGACTGTTGTTTATTATGATATCTGACGTAGTACTTCTACTACCACACTTTTGTCATATATAACACACTTTTGTCATATATAAGAAAGATTACCAATATTCTCATTATAAATTTACCAATACCATTTATCACATACTTTATCTCTAATATTATTAAAAATTCACTTAAAGTAACAATAAATAAAGTGATACCAAAATATTTGGTCATAGTGAATCAGTTACACAAAGACAAATTTTAATTGTAAGGTCAAACATTTAAATCTTATATTTTTCACTTTAAATAGTTTTATCTTATTTTATCACTTCAAGCCAAAAGTTAATATCATAGCCTGTGGTGGGAAAAGGGTCAACTATAACATATAGTAATAAATAAATGTAGAGAAATAAGATTTAAATATAAAAAAATGTGTGATAAAAAATGGTTCCCATACACAATAAAACATGTGGTAGTCATCATATATACCACATATCACTTATCCAATCATCTTAATAATTAATTCTAAAGTTTCAAGATTATCCAAAATAACTATCTTCCACCCTTATAATATATTATTGTTGCACTCTCACTATCACTATAGGATAGTGACACAGAAAGCAGCAACACATAAACCTAAAAGTTGGGCTCACTAGAATGTAATATCTATGCACGGTTAGTATAAATATTTATATACAATCAATATATTACTTATAATTGATTTATATTATTTTTTAAAGAAAGTCAATAATAATTAAATATGGTTGATAAATAATACACTGACAATGTATGAATTTTTTAAACTATTTTTTTTTGTCTCAATCCAATTCAACTTGATAACCTTTACCCTACCTTAGGAGCCACTTCTAGGATTGGGGAAAATACCCTCTTTTCTATTGCATATACCAGAATCCTCTAAAGGGAGATCTTATGTGGATTAAATAAATTTAGTAAGAGAAAAATATTTATACACAGAGTATAAGAATTTTTTTACAATGTCGGATATTATTATTCAATAAAATATACATGGCGTGTAAAAATATATTTAAAATTTAGGGAAATACTTAAACTTTTACAAATTATTTAATATATTATCAATGAACATATTTTATAAAGAAAGATTATGACATGGTTTAATTTATATTACCAACCTTCCTTAATGAATTTAATGTTTAGTTGTGGTTATTGTTATAATTTAGGGGCCTTATATAAATGGTCTTTAACTGGTTTATTTTTTAGAATTAGAATGCACTTTATATTATATTTTTTGTTTGTTTATGATAATGTTTAATTTAAGGTGAGATATATGGTTAATTAATGTGTTAAAGATGGTTGCTTAGGATTATACGATTTTTTTTGTAAAAAATAAATAATGTTAAAAGCAAAACAAGAAGTAAAAATTATATCATGGGATAAGTTATTTCAAATTTTGGATTTATATATAGTAATTTAACATGAATCGTATAGTTTATAAAATATTTGTAAAATATATTCTTATCTTTATTTAATAAAGTTCCTAATAATTATGTTATTAAAATAATAAAAATAGAGAAAATGAAGGTTTTAATACGAGCAAATGAGAAAAAATAATAAATACTCATAGAAAATATAAAATCTAAAAAAAAACCATAAAATCTTAGGGATTATATCTTATAATAAGGATAAGAGGAGTACTATAACATTTCATGTTTTTTCAATGAGCAATTTCACTTTAAATCTATACTTGCTATATATAAAACCAAAACATGGTGTAACCACCACCATGACATAATTTCTATATTCCTATTTTGCCCTTCAAAATTTTAATTTAAAAAAACCATATAATCTTATAATCACCTCAAATATATTAACTATAAGTTGCATATCTATACTACTTAATAAAGGAAAAACTTAACCTAACTTTCATGAAGTTATTTTGGGTTTTCATATTTCATATTTTATAACTTTTAATTTTATTGTATAAATTATACTTTCATCTTTATATATACTTATATTAATAAACATTTATTTCATATTTTATAACTTTCTAATTTTATTTTATAACTTCTAATTTCATCTTTATATATACTTATACCAATAAACATTTATTTCATATTTTATAACTTCTAATT